>NC_054062.1:24477361-24818611 GCF_017639655.2 Falco naumanni | reverse complement strand
GTGCAAAGGCTGTGCACAAGCTGCACCCGTCTCTTCTAAAGGTCATCTGCAAGGCAAAGACTGTTCTGGGCCAGTGATGAGGCCACCCGCAGGACTTACCTATTCGTGTGCAAAGAGCAGAGCCAAAGCATGGCTCTGCCTTGGGAGGTCCAGGTCCAAACTCCCAAACTGGGCTGTCTGCGGCACAGCACTGTGGTCTGGCTGGCATGGAGCCGGGGCCGTCCACATGTGCAACAACTCCAGCAAGAGCCAAAGGCAGGCACGTCCCACTTGTGTTAGAGCTCAGGGGATGCATCCACGCTGCCCTGCTACCACGACAGCTACAGTCACCTCTGTGGCTGCAGCCATACCTGCTGGCTGCAGGCTTGAACAAGGGATGTGCTCCAAGTGCAAGTGCTGCTCCTCACCGCTGTCCCCTGATCCTCTCCAGACAGCTCCTGGCAGCATCCACACTTCCAAAGAGCTGACTGTGAACTGCTTCCTGCTCTCCTACCTCCTCTGTGCAACAGTGCCTTTGCCGATGGTTGAGTAGTAGGAAAACACCTTTCTGCAACTCTCACACCCTCCACAACAGACCTTAAATCAATAACCCCAGAACACAGGGCCAGGTTATTGCTAACGGAAACCATTAAACTGTAACACGGTTAAAGCCAGCCTCTAACACTTGAAAGATTTATAGGGCACAACAGCAGGGTGTTAATTCTTTTGGCAACACACATACTTTCACACTCCCTGCCTTTCCCCACCTACAGGAGCGAGGAGAGGGGACCATGTGCAGCCCAGCCCCAGGAACAGAAGGATACAGCCTCACTCACACTGCAGCCAGCAGCACGCACATTTGGGGTGACACCATACTCACAGGGCTACCCAAATGTACACATCTCAGGTCCATGGGGTAGCACATCCCCAGGAGTTCCAGGGATTGTTCTGCCAGGGGACATCCCAGCTCTGGCTTCCCGGTGACACTCCCAGCTCCTGACTGCCTCCACAGCTGCAGCAGAGGCTCATGGAAAGGCTGTGAATAAACTTTCAGACCAGCTATAGCAGTTGGAGAAACCAGCCCAGCTCTTGGGCACATGAGCCCTTCCTCAGACTTGAGTCAGCCTACAGCTTGTGGGTGTTTTCACAGCTGGTTGGACAGGGGGTCTCCCTGCAGCATTCTTGCTTGGATCCACACACCCTCAGCACTGCTGTGGCAGCTCAGAGACTGGGGAGACGCTTGTCAGCGCCACAGTCGGCTCAGCTGCCCTGGGCAGGAGAGGGGCTGCACGAGTGCTGCAGCAGAAGGGGTTTGCATGGACTTCCAGATAGGGACAGGCACATCCTCACCCAAGTCCCTGCCAGCTCCTGCCTTTCACTCCCTCCTGCACCATCGACATCCCTGGGAAGAGCTACATTACTGGTTAATGCCCCCCTGACCACCTCCCCCTCCATCCTGCTCACAGCCTTGCCTGCAGCCGCCTCTTTGGACCCTCCCTTGTGCAAAGTCCAGAGCCAGGCAGGAGAGGACAAGGTGGGAACTTGCCCAGGGCTCAACCCACCGGCAGCCTCACTGCACTCCACATACCTGAGGTACTGTGGGGGCCTCCCCGGGCCAAGCTATAGAGTGGCACGAGTCACTCAGCATGCAGGCAGGAACATCCCTCCTCTCCATCCAGGGGAGCAGAGAGGGTACAAGTGGGCTCCAGCCATTGTGCTTAATGCCAGACTGCGAGATTGCTGCGGCACACCCCCAAAGGGCCTGAGGCCAGAGCATGATCCAAGTGGTAGAATCAGCTTCGCTGACACCTCCTGACCCTGCACCACACCTACTGGATACCCCATCCTGAGTTTCTTGCTGCCGTTTCCCTCCCTGCTCTCCTACTAGAGGAGCGAGCGCTGCCTCCATCAAGCAACAGTTCTGGGGGAACTCTGACCAGCCCCTTCCCACTCCAGGCACTGCAAGCAGTGCTGGAGGGGTTCAGCCCCTGCCCATCCCTTCCCTCCATGCTCCCCCAGCTCTGCAGAGCCCATCTGGGTGGCTGCAGGCTCCCCCATACCAGTGTGTGCCGGAGAGGCGGCCCAACCGGGCACCACTGCACCCTGCCCAAGCCTGTCCCAGTCCTGAACAGGGAGCTCCATGCCACCTTGGGGTTCCTAGCCAGCACTGCCAGCTCAGCCAGCCCCACGCTGGTGCTAGGGATCCTTGGGCTTGTCCCAGCCCAGCAGCAGCCCAAGGCAGGGCTTTTCTCTGGCTGCCAGCACAAAAGTGGGGTGCAGAGCCCCAGCACTGCTACCTCAGGGTGAGGTACAGGGAAGATGCTCCGCAGCAGGGCCAGGCACATTCCCCTTGGGGGCTGCCTGGGGTCACGCATTTCCTCTGTGAGCTGCAGCGTGCTGGGAAGGCCTGGACAGGCATCCTGCATCCCCTCCCTGTCACTCTTCATCCTTCCTCTGCCAAGCACCATCCCACCACGCTCCTGCAGTCACACCTCTCCCTCGGGGGACACCAAGAGATGAGGTGTCAGACATCCCTCTTCCTCTGGCAAGCTGGAGCAAACCAGCAGGCTCGAAGGAGACAAGGCAGACAAGGGCAGTCCCACACGCTGCCCTCCGAGCAGGCAGAACCCCGCCTGGGCTCCGGCCAAGGGCTTGAGCCCCAGTGCCCCGGCCCACCGCGGGGAGCGGCGGTGGGGGGTGTCGCACTGCCCCCCCGTGGCCACCACGGGAGGTGCAGGTGGCCCCAAAACCCAGCCGCGTGCCTCGGGGCCAGCAGAGGCCGAGAGATGGCCAGGAGTCTACGCTGCCGGTCCTCACAGGTGCCTTCACCCCACGCCATGCCATCTGGGGGCAGCCACAGTACTGCCCCACTTTCCCCAGACACCCACTCCTGCAGCCAGTCCCCAATCTGTGCTACCTCTCATGGGGCCAGACCCCGGTGTCCTGAGGGGACAGAGCCCAAGCCCACGTCTGGGAAGGGCCCACACGAAGGAGGAGACGAGGCAGCGCTGCTGTTTGGGCATCCAGATTTATTACACGGCTGGGGCAAGCCTGGGGCTGCCACTTGCCTGGGCCCCTCCGGTCAAAGGCAAATGACCCGTCCTCCTTAAATATTGGTTATAAAACAAATTTCTTTTTTTCCTTTTTCTTTTTCTTAAAAACCCCATCTCTATCTCTCTCTCTCTCTCCATACTTTTTTTGTCTTTTGTATTTGAGTATAAAAGTGGGGGCGGGCATTCCGCCTTGCCTGCCGCTACCTCCGCAGGCTCCGCTGTGCCTGCCGCAGCAGCGTGTCGAAGTCCAGGGAGTCAAACTTGCTCTTGACAGGGGCTGGGTCGAAATCCTCCCGGTTTGAGTCTGGAAGACATAGAGAGAGGCTGCCTTGAGCCATGGGGACACTGGCACAGTTCCAGCCATCCCCACAGCAACTCCTTCCCACTTCACTTCACGTGCCAACCTCTAGAGCCAGAGCTGGGCTGCTGGAGGATGGGACCTGGCTTCCACCACAGCGCTGGAGAGACGGGGAACCCTGGTCCAACCGTCCCTCGGGGCAGGACTATCCCTGGACATGGAAGGGGATCCCTACAGCTCTGGGAAGGAGAGGACCCAGGGTGCCACCCCCCAACCTGGGGGCTGTACAACTCACCCAAGTCAGCATAGTTCCTCCTGCAGAACTGCCGGCGGCCGCCGAAGCACAGGTCGAAGGGCTGCTCGTCTGGGCGCCGCAGCTTGTGCCCACTCTCGATGGCGGCAAAGGCTTCCTCGGCATAGCGGTAGGTGACAAAGCCATAGTTGTCTCTGGAGCCAGAGAAGGAGGAGGAAGGAGATCATCAGCAATACAGCGTGTTTGTCCCTGCCTTGGTCAGTGCCACCCCCTTGAGGAACGGGAAAAGGGCCAAGAGGAGCCACCCCCAGGAAGGGGCTGCTGCCCCACGTCCCACAGCTCTTACCCCTCAGAGCGGAAGTGCAGGGTGCACTCCTCGATGTCCCCAAACACAGAGAAGCGGTGCCGCAGCTCCGAACGTGTCATCCTGCTGGGGATCTTGCCAATAAACACAACTCGCCGCTCCTCCTGGGGACAGGGATGCACAGCGCAGTGAGATGGCATCCGAGCGCTCCTGGTGAGCAGGGCCTCTCACACAGAGCACCCCTCCCTGCATCGCCACCCATCACACCATGCCCTGGCTACAGCCTCCCCACAACGCTGCCTGCAAGGCTGGGACCCCACAGCTTTCTGAAGTGATGGAGGGGCTGGTGAGGCCACATCTGCCGTGCTGTGTCCAGTTCTGGGCTCCCCAGTCCTAGAGAGACAGGAACTACTGGAGAGGGTCCACTAGAGGGCTGTGAAGATGATGAGGGTATTGGAGCACTTCCCCTATGAGGGAAGGCTGAAAGAGCTGGGCCTGCGCAGCCTGGGGAAGACTGAGAGGGGAGCTTATCAACACGTACAAATATCTTAAGGATGGGTGTCAAGAGGATGGGGCCAAGCTCCTCTCAGTGGTACCCAGACACAGTGGTGCCCAGGGCAACAGGCACAAACTGCAGCACAGGAAATTCCAACTGAATCCAAGAACCTCCTTACTTGGAGGGTGTCAGAGCCCTGGGACAGGCTGCCCAGAGAGGCTGTGCAGTCTCCTCCTCTGAAGACATTCAAAACCCACCTGGACACAATCCTGTGCAACCTGCTCTAGGAGAACCTGCTTTAGCAGAGGGTTGCACTGGATGATCTCCAGAGGTCCCTTCCAAACCCAATCGTTCTGTGATTCTGTGAAATCTCCAGCCCCAACTTTCCAGCCCTTCAGCACTCACTATTGCACGTTCCTTCTGGAGAATCCTCTGCCTTTGGTAGTGGTCCTGTGCATCGTAACTGTACCTGGCAGGGCAGAAACCGGACACATGAGCTACAAAGTCATGGGGGTGCCAGAAGAGAGTGGTCCCGGACACAAGGGGTCCACCCCTGTCTGGGACACAGGAGACTGATTGGAGGGAGCTCACACCTCTGCAGAGTGACCTCGCTCACCTTCTCCGCCTGTTACTCCTCCTGCGGGGCGAGGGGGAGCGGGAGTGGGACTGGCTGCGGGATGTCGATCTGGATGAGTAGGAGGATGTTGATGATGAGGATGAGGACCTGTCCCGGGATCTGCCACATGACCCACAGCTGGAGCGGGAGGAGGAGCTGTGGGAACATCTCGAGCGGTACCTGGGGGAAGCAGAGACACATCTCAGTGCAGAGCCGAGCCCTCCCCACACCCAGCACCACGAGGCTCTGGAGAAGAAAAAGACCTCCATCCTCCCCAAGGTACCCAGCACCTCACTCAGACCGGACCCAGCCCCAGGGTGGGCTAGGCTATGGAAACCTCTGCCCAAGTTTGCCAGGGCAGTAATGACACTACAGATGTGCTGGCTCCAAATGGACGTTGGCATCCACAGATGTCCACTTGGCTCCAAACCGCAGTGAAAAGGGAGCAGGCTCACAACAGGCACAGCCCCTGAAGAGCAAGAAATAGTCACGGGGAAACTGGGCAGCACATGGCTGCAACTGGGCAAGGGCCCACGAGGGGCCAAGGCTGCTACGCTGAGCCCCACACCGTGCACAGGATGACACCGGAGCCTTCACACACGTGTTGCACTCAACTGCCACATGAATGGAGACTGTACGTGCCTCCAACCACACCGAGGGATGCGGCATGCACCGGGAAAAGGCTGGGCTTGTGTGCCCACAGTCCCCTGCCTACAACAGCTTCTCTGACAAGGCCAGTCAGATCTTAAGGGCAGCAGGACTGAATCCCCTCTGGGACCAAGCTGTGCTACCTCCAGCCAGCAGCAGGGTACCTCTGAACATGCTGCACACAGGTGGTCCCTGCCATAGGGACCAAACCCAGGCCCCAAGTGCGGCGTGTTGCCACATATTCTCCTGGAGGACAGCCAGTCAGGATGACCCACTCCATAGGGACATCTCCCAGCACAGGGCCAGCTGCATTTGCTGGAAAGCCAAGCCAGACAGGGCAAGCCCCTGAGCTGCCCATCCCTGGATCATGGCACTATATACATGCTCCTTCCAGCTCCAGCCTCCACATCTACAGGTCACCAATGGAGGGGTCTTGTTTAGACAAGCCCTTCATGCCCAGTGACCTGGCACATCTCCAGAACCGGCTGACCACTCAGGGAAGGGCAAATGAGGGATCCCTTGCCAGCTCCAGCATCTCCCACTCCAGCTGGGACAGGCTGTGCATCACTCAGATGCACAAGGACTCCAAAAGAAACATCCCCACAAGAACCAAGCTGCCCCACGTTTCTAACAGCCACCTCCGTAAGGAGCGCAGGGAGCCCCTGAAGCAGCCAAGCCAGATGGGTTTTTCTCTGCTTGCTTCCATCACCTCCCTGGAAGGTTCCTCTATGGCTCATTTCTACACCTAGGGCTGCACCAGCCCCGCGACACAGACACCGACACCTGCAATAATACCCCAGGAAAAGCATCCAAAAGCCAAGGTGTAGCCAAGGACTCATACTACGGTATTCCAGGAGTAAGGAAGCCTGGCTCAGCAGTGGCCTTACAGGCACACCTGCCCAGACACGGGGTTCAGCCAGACACCCACCAGCAGGGTGTCGCAGCAGCTGCCCCAGTCTCTGTGAGCCAGGCACCCCTTCAGAAGGGCCACAAGGACAAAAAGATCAAGTGCAGCCATTAAGTAAGTCCATAAAGAGGTGTCTGGGCACCCTCACAAAAGACCGGTCACCAGACAATTGCCCAAAGAGCAAGCAGACAGATGCTCCACCGCTTACCTTCGCCACCGCTTGGGTGGTGGGGAGAATGACCGTGATCGGGATCGGGAGGATGAAGATGAAGATGATGACTCACTAGCTCCATCCGAACTGGAGCTGAAAGAACGGCTGGCACGGCTCCGGCCAGCCCTCCAGCTGCTGGCAGAGGGGCTGGGTGAGTCCCGGGGTCTCCGGTAGCAGCGCAGGGACCTCTTGGCAGCAGCGTGGCTGGGCTGGGCACTGGGAGTCTGCACCTCCTGGTCCCGGCAGGGGGATGCAGCTGGAGACAGGAGCACCGAAGTGGGGGGGCTGCTGCACCTGGCGGTGGCTTTGCTGGGGACGCTAGTCCGATAATCCAGGGGGGCTAGGCAGGCCATCCCCAGGGGCTCCTGGCTCGGCCCCACGGTGGCGGTGGGGGCTGGTGGGGTGGGCTTGGGCTGGTCCAGCGTCCGTTTGGTTAAGGAGGAGATGGGTTTGATAGTGATGTCCCGGTGGTGTTTGACATTCCAGCGGGAGCCGCCTTCAGCAGGAGGCTGCGTGCCAGGGTTGCCGTTGCTCTCCAGCCGCGCTGCACCCGGGATGCAGTAGTCGTGGTCTCCCGAGCAGACGTGGCTGGGGGCTGAGCTGGAGGGGGCTGGCGCCAGGCTCTTCCCCTGGAGCTTGCCCGGGAGCAGCGGCTTGGCTTTCATCAGCTTGGTCGTCTTCTGGGGCCCTTCCTGGGGCGTGGACCCAGGCGACTTGGCCTTGGCCAGCAGCGAGACAGCAGGCAATGGCTTCCAGAGCTGGTGGGGGGGCGTCGCTGGTGGGGTGAGGCCTGTGAGAGCACCGGTGGGCTTTCAAGAGCAGCCCCTTCTGCAACCCACCCGCCTAGGGTGCCCTCCCAGCCCAGTTCCCCTCGAGCCCCCTGGTCTCCCCCAGCCCCATGACAGCCCCTGCCAGGACACAGCAGGCTCCCCTGCCTTGCCCTGGGCATTACCTGCCACGTTGGCCAGCTCAGAGGCCTGCAGGCCATCCGGGGGCTTCCTGTCCTGTTGGGTCTCGGGCCTGAGAAGGGGAAAGAAGCTTTGTCAAACGTGGCAGCCAAAGCCCAGCCCTAGTCCCCATGCCTGGGGCACCCATGCGAGCTGCCCCACTGGCCTGGCCAGGGGACAGAGGATCTGAGAGAGCTGCAAGGATGGAACTTGCATAGCTGTCATGACCATCACTGCTTCCCCCAGTTTTTCCCCCTCAGTGCCAGCTCTGGCCCCCAGCCCAGCGAGGAACTCGGCCCCTCCTGGGCTGGTGGACGCAGCCCTGGCACAGTTCAGACCCCGCCAGGACCGAGAGCTGCCCCATGCCCCTGCTGAAGGCAGGGCTCAGCCCTCTGCCCAGGCTCCACACCAGAGCACTGGCTGCAAAGGTCTCGGTACTCACCCAGAGCTCCCCATCGGCCGCTTGTCCTCAGGGGGCTGCACAGGAGCCTCCTCCTTCTTGGCTAAAAAGGAGAGCGGGTGGGTGAGGGTGGTGAGAGGCTGGGGCCGGAGAGCAGGGGATGGACCCTGCACACAGAGGGGGACACAGGGAGCACCCAGGGGACAGCCAGGGAGGGCCAGCACCCCAAACCCAGATTCCAGAAAGGGGAGCAGCACACCCCCTTTCCTTCCCAGACTCTTCACCAACCCTTCAGCCGCCCGAGGGACGCCAGGCCGCTTTCACAGGCCAAGGAGACGGGGGCAAAGACACTCCCAGGACAAGGCACCCAGGCAGGGTAGCACCAGCCTGCAGGCAACAGTGTCCCAGGCCCCCCACTCCCACCCCACCACAGGGAGCACAGGCAGCCCAGGGAGGCTGGCACGGCACAGAGGGAGCCCCGTGGGGGACAGCACACCACATCCACACCTTCAGACTTCTCAAACTGCTCCAGCAGGCTTGACAGGTCGGTGGCTTCGATCCCTGGGCCAGAAAGAACACAGCAAGTACGGTCAGCAAAAATCCTCCTGGCACCACAGGGATGCACCCCTGCCCCATCCTCCCCTTGCATCAGCCTTCCCAGGCGAGGAGGCAAGTGCTGGGGAGGAGCAGCAGCAGAGCCTGCAGCAGCTCTGCACCTCCCGCAGCAAGAACAGGAGCACCCAGCTCTGCAGCCTCAGGAGGGACCTGTTTGGGCACAGCCAGCCCAGACCATCCGCTGCAGGCAATGTCCTAGCAGAGCACTGGGAAGACTGCAAGCCTGCGGGTGCAGCTTTGCCACCCTTGCCCCTCGAAGTGCCAGGAACCAGTCCCGCTACCTGGGCTGCTGGCAGCGCCACAGTCTCACCAGCTGGCGATGCTCAGCCCAATGCCCGCAGCCCCCCCACTCACCGATCTCGCTGATGAAGGCTTGCACGATGTCCTTGCTGTTGTCACTGGGCTGTGCTGGGCTACGGAGCAGCTGGTGCCTCCATGGCCGTGCAGTGGGGGCCTTGCTGGGCAGGCCGCCCTCTCGGCTCGCTTTCAGTGGTGGTGCTGCAGCCCGGAGGGTGGATTGTTGGCTGGGTGGCTCCTGCCTGGCAGCTGCCTTGGGCTCCGACAGGGCTTTCTCCACTGTTCCCTTGCCTGGCCCTGCGGCCTCCTCCGTGGAGTGGGTGCCAGGGGACTCCCCAACAGGGCCAGCGTCAGGGGACACCTCTGCAGCACAACGGATGGCAGCTGGGGGGCCCTTTGGAAGCTGGGTGGGGTTTTCAGCCTGGGGGTCCTCGGGGGGCTGGCTGGGGACAGCCTGGGGTGCTGCCGTGTGCTGGGCTGGTGCCGCAGGAGAGACCCTGTTGGGCTGGGCAGTGGCAGCCAGTGGGGCTGGAGGGGCCTTGGGGAGAGAGCTCTCCCCCGCCAGCCGTGCCTGCCTCCTGGGGTCCGACACCCTGCTGGTCACTGGCCTGGCTGGGCCACTTGCAGCCACCACCTCGCTGGCTAGGGCGGTGGGCAGCTGGGTGGGGAAGGCTGGTGGCTCCAGGCAGCCGAGCGCGGGGGCAGCGGGAGGCTGCCCGTGCAGGAGGGCCGTGCCGGGGTGGCCACCAGCTGTGAAGGTGGCAGCACCCTGCAGTGCCGCTCCGGAGTCCCCATAGGCCAGGGGAGGCACCGGAGGTGGCATGGGGATTCCTGGCCAGTAGGATGATGGTGCCCACCCTACTGGGGCATAGGGACCACCGGGGCCAAAAGGAGGTGGGGGTGGCACAGCAGGTGGGGGCCAGGCCATGGCTGGAGGCGGAAGGCCAGGCACCACGTGAAAAGTACTGGGGGAGCCGGCACCGGGTGGTGGGGGCAAACCATGGCAGCCCACAGGCTGCGGGCTGAAGCAGGGCCAGGAAGGCACTGGTGGGTAAAGGGCGTAAGCACCGGCAGAGGCTGGCGGCATCCCGGCAGGGGCTGCCCCAGCGGCTGGGGGCACATTTGGTGCAACAAAAGGCATTGGTGTTGATGGGGGTGGTGGAGCCACGGCAGGCGCTGGAGCTGAAGCCAGAGCAGCAGGAGCTTTGCCAGCAGGAGAAGGGACCACAGCAGGGCTGGTGGGTTTCTCCAGGCTCTTCTGAGTGCTGGCTGCCTCAGTGGCAGGGCACACGGGTGACACCAGGCAGGGGATCTCCGCCAGCTCTGTCGGAGGCTCAGGGACGCTGGGCCACTTGCTGGCCGCTTGCTTCTTGCTGTCCTTCCTGCTGCCTGGGCTGGGCTGGCGGTGCAGCATGCGCATTCGGTATTCCCGCAGGCTCAGGGCCTTGGGCTTGGCTTCCCTGGGCAGGCCCTCACTCGGCTCTGATGCTGGCAGGCTCGCGGGGGGCTCCAGCCCCACACCTTGCTCCGGGAGTGGAGAGAGTGCCTCCAAGACCCCACTGTCCTGCCTGGAGGCTGGCTGTGCATCTCTGCCGCCCTCCGCCTGGTTTGCCGGGTCTGGACACGCAGGTGTTGGCTGCTCCTCCGCGCTTGGTACGGTCTTCTCCAGAGGCACCGCAGTCTCAGCCTTCTCCGGGGCCACACTCACTGCTTCTGGCACCAGCTCCTTCTGCAGCTCCTGTTGTGCTTTCTTGAGCAGGGAGGCCCCCGCCGTGCTCCGGGGCCTGCCCCGGGGCCGCGGCACCTGCTCCACACGCAGCTCCATCTGCCCCTTCTTCTGGGCTCGCTCCAGCTGCCGCGCCAGGAAGTCCGAAACCTGGATGGAGGGACATGCTGCCCGTCGACGGCTGGTGGGTGGCTGGCCCAGGGACTGCCCAGAGCTGGCCGAGCGGAGCCGGTGGGCCACACAGTCCCTGCCTGGCCTGGCCTGCTTGCTTTGGTCCTCCTCTGCTTTCTTTTTCCGACTCTTCCTTGCTCTCTCACGGCCACGTCCTTTCTCAGAACCCTCGTGTTTGCCACCAGCCGGGGCCTCCGTGCTGTGCTGGGAGCTGCTGTCAGGGCTCCAGGCTCCGGGTGCTGCTGCCTCCGGTGGGGATGTGACCTCTGGGGTAGTGCAGGAGGGTTCCTTCCCAGGCAGTTTCTCCTTCTCTTCTTCCATCCCATTTTCCTGGGCTGGAGCTTCTAGCAGCTCCTCTTGATCCTCTGGGACTGTCTCCCCGGTACTCTCCTCTGCTCCCAGGAGCTGGGGCTCCAGGTCAGGGAAGCTGGGAGCCAAGGGCTGCAGGACTACAGGGATCTCCACACTCTCACCCTCACCAGGTACAATTTCCAGCAGTACAGGACCGCTCAGGAGCTCCTTGGCCACGGGCTCAGTCTCGGGGTCCAGGCACACAGTGAAGGTGGGCAGGCAGTATGGGTGCATGGACTTCACCAGCTCACTCAAGGACACATCACCTGTGTTGATGATGCAGGGGTCTTCACGCTCCCCCAGCACCTCCCCAGCCCCGCTCACACAGAACTCCCCAGCCCCCATGCCGCTGTCTAGCTCCAGGCTCAAGGCAGCTTCCTCCTCTTCTTCCTCCCCATCACTGCGCTGAGGCAGGGACTGCTCTCGGGCTCGGTGCCAGCCCACCTTCCTCTCCACCCTCGGGGTGCTGCAGACTTGCTTCTTCATCAGTGCTGCATCGTCGAGGCTATGAGCAGCTCGGTCCCAAGCCAGGTCTGTGTCCGTCTGGGAAGGGGAATCAGAGTCAGCATCAGATCCTGGGCTTCCACCAGGGCTCCTCCGGGCACAGCCAACTGTGGGTCTGCTGCAACTCTGCAGCAAAGCCCCTGGGCAGGCAAAAAGCTGCAACACATTTGACCCTCCCAGTAGGGCACACAAAAGAGCTGGAAGCTCACCACCTCATCCCATCCACAGCACCCCCGGTCCTCCAGTACCCACCAGCTGGGGCAGGCCCTGCTCCCACCACTACCGGTGCCCTGCAAAAGCATCACATCTGGGAGAGGATGCCTGTGCCAGGTGGGAAGGCAGGGGCTGGTGGGCAGCAGCAGCTATGGTTACCCCAGCACCATCACTCCTTCAGCTTCCCCTGCTCAGCTGCTCACCTTCCCGATCACAGAGACACTGCTGCTGAGAGGCCTGAGAGCCTTGGGCTGCTCCAGGGCAGGGCTCTCACACTCCAGTGATGGACGGGATAAGCTGAGAAACTTCTGAAACTGGAGAGGAGACAGACAGAGGACAAAGCAGTGACACATTTCTGCTGCTGGAGGGGACAAGTCCACCCCTGGTCCCACAGTGGCCATGCATGTCATCATGTGGAGCCTGGGAGCAAACTCAGCCTTGTTTCACCCACAGCACATGCAGCCCCAAGTTGGTCAAGCAGAGGGGGACGTGCTGTTCCCCAGAGCCTCTGGCACATCTCTGGCTCCGCACCAAGGCAAAGGCATGCCCCCCCCCAAGCCCACACCGGAGCCCCAGCAGCATCCAGGGCTGGCTCATCCCTTCTCTCAGGTTGCTGGTCAGAGACCATCCGAGGGTGCTGGGGACCAGGTTCTAAACACCTCAGGGCACCCTCATGTCAGGACCTGGCAGAGCCCTGCCTGAGCATCTTCCCACCCCTTTTGGGGTTGGACTGGCTCTGCCCCACAACTTACCGAAGGATTCTCCCGCTCCCGAGGTGAGGTCAGCAGCTCTGCATCCATGATGGTGTCGAAGGGAGACAGGGTCTCGTCATCCGTGCTGTCCAGGATCTCAGTGATGGCGGTCAGCAGGGACAGCTCGTTCTGCGCATCCAGGCAGGCCTTGCTCTGCTGCAAGGGCAGGGGCAGTCTCAGAGGGTGGTGGGGCACAGCCACGGGACCTGGCCACGGGGGATGCTGCCGCCACCCCCACCCATTCCACAGCCAGAGCCAGCCCAGCCGCCACTTCCCCCACTCACCTCACTCAGAGAGAGGTCCTCAATGATGGAGATCACAGAGGAGTCAAGATAGTTCTGCATCGTCCCCAGGATCTCTTCGGCCTCCAAGATGGTTTCTGCATCCAGCGACGTTAAGTTCAGGTCATCTTCCTCGAGTGAAAAGCACTGTTGAGGAGCATGGGGAGCCAAGTAAACACTTTGCAAAGCACCTCTACTACTGCTGATCTGCTCCACAGCACACGTGGGCCCCAACAGCGGCCAAGGTCACTGCTGCACACCCAGCACCCCAAACACACAGGGGAGGCAGGCAGGACATGGCTGTGCTGCAAGTCAGAAGATGGCACAGGGGACCTTGCGCCTTGCCTTTCAGGAGAGGTTCAGGCCAGTCCACCCCACCCCACTGCACAAAGCCCCGTGCCGCTTTCAGCTTGAGACCCTTTGATTACCAGGGATGCATCCACACTGGAAACCACCGCCCAATTCACTCCACAGCCACAAATGGGAAAGATGAATTGATAAACACCCAACAATTCCCAGGCTCTGCCCAACACCACGCATGGCTTGTGCTGCACAGGGAGGGGGAGAGGCAGGCTCCCCCCACCCCACAGACTGTCACGCGCTCCTCTGACTCTGCGCTTCAGATAAGCCCAAAAACATTACGAAATTCTTAACAAAAGCGCAGGACTCAGCAACAGGGATGCAGCTGGCTGCCACTGCTGGGGCCCTACCCCAACACCTCTGCTGCAGGCTACAAGAGGACAAAGGCTGTGCTAGCAATCCAGCACCAAACTGGCTTTGCTGCTGCTCTTCCTTCAAATTCCCAGACCCACATCCTTCCCTGTCCCCCCAGCCAGCTCCAGGGATATTCATGTAAAGCAAGACAACTTTGGAAAGGTTTTTGCACCATACTCCACAAGTGCCACGCAGCCCAGTGCTACAGAGTGGCCAGGAAAAGTGAGATGCCAGGGCAGGGGCTGCAGCCCCCGGCTGAGCAGAGCCGCTGGACAGGCAGCCTCTGCCAGGAGCGGAGCAGCAGCACAGGCATGTCACCGGCACGAGACAGGACAAGAACTCCTGTTTGCAGACAGGCTTAGGCTGAGATAACCCAGGCAGGGAAGATAAGGACACCAAGGACGGAGCCCTGGGGGAGCACGCATCCTTCCCAAAGCTGGCAGCAAGCAGTCCTCCCCCTGGCGCAGCATAGGGAGAATCTGGCTGAACCTTGGGGGATGCACACCTGATGCAGCTCACCCACGTTTCACATAGGTACCACAGCACAAGCCTGAGCCCATGCAGGACAAAACAACGCCAGCCCCCGTACGAGACCTGCCTGTACTTCGAAGTCATCTTCCAGCAAGAGGGAAGCTGCACTGGAGCGAGAGCAAGCTTTTCACTAAAGAGGCGTTTCCTAAAAATATGGCAGCACCAAACCCACATGCCCAGACCCCTGGTCCCTGGGGCTCTTCAGAGACTTGCCCCCACCAGAGCGTGCACCTCTGGCTGCGATGCAGCCAGGAGCCTTTTGCAACCCCAGAGCACAGGCAACCAAGGACCAGGATGGGAATCAAAGCCAGGACCCCCATGGCAACGCCCTGCAGCCACCCATCCCAACCCTCCCGCCCTGTTCCTGCGTGCTGACACGTCAGCCCTGAAGAGCAGGAACCTGCAGTGGTGTGGGGCTCAGCAGGTGGCACCCTGGGCCACCCTCTCCCAGGCTCTCAGCCCAGAAGCAGAGCCCACCGGTGACACCGGGACACTGCTCCACCCTGCCGTGCAGATCAGACTACAGAGCAGTTTTACTGCTCAGCATCTCCAGTCCCCTCCCTCTCCGGCGCTGGCTGCTGGTCAGAGCCCGGCGCAGAGCCCTGCTGGCAGCTGTCTACGATGCAGCCTGGCTGTGATTCCTGGCCAGTCCTCCTGGAGATACTGGGAGGAGCGGGGAAGCACATCCAGGCTCATACACCAGCACTGCCAAGCGCCGGCATGGAGCCCCGAGTCACTGGTGACCGGCAGGCAGAGATGCCCCTGGCTGCCGGAGAAGCCCAGCGGCAGGGATCTCACATCCAAGGGAAGGGGGGCTGGCTCACCCCTGCCCGATGACAGCAAGGGGGTCTGGGGGATGCCCCCAGGGTTGCATTGCCCCACCCATCTTGCCACAGGGCCGGCTCTCCCCAAAGGCAGCATCTAATAAGAGGTTTCCAGCCATGACCGGCGCTGGATGTTTGGAGGAAGGGAAGTAAAATCCTCCCAAATGGCCTCTTCCCGCGGCTCCTACCCACAGCCCAGGAGGGAGGAAGGGCAGGCAATCTCCAAAGCCCTCCTTGACTCAGCGCCTTGCAACAGGGAGTCCCACAGCCATGAGTCACCAGCAAACGAGGCTGTGTTCCCCCAGGACTCCCTTTGATCCACCTGAGGCTGGGCACCTCCTTCAGCCCTCACTGCTCGTGAGTCGGGGCGGGGGGTATGAACCAGCCCAGCCTGCTCCCACATCCCTGCCCGCTCTCCTCCCTGTCAGAGACCCCCGTCTCCCCTAATTTGGGGGGTACACTCTCTGAGCCCTTCCAGCTCCCTGTGTTTGCTTTACACTCATGACTGCGGCAGGGATGAGGCTGTGGCTTACAGGGATTGTTCAAGGACAGGCTTGGGCTCAGGCCATGCCATGCCCGAGCAGTTGGTGCCGCCGGGGAGACGGGAGGATGCCCACAGCCCCAGAGCGAGCTTCAGGCACATGAGCAGCTGGGATTTGGCCAACAGCTTGAGACAGAGATGGCCTGAGTGTAGCCACTAGCTCCTCTGGCATCCAGCAAGAGCAGGCGATGCTGTGCTTGCTCCTGTGGCACCCAGGAGGCACAACCAAGGCCTCCGCGGGCAGCTGCCCAGCCAAGCCGCGTCAGTGACATGCAACGCGTGCCCAGCCAAGCCACGGCTACGCCCCAAGCAGAGAGCGGCCATCCTCCCCGTGATGGCCACAGGCAGGTTGCCAAGGCAGCTCTCACCTAGGCAGAGCTGTCAGCAAGGCCACCGGGCTGCTGCCCACCGGGGGAAGTTGGGGGGGCTCCCCCCGGCCAGGGCAGTACCAGCAGAGGATGCTCCGTGGACTCCTCAACCGCTTTCGGGAAGCATCGGGCAGGAACACACCTTTCTTCCCCAAACACCCACGGCCCCACCCGTGCTGGGCAGAGGCAAGGACAGCTCGGCATCCCCCTACCTAGGCTCGGGGCAGTCTCCTCCGCAGCGCCCTGGCCAGGCAGGAGCACCACGGAAAGGGCACAGCCGTGGGGCTCCCCGAAGTCCCAAGGAATGCCCAGGGCAGGTGCCCCCAGGTCCCATCCAGGGGTGCTGCACCCCGCGCTCCCCGTCCAGGCGGCAGCGCCGTAGCGCAGACCCCACCGGGCCCCACCGGCGGTGGCGGGGACGCCGCGCACGGGCGTCAGCACCGCGCCCCAGACCTGCCCCGCAGCGGGAGACGCTTTCCCCAGAATAATCCCCTGCTTCCCCCGGTGCAGCTCGGGGATGGCCCCCCACCCCGGGCCGGACCGGAGCTCCCACGTCCTTCACCCGGAGCTCCTGCCACCGAAACCGGCGGGTGCCAGTGTCCCGAGCTGCGCCCCCCCCCCGCCTCGCCGCGGCCTCAGGTGGGGGAGGGCGGCGCCGGGATAGAGGGACCACGGCGGTGGGGGGGACCCGGCCGGCGCCCCCCCGGTACCCACACCGCGGGCGCTGGGTGTCACCTCCCGTAAGGGGTACCGAGACCCCCGCCCCGGCGGGCCCCGGAGCCGTGCCGCGGCCCCCCCGCACCCGGGGGCTCCCCGCGCCGCTACCGCCGCCGCCCAGCGCCGGCAAGAGAGCCTCGGGCGTCCCTCGCCGCCTACAGAAGGGGCGCCCGTTGCCCGTGCGAAGCCCGCCCGCCCGCCCGCCGCCGGCGCGGCAGGCCCGCTCCCGGCACACGTGGTGCCGCCGCCGCCGCGGGAGCCGCCCCGGCCTCCACGTGTCACCGCGCGGCCCGCCGCACCCCGCCGCCGCCTACCTGCAGGGGGCTGCCGGCGCGGAAGGGCGGCCCGCGCGGGGCTCCGCCGCCCGCCGACCCTCGCGGAGCCGCCCCGGCCGCGGCACCGCCGGCCACGGCCACGGCGGGCACCGCTCCGCCCCGCAGCGCCGCCATCTTGGCGCCTCCGCTCCCAGCGCGGCCAGTGCCGGGCGCGGCACGTGACCGCCGCCCGCCCCGCACTACAGCTCCCGGCGGCCACCGCGCCACCCGGCCCGGCCCCGCCCCACGTGGGGCATGCCGGGAGCGCCACCTCTTCGCCACCGGCGGCGCGCCGAAGGGCGGGCGCCGGCCCGCGGGGCCGCCCGGCAGCCGGGAGCGGAGCGGCCATCTTGAGGGCGGGCGGGCCCTCGAGCTTCGTCGCCATCTTTGCGGCGGGCGAGGGCGAGGAGCGTCGTCCCCGCCCTTCGGCGCGCGGTGGGCGGGGCGGGGCGGGCGTCACTGGCGGGAAGCACCCCAGCGGGGCGGGGCGGCCGCGCGTTTTCCCGCGGCGCCGGCGAAACCCGCCCCGTTGCCGGCTCTGCCGCACACGTGGGCGCGGCAGTCCCTGGCGCCCTGGGGAGCGGGGAGGGGGCTGCTGCAGGCGCCGCGGCGTGAGCCGGGGCTGTGAGGCGGCCCCGTGCCGCCAGCCGCCCCTGCCGCAGCGCCACCGGTGCTTCATGCAGCCAAACCGGGGTTGGGGGGGACGGGGGCGCCGCGCACGCGTGGCGGGCGAGGGGGAACGGGAAATACCACCGGGAGCGAGGGGCGGGGTGGGACCGTGTGGCGCGGCGGCGGGGCAGCACTGGGTGCCAGGCCGCAGGCTGTGCTGGGCGCATAGGGTTCCCCAGAGCTGGCCCGCAGAAAATCGCCTGGAGCAAGCGAGGAGGGGGGGAACCGAACGGCTCCTTTGGCACAGCTGCCCGGATGCATGGCACAGCTGCAGGGCGTGCTGATGCGCCAGGCTCTTGGCCTGGCCGTGGTCTGGTAGCCCCTGGTCACTAAGCCTGGAGCCCCTTTGGGTGCCCTGATCTCCTGTGGCTCTTCCTCCCGCTCCCAGACAGCAGGATCATCTCGTGGGGTGCAGGGATGTGCTCGCAGTAGCACAAGTGCAGCGTGGGTGTGCTGGCAGGAGCTCTGCGGTGCAGGATTTGCCTGGTGGGGGCTAATTGTCCTGGCCTTTCCATCAGTCCCTGGGGACACAGACCTGCCCAGGCCAATTCCCATGGGGATTCCACAGGATAGAGCTGCTTTGTTCAGCCTTGCGTGCCTGGTTGCTGAGATGGGTCACGTCTGACAGCATGGAGCCTCATCCTGCTGCTCTCCTTCCTCCCACCCCTGCCACAAGGGACTTTTGTCTGTGATTGCTTGTCCCGTGTTGCCCCCTGCCTCTCGGGGGCTGCTCCTCCATGGCAACAACCGGGCTTTCGTCTAGGGGAGTTGCTCTCCTCCTCTAACAAACCTGTACGGCACCTTCCAAGCTGATGCCCTTGTCTGGCCAAAATGCCGGCTGAGCAGCAGCCAGGCAGCTGGTCCTCCTCTAGGGCCATGGACCTACATGTGAGTACTGGTGAGCACTCGTTGGGTCGTGCACGCAAGTTGGCAAGGGAGGGTGTGAGCACAATCCTGGAGTGTTGGGCGTGGGAGTTTGTGTTGGTCGTAAGAACAGGCTCCTTGGGGTAGCACTTACCCCAGGCGCTACAGAGGAAGCAGGGAAACCTGGGCAAGCGCTCCGGGCTCCATCTGTGACCCAGGAGTGGTTGCTCCTCTGAAACATACTTTGCTTCTCCTGAGCTCAACATGTCTAAAGCATGGAACAAGTCACTTTGGAAAAGCCTATCTCTCCCCACTGGCCTGCTGGCCATGACCCAGGGACCTGCCAACAGGGATTTGGACCAAAGTTGCCCTTGGAGCCCCTCAGCTTTCCTCCTCCTGCTCCAAACCCTCCTCTCCCTCTTTGTCCTCCTCTCCCTGGGGCATACCCAGGGCATGCAGTAACCTTCCTGATCACTCCATCCCTGTGGGTAGCAGGACCCTGCAGCATTGCAAGGCCAGTCCCTCACAGAGCAAGCCTAGCCTGGTGTGAGTCCTGCACATGGGACTGTATCCCCCGCACATGGGGTCCCTGGGGTGCAACCAGAGGGAAACCCACATGCAGGTACCTCCCTCTGCCAGTACAACTCACAGCAGGGTTTCTCCTGGCAAGGGGCAGCACCAGGCACTCCTGCTAGTTTACAAGGGAAAACAGGCAGAAAGGAAAATGCGCATACTGCATCACAGCTCCTCTCCCTCCACGTGTGGTGATTGCATCCCTGGCCAGGTACAGCTGGCAAATAGCCCACCCTGACGCTGCCCAGTGCTACCCAGGCTCAGCCTGTGCAGCACCCGGAGTGGACAGCTTGCTCAGGGCTAATGGGAACAGCTTGCAAAGGAGAGCTCAACCCCATGTGATGCTTAAAGGTCACTCGGTGAAGAGGAATGCGAGTCCCATCCAGGGAAGGAGCCGATGGGCTGGTGTTGGTCCTTCAGCGGGGAGAGGGGGCCCAGGCTCCCTGGCTCCCCCTGGCAGTTCTGCCCAGGATGCTGCTCCCACCGTGGGGCTGGGGCCACATCTTTGCAGGGCAGCGGTGGGGTCGGCACGTTGCCTCACAGATGGAGCTGCTGGGGCCGTGCCAGGCTCTGCTGCTGCAGCAGGCATACAGGGTCCTGCAGAGCTGTCTCGGCTGGAGGAAGATCCCTCGTGGGGCTCCTCTTGTGGGGGTGATGCTCGTGGGGCAGATGCCCCCAGGGAGACCCTGCCAGGATGGCACTGCTCCTTCTGCCCTGGTGTCTCTCTGGCCCTAGTCCTGGGAGGGTGGAGGGATGTGGTCACATCCCTGCATGGCACAGGGCGCAGCACGGATCCGAGCAGCTCCCCTGGCCCCTGCCTGGCCGCTCCGGCCATCTCCGCACAAGGTGTGGCAAACACCAGCCCCGGCCTCCCTGACGTGCCACAGGCTGCTGCCAGCCCCCCTTCCTTCCTGCCCCTGCGGCTGCCTGGCCCCTCGGCTCCCCCTCACCCTCCTCCGCCTCCCCCGGGGCTGGCAGCCGCCCCGGGCCAGGGGTCTGGCACAGCCCCAAGCAGCACCAGCCTCATGCAGCACCACGCAACGGCCACGGCGTCCCCCTCCCGCCGCGCCGGGACCCGCACCGCGGCCGTGCACCCGCGGCCCCGGGGCTTGGGACGGGGTCCTGCCGGTGCCCGGGTACTCGCCCCGCCGCCTTCCTCCGGCCCGTCCCCCGCCCCTGGGCAAGGGCAGCCCAGGCCGGGAGGCTGCTGGCCTGCTGCCGCCCGGGGCCTCCGCAGAGCCCTGGGGAGAGGCACCGAGCGCCGCGGGAGGGGCTCGGCCCAAACCCCGCCGCAGGGTCCCCGCCGGCGCCTCCCCAGGGCTGAGGGGCCCGCTGCCCGCCCGGGCCCGGCGGGGGCGGGAGGACGAGGACCCCGGGCCGGGGGCGGGCGCCCGTGCCGCCTGTGACATGGCGGCGCCCACCCTCCCCTCGGGGTGACGGCAAGGAAGCGGGGGGGCGCGCTCGCGCGGCGGCGGTGGGGGGCGCGCACGCACGCAGCACGCACGCGCCCGCGGGGGGGGGCGAACGGGACGTCCCGCGCACGCGCAGAGGCGCGCCCGCCCGCCCGCCGCCGGCGCAGCCGCCCCCGCTCCCGCTCCGCCGCCGCGGCCCCCGCCCCGCCCGCCGCCGCCGTCGGTCCGCGGCGCGCCCGCCCGCCCCTGGCCGTGGCCGTGCCCGCGGCCGCGCGGGGCTGCCCGCTGCCCGCCGCGCCGGACCCCGCGGCGCGCCGCCCATGCGAGACCCCCGCGGCCCGGGCAGCGCGCAGCGACCCCCGGCCGGGCCAGGCATGTGAAGATGTCAGTGGGCTGTGCATGCCCTGGTGAGTGCGGCGGCGGCGGGGGGCCGGGTGCGGGGCTGGGGGCGGCCCGTGGGGCTGGGGACCCTGTGGCGCTGGGGCTGGCTGTGGGGCTGTGGGCCCGCTATGGGGCGGGGGCTCCAGTGGCATAGGTGTTGTGGTCTGGCTGTGGGGCTGGGGGCCCGTTACGGGGCTGGGTCCCCAGTAGCGTTGGTGTTGTGGTCTGGCTGTGGGGCTGGGGGGTCCCACGGCGTCGACGTTGGGGACCCGATATGGGACTGGGTCCCCAAAGCATGGGGAGTGAGGTCTGGCTGCAGGGCTGGGGCCCCCACTGCATTGATGCTGGTGGCAGGCTGTGGTGGGGCTGGGGGCTGGCTGTGGAGCTGTGTCCCGGGGGCACGGCTGCTGGGAGCTGCTCTGGGGTGGGGAACTCCTCGACGTGGGTGCTGCGGCTTGGCCACGGGGCTGCGGTCCCCATGGCCCTGGTGATGGGGCAGGGGTCAGCAAGGTGCGGGGACTGGGGTCCCAGCACTATGGCATGGCCATTGGGTCCAGCCATGGGGATGGGGTCCCCGTGGTATGGCTGCTCTGGTCCAGCTGTAGGGCTGGAGTCCCCAGGGCATGGGCGCTGGGGTCTGGCTGTGGGGCTGGGACCCCGCAGCAGGGGTGTTGGGGTCCCAGCGGCACGGATGCTGAGCTCTGTTCACGGGGATGGGACCCAACAGCATGGGTGCTGGGGTCCCCATGGCACAGGCGCCAGTGCCAGCCCTGAGGCTGTGACCCCACGGGCAGGGTGCCGCAGGGGCATTGGGCAGGTGTGCAGGTGGCGCTGCCAGGGTGACCCCGAAGCAAGCCCCGTGGCAAATAGCTCTGTGGGGTGCCCCTGCATAACACGTGGGTGTGGGGCACAGGGTCTGTGGAGGGGCTTGGCCATGCTGCCGGTGGGTGCAGGGTGCCCCTCACCGTGGCCATTATGGACTGCCCGCTGAGGGGGTCCCCTTCCCCATCCTGGCCCCGGTGGGTGGTCAGGGCTGCTGGGGTACCCCAGGGGGTGTGACAAGTTGGTGAGGTCTCGGTACCTGGCGGGCTGCTCCTGCAGGGATGCTCTCCCGGGTGCCTGGGCTCTGGGTCAGGCTTGGGGCAGCCGGCCTGGCCACATTGCCTGCGCCGGTGCGCGGGATGGCCCTGTGCTGGGAAGGCGGGGGTCCCAGGGGGCTGCCGGAGCCTTCTCCGTGTCCCAGTGGCAATGGGCTGCAAAAGAGGCGGGGGGGAACCCGGCCTGGGGGCCCTGGGGAAGGGGTTCTGCCATTGCCCTGGGCAGCCAGCACTTGGGGTCCCTGTGGGGGACAGCAGGGCTGCTCCTCAGCCCACCTCCTGTGACAGCTTTCCGGTGTCCTGGTTGTCCTGCGGGAGCTTCCTGCCAGGCCAGGACCCCCGTGCTGGGGGGCTGCGGGGGGGGGCAGCGGGACACTGTGACAGCACCCGGTCCCCGTGCATCCCTCGGGGCTGCCTCCGCCGAGGGCTTCGCAGCTGGATCCGCGGGGCGGGCGGGTGGGTGGGGGGGTGCCCCTGCGCGGCGGCCCCCCGCCCCTGCGCTGCCTGTGCCTCTCCGCCGTGTTTCCATGAAGGCAGGCGGCCCCTTCCCCCATCCTCCTCCTCCATCTCCCACTGGAAGCTGCCAGAGCGCTGCTTCCTCAAGCAGAAAGTCACGTGAACCTCCCTGCGAGCCAGGCCGAGCAGCCACAGCACCCGCCCCGGCAGGCACCCCGCACCCGGGGGGCTCCCCCACCCCCCGCCCAGCAGCCCCCCAGCCTTGGCAGGGGTCCTGCCTCGGGGGGGAGGGGTTGGGGCGAAGGCAGGGTGGCGACTAACGGGGGGGGCCGTGTCTCGTCCCCCGGGAGCTGGCCCCGTGCCACCGGGAGTGTCATCGCCATGTTGGTGGGCGCAAAGAGGGGGGTCCTCCTTCGGTGCGGTGATGGGGGGCCGTGGGGTCACCCTGCAGCTGGGAGCATCCCTGCGGATGGCGGCGTGTGTCGTGCCGTGTGTGTGTGTGTCGTCCACCCCCTGGCTGCCTGCTCCCCTGTGGCGGGGAGGACATGCGGGTGCGTGCAACGTGCGTGCACGCGCGCGTGTGCCCCCTGCCTCCCCCCCCCCGCTCCCCCGCCGGGGCTGGGTGGCACATCCAGAGCCTGCGCCCCCCTCCCCCTTCCCCTCCTCGCACTGTTTATCGGAATATAGAAAAAACAAGCTCTGCCGCTGGCCTCCCGCCAGCCAGAAACATTTAATGAGCTGCTCTGCCCAGGCTGCTCTTCGGGGCTGCATTAACTTGGAGGAGTTTCCTGCCTGGGAGCTGCTGCTTGGGGGTGGGGGGGTGGGGGGTGTCTTGGCTGTTCCCCTTCGAAATTGTGCCCTCCCAGGGGGGCGACACGCTCCCCGCCTTCCCAAGGGGCACATCCTGCCCTGCTGCAGCTCCTCTTGCACACACGCCACCGCCCCCCGGCGTGTTTCCCTGCCGCTTGCCCGCCTCTGCAGGGGCTTTGGGGCTGGGGGCGCTGCTCAGCCTGGAACCTGCCGAGGTCCTTGTGCCCGAGGGCGCTGGGGAGCTGCTGGGGTCAGTGGAGGACCGGGGGGGGGAGGGGGGGGTTCAGCCCCTACCTCAGAAATGGAGATGTGAGCAGGGAGAGCACGCCAGGCTCGGGCTGGAGGCAGCAGAGGCCGGGGCGGCAGCCACCCGGTGCTGGTGCCGGTGCTGCCGTGCCCGGGGCTGCTCGGAGCGGGGTTGGCAGCCGGCTGCTCGGCTCAGCATTTCACACCGGGCAGGTCTTGGCATCCAGACCTCAGCGGGGTCCTGACCCCTGGGGGCACTGGCCTCCCAGCATGCTCTGTGCTTTCCTTTTTAGTTATTTTTATTATTATCATTATTTTTCCCCCTGTAGTGATGGTGTCGGTGCAGAGAGGGGGAGGAGGGGAGCAGAGCTGTGCTGCCTCCCCACAGGGCTGGCTCTGGGAAACGATGTTCCTGAGGTCATCACCTTCCCTAGGACACCTCGCAGGGAGCCTGCCTGTGCACCGCTTTGGCAGGAGGGAAGACTTCCCAACCCACATGTTTTGGGTCCTGGGACAGACCTGCCAGCCGTGGGACAGCCGTTGCCATTTCCCTCCCTTCTGCCGAGCTGGCGCTGTGCGTCCCCCGCTGTCACGAGGCCGAGCTGTGCCACATGCCTCCTGCGACAGATGCGCTGGGAGAGGGACAGCGGGGAGCGGGCTGACTGCTGCGGCGGGGGGGTCAGGCAGCCCTGACACGTATGGGCTCTTGGGTCTAAAACGCCCCCCAGGGCTGCCTGGCATCTTGGGGTGCACCTGGGTGTGCTGGGGGGAAGGAGTAGTGGGGGTCCCGAGGCCTCATCCTGCACGTCCATATGCTCTTGCCTAGGCTCTCTTCATGTTGGCGGCGATGCCTGGATGGAGCACACAGTTTGCTTTGTCCCCCTCTGTGCAGCAGCGCGCCCGCCTGATACATGCCATGTGTGCTGCGTTGCCCTCCCGCACCTGGTGTGCTCTGGCAAAGGCAGGACGGGGTTGTGGCTACCCAGGGCTTGGCGAGGCAGTTCCTCAGGGCTTCGGGCACCGGCATGCGGCTGGACACACCGCAGCACTCCTTGGGGCCGGTGCGAGCTCACCCTGCTGCGGGCTCGGCTTTGCCTGGGGAGACGTGGATGGGTGAGTGCTGTACCAGCGGGCTCAGCACTGTGTGTGTGCCAGGCTCCGAGTTTACTCCAGAAATGGTGTTAGCTGCTCAAGGCAAAGCTGCTGTGAAAGCTGCTCCCTTGAGGAGTGGGTGGGTGCCGGCCAGCTAGATGGGAACCCCGGGGGCAGGGAGGTGACCCTGCAACCCTGGAGTGCTTGTGGCCAGCAATGCGCTAGCTGGGTGGCTACATGCCCCCAGGCAGGGCAGAGGCCATAGTGGCACAGGCGTCCCCTGCCCAACCTCTGCACGTTCAGCTTGCTCACCCTCTCCTCCCCCCTCTGCTGTGGGATTCCCCAGCCACATCCGTGTTGCTTGCACACACGAGGTGTGGGGCTGCGTGGTGTGCCGGGAGCACGCCAGGAGCCCCTGTGCCCATGCGTGACAGCTGCCAGCGCGTCCTGGGACATGCTGCACTGCATGCATGGTGACACGCATGGTCACATGCAGGGTGACACGGGTCCCACGGTGTGGGTGTACCCCTTCTTTACGTTGAGCAGTGGGTGTCGGGGCAGCTGGGCTGGGTGCCCTCTCCCCGGGGTGGCGGTGGGTGCTGGCAGGATGGGGCTGGGTGACCGTTATCGGCCTGCCTGCAGGCTGGGGCTGTGGTTTCCTGCCGGTGCTGGGGGGGGGAGGGTGCTGGGGAGCAGGCAGGGCTGCCAGGGGGCTGCTGGGCCCCACCTGAGGCGGGAATGAAGGCAGCCATCCCCCTGGGACCCCCAGCCCCTGTCCTGGGGCTCTGCTGGGCAGAGATGGGGTGGCTGCAGCAGGGATGATGCTGGCGTGTTTTGGGGAGGTTTGCTGCAGCGTGCTCATGGAGGTGCGGGAGCACGGGCTGTGTGCCAGCCCGGGATGTCCCCCATGGGAAGGGGTGCTGGTGGGCACTGGGAGGGACAGGACCTGCCCAGAGCTGTCAGACTGCCCCCCCCATCACCCCTCTCCCTCCCAGGCAGGGCACTGATCAGGGTGAACGTTAGACCAGGGGCATAATCTCCCCTGCTGCAGGCACCAGCCCCTGCCTGGCCCCAACCCCACCCTGCCCGTGGGGCAGTTGATAACTCCCTGCCTGCACCCCTCTGCAGCTGCTTTCTCGGGGGTGGGGGTGGGGTGTGTGTTGGAGGGTGTGTGTGGTGCCCTGTGGGGTGTAGCTCCTGCCCCTCGTTTACAAGTCTTGCTGTGCCCCCGGCTTTGCAGGAGCCACAGGCGGGTCCCGGAGGTGCCCCTGCACCAGGGTGAGGGTGCTTGCACCCCAGGATGGCCTCACAGCATGGGGGTAGAGGGCAGGGGGTGAGGGGCCCTCCTGCTTTCTGCAGGAGCAGCAGCCCTGGCCCCCCTCCTACACGCCGAGGGGCTGGTGCTGGGAGCGCAGCCAGGTTTCTGCAGCGCAGCCCAGGTGGAGCTGCTGCCTGAGCAAGGCTGGGCTGCCACGGATGGTGCTGGGCGATGGCTGGCAGGGTGTCAGCCCCCCACGGTGGGGGCAGCTCCTGTGCCCCCCCCCCAGCTCTGCAGCAGCCAGTTGCGCCAACCTCTGCTCTGCCACGTGTGTCCTCCTCCAGCCAGGGTCATTCACAGCCCTGGGGGTTCCTCCCGAGGGCAGGGGTTGCCCCTGCCTGTTGCGGGCAGCTGCCCACCCTCTCTTTCCTCCAGGGCAGCGGGTGCGAGCTTTTGCCACCCTGGCTCCTGCCTCGCTACTGGTGGGAGCTGATGGCAGCACACCGTGTCACGGGCACGCAGCTCTGCCAGGCACGGGGCAGGCCCGGGCGCCGCGACCTGCCTGCACCGACTGGCCCAGGGTGAGCCCGGGGCAGCTGCGGGCAGGGGCAGGCAGCAGCAAGGCAGCAAGAGTCTCTCCCTGCCGGGGATGGTAGCTCTGGTGCAGCGGTGCAGAGCTGCCGGAGGAGCCTGGCATGGGGGAGCAGTGCCTGGAGTCAGGAGTGGGGGTGCCACCTGGGCATGGAGGGTACGAGGCTGCCAGAAATCCTCGCAGAGGGGCATTTCCCCACCAAGGCCAGGGAGATGCCGTCACGCTCTTCCCCGCTCAGCGGCCTCTGCCAAATCCTCTGGGCAGCCACAGCGTGCCAAGGCACCCTGCCTGCCGCCAGTGTGTGCGCAGCAGGAGGCTCAGACTGGTGGCGACGTCTCCCCCGAACTGCAGGCTGCTCCTGAGCAGGGTGGATGGGGCTGGATGTCTGCTCCTGGTGGGAGTTGGGCCTGGAGACATGGGAGCTGCTGTCCCATCCCATGGTGGCCGTGTCCCTGCTTGGCCTAGCTGGTAGGGAAGAAGCCGCTGCTAACAGGAAGGACACGCACGTTAGCAACGAAAACACGGCAGCGAGAGGAAGCAGAAGCAATGCATTATTGATGGAGCTATTTGATGCTGCTATATTCGGAGAGCCGCTCCGGAGCGCTTGGCACACGGGGGGGTGGGGGGGTGGGCATTGCCGTCAGAGACTTACCTGCTTCGAGTCAACCACGTGCAGCTGTGGCCCCAGGAGGTGTCCCCTGCCTTCTCCTGGAGGGCTTCCGGCACAGGGTGCGGGGCACAGTGACATGTGGGTACCAGGAGGGATGCTAGCCCTGTCCTGACCCCTGGGGGGTTGGGGTTTGGTGGGTGGTAGCTCCCAGCCGTGCATTTCTCTGTGGGGATGCTGGGGGTCCTGCTGTGGCTCAGGAGGCAGAGGGGAGGGTATGGAGTGGGATCTGGAAGCCGGGGACCGGGGTGTGCTCCCAGCTGGGGTGAGGGTCCCTGGAACTGTGGCGCTGGGTGTTAAGGGCTGTGCCTTGGTTTCCCCTTTAAGCAGCAGCGTGAGCCCCTTGGGGCGGCGTGAAGGTCTTCTCGGGGGACAGTGGGCAGACGTGGGGTGCTGGGGCTGCGCAACCATGCTGCATGTCACCCCCTCCCCGCCATGGGATCCCAGGCCAGGAAAGGGGCTGTAAAACGAACCATTCTTGTAACATGAGAGAATCCACCTGGAGCCTCCTGAGGAGCCTTAAAACCCTGCTGCTCTGGCAGGCTGGCCCGGGGCTGCTGCCAGAGGGGCTGGGGCTCACTGCTGCGGGTGGCCACACTGGGACTGAGCTATTGCAGGACGCATGTTGAGGTGTCTCAAGGACAGCATGAGAACAGTGCAGGGCATTTTCTGGTGCTGGTCCCCAGGGAAGCCCCTTGCCGGCAGGACCTCCCAAAGCCTGCCTGCAGACTGCACCTTCCCCTTGGAGCCCGTGGCCGGCCAGGCAGCGCTGCGGCAGACCCACCATGCTGGAGCAAGGTGTGATGTGAGGGCAGGTACCCCACATGGACCCCATGCACTTTGAGGTCCTGCACCCCCTTGTAATCTTTCTCCATCTTCTCTTGTTTTGGAGGGGTGGGCACATGTGCGCGCTCTTGGTTGCTCCTTGTCCAGTGCTGATATACTTGAGTTGTCTCTGCTGTTCCCTGCTCAGAGATGTGACCCATGTAATGTCCCACACTGCCCCAGCAGCCAGCTCTTCCCCCAGCCCCTGGGCTTTCCTCCTGCTGCTGGGTGTCTGGAAGCAGTTCTGGTTTTGAAGGGTTAATTCCAGGAGCCCCCAGGATTTGCCGACTGCCCTGCATGACTCACCGTTGAGTTTCCAGCCTCCCCCAAGCCTCTCTCCCTGGGTGGGGGAGACGGAGCTGTGCCTTCTCCAGCCAGAAAAGGGGGGCCCTCCTGCTCCAGACCCCCCATCCTCCTTTGATCCAGGTGTGCATGGTTTTACGGGAGAGAGAAGCCCCTCCTTGAGACACAGGGAAGCAACCTGTTTGGAAGGCGGTGGCATTTGTTGGGGATGGCTGTTGTGTTGCTGAAAGGGGGGCTCTGGGGTGCCACTTCAGGCTGTGGCTGTGTGCGTGCGACAGTGCCCTGGTCTCGCTGCTATTTGGACAAGTCCAGGAGGTTTGGCAGTGCCAGATCAGTCTGTTCCCCTGTGCAGGCTGTGCCATTTGCAGAGCTAGCAGATTTTTATTATTCTTATTTTTTACGTAAGCATGCGTCCACATCCCTGCTCTGCGCCTGTGCCTGCCGGGGCCCTGGCTGGGTGTCAGTGCGAGCGTGCTCTGCCTCTGCTGCCCTGCTTGCCTGGGATCCCTCCCGCGCGCTCTGTGGGCACACCGAGCCCCAGCCACAGGGATCAGAGAGGCCCGGGCATCCCCCGGCTGCCATGGTCCCCACTGGGCCCTTCCCATCTGCCTGGCCGGGATGCATCCCTGGGTTCACTCCTGCTCCTGAGCTGCTGCTGGTTCCCTGGCCGAGACCTGCACCGGGTGTCGGAGCCCAGGCAGGCGTGGGGCCCTTGCTAGGGGGAGAGCGGAGGCTGGGATCCAGGGGATGCGGTGCCCCATCACAAAAACCTGGGGAGGTGGAATCACCCTCTGCTCCCCCCCCCCAGCACTGCAGGCACTGCAGGCACGAGCACATCCAAGGAAGGGGCTCCCCCCACCACCATCGCTGCCACACACGCTTCCCAGCTGCATCCCAGCCCTTCTGCTCTCCATCCAGCATCTATTTAATTATTAACTCGGCTATAACCATAAACAGCTGGGGCTGCTGCAGCCACGTGGACCAGTCCAGCGCTGTCGTCAGAGCCGAGCAGGGACACGTGAGCGGTCCCGGAGGGCTGCTGAGCCCCGGGATAAATTGCTTGGGGCATGTTTGCTGTAGATGCATCGGGCCATGGAGCCTGGGGACCAGTGGGGGCTCCTCTTTGATCCCCCTGGTAATGGCAACAGCACCAGGAGTTGCTGGTACAGGGGCAAAACATCCCTTTTTTGCAGTGTTTTGCAGTATTTTGCAGTAATGGCGCAGTGTTGAGTGCTGGTGGCTGGCTGTGCCTTGTGCATCCTTGAGCCCTGGAGAGGGAGCGGGGCGCAGGTGGGCTGTATTTAGTGCCTGTCTTGACCAGGAGGGCTGTGCCATCTTGTAGCTGTCACTGGTGTTACGGCCAGTGTGGTTTCTTGGCCTGACGACGGGTGGGTGGCAGCCTGCCGCAGCCCCATCTCACCTGGTGCCACGCAGATGTGGGCTGGCAGGGGGACAGACTTTGATGTGGCAGCATGTCACGGCACTCACAGCGTCCCTTGTGCCTGGTTCCCGTGCTGCTGACAGCATGGGTACCTCCCGCTGCGCATGCCTTTTGCAGAGCGGGGTTGCACCACGGTTTTGGGGTTTACAATTAGTTTTTCTCTCTGTTTATCTGTGTTTTACAGAGTTTCACTCTGTTTATCCACGTGTCCCTGGAAAGTGGTGCCCACTGCAGGTTAACCTGCAAGGGGAAGGGGAGGCATGGTGGCGTGACAGGGAGCAGCGTGGGGATGGAGCCTTGCTAGGCTGAGGGGCAGGGGACAGGAGTGGGGGGATGCTGCCGCAGAGCCACTCCTGCCTGTTCCTCTTCAGCAGTGGTCCCAGACAGCAGAACACCGGGTTGGGGAGTGGTCCAATCCTCAGGTGCAGGGCTTTGGGGGTGTGTGGACACAGAGAGGACACCCCCAGAACCTCACGGCTGAGGTTTTTACACCCGCTGTGTGTGCAGTGGGGGGGGGGACAAGCGTGCTTGGCAGGACTCGTGGCTGCCTCACCCCACGGCTGCTGTTGTGGGGAGGGGAAGAGGCGCGGGCCCGGCTGTGTGAGCGAGGCGGTGTGGGAAGGTGTGCATGCCCCAGGCGTGGGCGCACACCCGGCCGGGGGTGTGCCGGGAGGTGTTTGGGGGGACGTGCAAGCGCATGCTGATGCTGGCCCGACAGCGTGCACGGGGCAAGATGCACCAACGCGTGCGTGTGCGTGCCTGTGACAGCCCTGCATGCCCAGCATGGCTCTGCACCCAGGGACGGGGGTGCTGGGGTTCGGGGAGGGGGGACCAGGCTGAGCTCTGGGGTCCTGGCTCATGTCCCTGCTCCCCCAGGGCTCTCCAGCTGGGTTGGGACCGTAGGTCTGCGCCAGTCTGATTTGGAAGGGCAGGGAGCATGGAGCTTGCAAGGGGGGCACCGGAAAAAAATGGGATTTTTTTTTGTTGTTGTTGTTTTAATGGAAATTTCATAATGGAAATTTCGTTTTTTTAAAAAAAAAATTGTAAACGCTTTAATGGAAGAGCTTCAGTTTTTTCAAGGACAGGAGACCCTTTGGGTCTGCTGGCAGTTGCGAGGCAGCACGTTTGAATACCCCTCCCGAATGAAACGGTTGCTTTTTTTTTTTTTTTCATCGCCAGAAACCGGGGGAAAGGGAAACAAGTTTCAGGCAGAAAAATCCTGAAAAACTTCAAAGAAACCCCCAAACCAAACTAGGCAAAAGGTGTATTTTTATTGAAACTTTCGCAGGGGGAGCAAAGCCTTCCCCGGCCGGTGCCGAGTTCCTCGGCGGGACGCGGCTCCTGCGTCGCCCATCCCGGTGAGCGCCGGTACAGGTGGGGGGGAGGGCAGCTCTCTGGGGACCCCCTGTTGGCCGTCACCCCCGGTCCGCGGGCACCCACCTTACCCCCCCGGCGGCCAGGGGCCGGGGCGGTGCTGGGTGAGGGCCTCGGTGCGGGGGGAGCGGTCTCCGCCGCCGCAGCAGCCATTGTGGTCCCGGCCGCGGCGCAGACAAAGGAAGCGCCCCCGCCCCGCCCCGCGCCCCGCCCGCCCCGCCCCCCGCGGCGGCCCAGCGCCCGCCCGCCGCCCGCCCGCCGCCCGCGCCGCCGCCGGACCCCCGCCCGCCGCCCGCGCCGTGAGTCACCCCGCCTCCCCCACCCCCCCCGCGGAAGTTTCCCGGTCCCGGCCTGCCGCCGCGCACGCCGCCGCCTGCCCCCCCCTACCCCCCCCCGCCCCGGTGGCGGCCCCGCTCGGGCGGCGGAGAGGAGGGCCGGGGTCCCGCCCGCGCCGCCCCCGCGCCTGCGAAGTTGTGCGCGGCCGCGCCGCCGCTCCCCGCCCGGCCCCCCGTGTAGCCCGGGGGGCTCCGCTGCAGCCCCCCGCCCGCCTGCGCCCGCTGCTTCTCCTGCCCGCCCGCCCCTTCTGCCCCCGCGCCGGCCCCGTCCCTGTCCCCCGGCTCCCCGCTCCCTCCCCGGCTCCTCTCCATCCCTCCCCAGCTGCCCCGTCCCCCTCGGCTCCCCCGTGCACCCCCGGCCCCCCAGCTCGTGCCCTGCCCGCCGGCTGCCCTGCCCGCGCCTCCGCCTCCCAGCCTGTCGCCCGGGCTCCCCGCTCCACCCGCGGGTCCTGGCTCTCGGAGAGGCACCCCCAGCCCCGCGGGGTGCTGCCGGCAGCCCCCGTGCCCCGCCGTGCCCTGCTCCATCCCAGCTCGCAGCTCCCTTTGTTCTTCCCCCGGCTCCTTCCTCTGCCCGAGCCCCCTGACAGCTGCCCCGCGCCCTCCCGGTCCCCCCGAGCGCGCTGTCACCGGGGCTGCGGGGCCGGTGCCCGGCTCCCCTCGCTGCCGGCTGCAACTTCGCCCTTGCCCGCAGCTCGGAGGGTCGCGCCAGCCTCCCACGGGTGCCTCGAAGGGAAGAAAAGATCCGAGGGGCGCAAACGCAGAGGGGGTCACACACCTTCTTGTGGGAGCTGTCCTGCCGGGGGGTCGGGGCTCAGGGGGCGACTGGCGCGGAGGGCGCATCTTCTCCGCCAGACAAAGCCCCGGCTGGGCCCGGGGCAGCAGGAGCCGGGGCTGGGCTGGGCACAGCATCCTCGGGACGGGGGAAACTCAGCGCTGTAGCTCCAGCTCAGGGATCGGCAGGCATGCCCGTGCCGGGGCTGCAGAGGGGTGTCTTATCTGGGGGGGTGTTCCCCTGAAGCCCCCCTGGGAGAGCAGGCTGCCCTCATCTCAGGTGGCCAACCGAGCCCTGCCCTGACCTCCATCGGTCCCCGCCAGCCCGATAAGATAAGCACCCCGGGCCAGCGCTGCCAGCGCTTCCTCGGCTGGAGCAGCTCCCAATCCCCCCGCTGCAGCCCTGGCTGGCAGGGGCCAGGTGCCGTGGCGGGAGCCTGTGGAGCAGCCGCCGGCTTCTGCCAAGGCTGGTGCTGCAGCAGGAGCCCGAAGGAGAGGTGGCGGCTGGTCCTTGGGTGAGGTGTGAGCGAAGGGTGCAGGGGCTGTGGCGCCCTGTGGGGAGTCACCTTTTGGGGCACAGAGCGGTGCACCCCCAACGCATCGCAAACCCCTGGCTGTTTCCCTCTGCCAGGAGGGTCTGAGCAGGCTCCTGAGTGTCTGGTGGGCCAGGCAGGTGTGAGAGCAAACACCCTTTCCTGGGATCTTCCCAGTTTGTTCTCCCTGTGCTTTTGATAATACCGTGTCGTAGCAGTTTTGCAGCAATTTCTCCAGCGCCGGCCAGTATCAGCTCTTACTGCTTTTGTTGTAAGTACGGGTAAATTTCAGCGTCCTTACTCTTTCTTTAAAACCTCAGGTTTTGGAGCGTTCTCATGGGAGAATTGTGATTTTCAGTGAAGGGGAACTGAATGTGGTCTTTGCTGTCCAGATTTTGTAGAAATCCCAGGTCTGTGATGCAAGCACACCTTAAAGACTGGGGAGAGAAGCACTGAGCAGACCAACATGCAAGTTGTGTTCCTTCAAAAAGAAAAAGTGATCTAAGGGAGGACAGGCTGGTGCTGGAGGATTTGGTGATACAGGGGTTTTGCCATCGTCCGGTGGAGACTTTTCCCATCGCCCACAGCAGGTCGCAGTCCATCTAAAATAGGAAGAGGCCAGTGAAAAGCCACAGAAGTTTGCTTGGAGCAAAGGTGCCATGGGCTGGGGACTTGGAGCCTCTTTCAGCTTCTTTTTCGAGAGTGGCAGCCCTGAGCTCCCCAGCCCCTTGTGATGTGGGAGTGAAGGGCGAGGTGGGCCAGCCCAGCCCCAGGGCTCCTTTCCTGTCCCATGGCTGGTAGGATGGCGGCGGTGCTTGTCCCCACGTGGTCTCTCAGTGTGACAGCCTTCTGCATGCTTGCAGCTCTGCACTGGTGTGAGCTTGAGGTCCAGGTGAAAAATATGAACACCAGATCCTGCATGGTGGCAGAGCAGCTGCAGCCCTTCTCCTGACCTTCTCCCTTGGAAACCTCCCGTCTTCAAAGCGACCCGGGGACAGGGTGCTCTCGCTGTTGTTTGCACCACGCGCATGTGTGTGTGTGTGTGCGCGCGTGGGTTGCAATGCTTGCCGTGATGAGGTTTGCTGCCCCACCAGTTGCTGATGTTTCGGGCGAGTGGACGGTGCTACCAGGGATGCCTAACCAAGAGGGTTTCCCTGGGGCTGCGCTGCAATGGTGGGGATGGTTTCCACAGTGCTGTGCTGCTGGAACTGGGGCTGAGTTGCTTGTGCCTTGGGAGCACCAGGGAGGTGTGCTCAGCCATACCCTGTCCTTTCGCTCCCTGGGGTTTTGGCCTCATCCTGCGCTGGTCATCCAAAGCCCTGGCACCAGGCACAGCACGTGCTGCCAGCACAGCGGCGCAGTGCAAGTCCGGCAACCACAAGTGTTTGCTGTGTCCCCAGAGCTGCTAGTGGCCCACCCCATCCTTCGCTTGGCTGTTCCCACATTGCCTCTTAAACTGAGTGCTAAAGAGAGAGAAGTTCAGCCTGAGCAGGGGAGGCAGAGGCTTGCCCTGACAGCTCGGAGAAGCGATGGAGGTACTTTGCAAGCTGCAGCGAGCACGTTCCCACCATGCTTAAGCTGTCCCTCCCCTGCATGGGCATCTGTGAGTGGTCCAGACCTTGGGGCGAGTGCTGCACCCCAGCGTTGAGGTTTGCCCCCAGGCACGCACCGCCCCAGCGCGGCCAGCTGGGAGGTGCCAGCTCCCATCGCATCCGTGCAGTGGGAGTTATCCAGCTTTTTTCCCCCCTGGAGCGGGCAGCTGGCTGGCTGCCAGGGCTGCGGGGCTCCACCTAGGATGCAACATTGGAGCGAGGAGGATGTTGGCGGCAGGGCCGCTGTCTCTGGACACTACACGTCCCAGCGTGCAGCACTCGGTGCCGTTGGCAGTGGTGGGGGAGCGAGGCGGAGTGTTGCATCCCGGGATCATGAATCTCCATGTGCCACGTGGGGCTGACAGCCTCCTGTGCTCCGAGGTGGTGGCACCTGGGGGTCCTGCGGGTGTGGGGGATCAGCCTGGGCGTTTGCCTTTTGCGGCCAGAGAAATGGACCTCAGCCTCTCTCTGCTGCTTCCACGCTCAGTGGCTCTCGGCTCCAGCCCTCTTGGGCAGATCCTGCCCCTGTGGAGGGCTGCCCTGAGCGGCAGCCCTACAACACCGTGCAGAGCTGTGTAGTTTTGCTCACCACATGCGTGGCGGGCAAGGAGCCGGGAGCACAAGCAAGAGATGCTGGCTGCAGACTCTGCAGGACCATCACTGCGGTTGGCTATGGCCGTGAATTTTTTCTTGCTGCTGCAGAGCCTAAAAAACCTTTGAAGATGAAAATCCTAGTTTGTTAGGAGGCTTTTTTTCATGGGATGCTGACAAGGGTGTTTTTTTTCCAGCCCTGTGGCTCCCACACCGCATCGTTTGTCTGCCGATGCTGACCCCGGTGCATGCTGCGGGAGGGACGGGAGCCTGGTTGCGGCAGGAGCCCTGCAGGGTGGCAGGGTGCAGGGGTCTGGATGAGAGAAAAAGTGGCTGAAAATGTGAAAGGTGTGTTCCTGAGGCTGAAACCGGCAGTGCTTGATTATGGATCGCCTTTGAGATGGCGAGCCGAAAGGAGTAATTAGGGACAGTGGGATATTTCCCTGAGAGTCGCAGGAAATGACTGCCTCGTGGTAAGTTGATAGTAGTGGAGCTGAAACTGGGTTATCTGTGGGATTGCATCTGGGGCTTGCAGCCTTGGACGTGATTCAATTTTCAGGCTGTTTTGCAATTGGCAGGGCTTGCTCTTCTCCCGTTTTCCCTCCCAGAGAAATCCCCGTCCACGTGTCTGAATCTGAGGGCTGAAACGGGAAAGGGGAGACGCCTGCTGCCCCTGGGGTTACTGCAGGGCAGTGATGTCCTCCAGGGTCCCCACTGAGGACCCAGCTCCACAGGGTGCCTTCCCAAGGGACCCTGGGCTCCACAAGGTGCCTTCCCAAGGGACCCTGGGCTCCGACAGAGCTGAGGCTACAGGACCACTCTGAGTCGTGACCCACAAATCCATATCCCAGCCCAGGCTCTCCTCACCCAGTGCACTTCAAATAGTGCCGTCTCGTACCCTGCATCAAACTTGTCACTGTGTAGTAATTAGCTGCAGCTAATTATTACTTCTCTGGCTGTCCCCCTGCACTTGCAAGTCAGTGGATAGAGAGGAACATCCTCTGGTCCAGGGTGGGGTTTGTGCTGCAGTGGGGGGGGTTGCACTAATGTTGCAGGATGCGACCTGGAGCTGGGGCACGGGTCCCTCCCTGCTGCCTTGTGTGCAGGGGACACTGCACGGCTACATGGTGTGGGCAGGGAGGCAGCTTGTGGTCAAGATAAGCTCTGTGGCCAACTCAGATGTGTGGCTCGAGAAAAGTGAGAGGTTAATCCCTGCATGCAACAGGGTCAGCAGTGTTGCAGGTTTTGCCTCCACGTGGGTCAGGGCTGGGTGGCTTGCTGGCTGAGATCAGTCTCTGGATGCTGCTGAGTCCGTGGCATCATCACATAGTCTCCTCCAGGAGCGGCATCTCCTCTTCCCTTGACAGCCCAGCCTCCTGGAAGCTTCAGCTGGGCCAGTTCTGCATTTTCAAAACAAATGGGGCTGCTGCAAGTTGAGACTGTAGCTGATTACACCTCGGGCCATGCCTCGGTGTGTGCTGCCTGGGTTGCCATCAGTTCAGTAACAACATCGGGGTTTGCAACTGGCCTCCTTCCATCCGCTCTGAAGAGCAGGAGAAAGAAGAGGTGAAGTCAGGTTGGTGGGGGCACACCACGAACTGCTCCGTGTGCTTCCGCCTGTCGCAGTCACTCTGGATACTCCTCTGTGTTTGCTCCCCAGCCCTGCCAGCTTCCCCGACACCAGGCAAAGCCACGTGAATTATGTGAGACGCCGCCGTGCACCCGCTCTCCCTAGCACCCTCCTGCATAGCGCCCGCCTGGCAGCCCTGCCAGCGAGGCTGGGCTGGGAAGATGGATTTCCAGCCGCTATCAGGCCTTCCACACCCCGGCGAGGCAGCCCTGCGAAACAATGCCGCTATTTACACTTTAAAGCCTCGTTAGGCAGCCAGGAAGCAGGCAGGGTGCATGCCGGGAAGCATCGGCAGCCTTTGGCGAAGGGTAGCCTTGCTCTTCAGCCTCGCTCTTCGCCCGCCGGGCTGCTGGGAGGAGCAGGATGCTCCCTGGCTGAGCTGTAACCCTGCAGCCTCTTTCAAGCCTCGTTTCTTCATTTATTTTATTTTTTTTTTCTTTTTTTTTTTTTTGTAGCTTCTGGAGCCCCTTCCTCATTGCTGAGCTTTGCTGCTTGCACAGAAAGTGCGCTGTCTGCCTGGCCGGGAATAGCTGCTCTCTGGGATGGGGAGCACCGATTCCTGCTGGTGACCACAGGTGTAGGAGCCTGTCCTGCTTTGCTTTTGTCTTCAACAGCTCTTTGCTTTCTGCGGGATGGGGCGAGGGGAGTGCAGGCAGGCGCTTTTCTCCCTCGCAGACACCAGGGAAGGCTCTGCGTGTCCCCTGCCTGGGCAGGCAGCTCCCCGGCTGGTGCTGGTCTCTGTGCCCTGCTATCTCCTGGCTATGGTGGCTCTGTGAGGTGCCCGCTGTGCTCTTGGCTTCTTGGGAAACCTGATGTTCCTCAGCTTTGGGAGCTTGGTTAGGGTCTTGACTGTTCCTGCTCCAGTGAACCAGGCAGCCAGCGCACCCGAAGAGCTTTCCCCGCAGGGCTGGCAGCTTGCAGGCAGGGAGAGTGGAGGAGAAGGCAGGTGGAGGACTGGGCAGTACATGAGTCACAGGCAAAGCACCCACCTTCCCTTCCCCAGGAGCCCGGCTTCCTGGACCTGCTTCCTTGCCCAGTCTCTTGTGGCAGCTCCATGTGGCGCCAGCCAGCTCCGTCCTGCCCCCGGCCGGGGACCTGGCCTTGGCAGAGGATGCTGAGCTAGGGCATCCCTCTGCGGGGTTCCCTTCTCCCATGCCTCCCTGCCAAGGAGGAGCTGTGGGGCCGCCCACCTGGCCGTGGGCGCCATGCCGTTTGCCTGGACCTGCCTAGGCCGGTAGCTCGCCAACTGCAGCGTCAGCCTAATTTTTTTTTCCCTTGCCGACCATGCACGTGGTTTTTTAGTGCTGGGCAAGCGCCTGGGGATGGCTACAAGAAATGTCTCCCATCAGCTCGGGGTCCGCAGGGGCATCTCATGCCCAGCCGCCAGGCATCATCCCTGCTTGCACTGAGCTTGCCTGGATCCTCCGTGCTGAAAGCAGGAGGCAGAGCAGGGGCACGGGGAGGCGTCAGCTGGGGCTAGGCACTGGGCTTGGCTTGGGAAGGGATGCATCCTGCGGGCCTGGGTCACTGTGCCTGGCGGGACAAGGCTTGCAGGCAGCTGGGGCAGCGTGAAGGGGAGCGGCGGTGATGGAGGGATCTCCCAGACCAGGCACTGTGACCCTCATGTAGGTCAAAGTTGGTGTTGATGCTGCTGCTGCGAAGTTATTGCATTGTTTTGTGTAACGCATGTAGTGCGAGTGTCTACAGTGACTGTAGGATTCAGACAGCCTGTATCAAATCCTGAGGCTATTGTTATTTAGAACCGCTGAATCCAGTAATGTATTTTATGCTGTGTTGAAAATAATACTTGGTCAGGATGATGGTGTTGCTGAGGTCATGTAACAGGCTCCTTTCCACTTCTTTAGATCCTGAGATAGGTCACTCAGTGAAGCCCCAAAAGCAGGTTGTGTCCGTGTTAACCTGCTTGAGAAGGCCCAGGATGGAAATGGATGCTTGGATTGGAACGGCGGGCTGGCTTGTCTGCTGTCCCAACTCCAAGAGCTGGGCGCTAGGGAAGAGCATGAGAAGCAGAATGGGTGGAGAGTGATGTGTCCCCCTGGTCTCACCACCCCAGGAGACCTTCCTGCAGCTGGAGAAGCAAGACTGGGACTGAGGACAGCAAGAAACCTTGGGGGCTCTTTCTTCCCATCTCTTGTCAGCGAATAAAAACAAAGCGTCCTGCTGGGTCTGATTTTTTTCTCCCCACCAAGGACATGTTGACCAGAAACAAGCAGTTCAGTTCCCTGTCTACAGCCGCTGCTGTCTTTGCCTAATGAATCAGTTTGTTTTCAACAGAAGACACGTGCTTTTGAGAAGTTTCCTATGCATCGAGCACAGTTTTGATGCTGTGTCGTTTAACAGCGGAGAGGAAATGGAAATGCTGAGTTTCTAGTGCAATTCCGGTTGAATTATAATTTCCATTAGGCGCAAGTTGACAGGGATTAAAGCAGAAAGCAAAAATTCCCTCGCAGCAGCACTGACCTCCCTGTTAAAAAAAATTTTGTCTATGAAAACGTTAGGTAAGAGCAAGGGGCCGACGCTGTTAGCAGCTGTATGAGAAATTGTGCCGTGCCCCACTTATCCTCGCTGCAGGCGGGCAGGAGCAAGGAGCAGGAGCAGCGAGCTGCTGGTGGAGTGGCCGGGCTGGCTCCCACCCCACGGGACCAGTGCATCCTGGTGGGTGCTGGGAGAGGCTGGGTTTGGCTGCCGCAGGGAAACATAGTGAAAAGGCACCGGGGGCCCCAAGAAGGCAAGAATCAAAGAGTGAAATGCAGATTTCCCCTGTTGCAAGTTGGATTTAGCACTGGGGAGGTGACTCCCTCTATTTTTGACTAGCCCTCGCTTGCTCAGCTGCGTGGGCGATCCCTGTGACCACACGCTTGGGGTCCCAAGCAACTTGGCAGGGGTGGTGGTGATGCCCTGGTCATTTGGGCTCCTCTGTTGACTAAAAGGCCGCAGTGAGCTGGACATCTTTGGCCCCGGTGCCCGTGACACCGCTTTCCTTAACCCTGCTGCTTTTTGCTCCACTCCTGCATCTGTTGCAGCCAAGCAGCTGCTCCAGTCCCGTCCCCGCAGCCTGGCCGGGTGGCAGTGCCCGGACGGGCAGCGGTGTGCCCGGCACCTCCTGGACGCTTCCCTCTGCCGCTGGGCTGGCTGCTTGCTTTCTGAGCCCCGGCTGGCAGCCCTGGCAGCTTGTGGGTGTTGGGAAGTGCCCGGCCCAGGGCAGCCCGTGGGGATCCCGCCTTGGCCCCGGCTGGGGCCGGCAGCCCGGTGCAGCCAGCTTGGGGGGTGTGCGGCCGGGGGAGACGTGCCTGCGCGGCGGGGCCGGCCGAGCCGGTGGAGCGGGAGCTGCCTGGCAGCCCGCCTGGTGCTGCACCCCATCCAGGCCAGCCTGTCTGCCCGGCTGCCCGCCGGCGGGCCCGCGTGCCTCGGCAGCGCCCGGGCGCAGCGTGCCGGGTCCTGCCAGCCGCGGGTGTGCCGGGGCTCCCGCGGCCATCGGGGAAGGGCGCTGGCAGCCGCTGCTCTCGGGAACCTGCCCCGCTGCCGGGAGGGGGCTGGCGAGCGTGGGAGCCCCCGGCTGCCCATCGGGAGCCCAGCTGGGGCTGCCGTGCCAGCGTGGCCGGATCCGCCGGGCGGCCCTGTCTCCCGTGGCGTGCCCGGGTTGCTTTCGGGGATGGGTGCCGGCTCGTCCGCGTTGCGTGCCCTACTGCGCGCCCCAGCGCACCCTGCGGCCCTCCTGGGCTCCTCGTCCTTTGTCCCAGTGCTGCGGGGGGCGGCGAGGCTTTGGGGTGGTGTGTGGGAGCTCTCCATCCGTCTGGAGCCGGGTGGCCGCTGGCCTGCCCGAGCGGCAGATGGTGGCTGCCTGGGGACCCGCCATCCTCCCTCCGGGTGATTATTCACTCGTCGCCATGACAATAGAAAGGTCAGCAAAAAGATCCTGTGTGATTCCTGGGTCAAGTCGGTGGGATTAGGAGCGGCACGGGAGGGAGGGATAGGGCTCAGCCGGCACCCCTCTTCCCACCACCAGCTCGACCGTTCCCCCTGGGCACCGTCTCCAGAACCCAGCCAGCTGAGAACTGACTAACTCTGGGCACTAGTGGGAAATCCCTGTGATGCGGGCAGACCCCTCTGGCTGCTGATTCCAATAGCTCAGCCCTGACCCTGTGGGTCCCAGCCTGCAGGGGGGAGGCCTGGAGCTGTGTGTGGGGTGAGGGCGCTGGGACTGGCACCGGGAGGCAGCAGAGGAGGGATAGGGCTGTGCTGATGGGGGGTTTCGCTGGTCCTGCATCCTTCCTCCTCCTCCGTGCAGCAGGGTGTCTGTCCTTGCGGGGTGCCCCTGGCTGACCTCCATGCCCTCTCTCTCCCCAGGCTGTTCCTCTAAGTCGTTCAAGCTGTACTCGCCAAAGGAGCCCCCGAACGGCAACGCCTTCCCCCCCTTCCACCCGGGCACCATGCTGGATCGAGATGTGGGGTGAGCTGGGGCCTGGGAGAGGGTCTGCAAGGTTGGGGGTGCTCTGCAGTCTGCACCCCAGGGTCTCTTCGTCCTGCTCCCCAGCAGCGTACGGGGACTGGTGCATGGAGTTGAGTTAGTGCAAGGGGAGAGAGGGGACTGGAGTGGGCACAGGCGGGACTGAGTTGAGAAAGGGTGATAGTTGGGATGAGGGGAGCCCCTGGGTCCCTGAGCTCGGTGGGGCCGAGCCCCTTGCCAGGCTGAGCCCCTGGGATGACCCAGGACAGGAGCGCTCCCAGGTCCTGCTAAAAACAGCCCCATCTCCAACCTTTGTCCTGCCTGGCACTAGCCCCAGCTGCAGGGGAGTCGTGCATGTCCCTGGAGAGCCGCAGGCCAGCTCCCAGGGGCAGTGGAGCAGCCACCGATGCAGGGGCAGAGCCCAGTTTCAGGGGTGCAGGTTGCCCCACAGGGCTGTTGGACAGCTGCAGCCAGGGTATGGCGAGCACCATGCGTGGGGTCTCGGCTCCTGTAAGCGCGACTGCTTGCTGCTGTAGGCAGGGAAGGGGGAGCTGCAGTGGGAAGCGAGGGAGACCCTCACCGGCACTGACCTGCCTGCATCTCTTTCCCCCCCCCCAGACCTACTCCTATGTACCCACCGACATACCTGGAGCCTGGAATCGGGTAAGCACGGGGGAGCTGGCAGGGACCCCACTGGGATGGAGCTTGTGCCTGTGGTGGGGGTGCCTCGGCGGGGCCGGTACACTGCTGGCTCGGGTTTGGGGCGGGGGTTGGACCCTGGCCAGCCCTGGATGGGCTGTGCATCCCCCCCCCCCACAGGCTTGGGACCCCTCCCCACCCTGCTGACTGCTTGCTCTGCTCTCTGGGCAGGAGGCACACGCCGTATGGGAACCAGACCGACTACAGGATATTTGAGCTCAACAAGAGGCTGCAGAACTGGACAGAGGTGGGGAGCTGGGGGAGTGAGGTGCAGCCAGGGGTGGGAGGATGCTCCCGGGTGTGTGTTTTGGGGATGGGGTCCTCTGTGCTGCCTGCCCTTGCGAGCTGCCTTGGCTTTAGGAGGAGCCGCCTTGGCAGCAGGGTCCTGCCCTGTCGTGCAGGTCTCTGAGTGACTTGTCCCTCGCTTGGCCATGGGACGGGGCTCACCATCCCCATCTCCAGGCGCTCAGCTGGGAGCGTAGCCCTCCATGGGCTGAGCACGTGGCTGCTGTGCCTGGCAGCCAGTGGCTGTCTGGCTGTCTGGCTGTCTGTCTCTCCTCACCATAACCTAGCATCTCTCTGCCATCCCCAGGAATGTGACAATCTGTGGTGGGACGCCTTCACCACGGAGTTCTTTGAGGATGACGCCATGTTAACAATCACTTTCTGCTTGGAGGATGGACCAAAGAGATACAGTGAGTACCAGCTGAACACTAGTTGTGCTGCTCAGGGGATGTGGGCAGGGTGTCAGAGTTCAGCTGCCTTCAGGTGGCAGGGACTGGAGGACCCTTTTCATGTACAGCCCCAAGGCTCATCTGTGTGAGCCAGGTTTACTGACTTTATTTTCCTCCTCCAGCGATCGGCCGGACTCTGATTCCCCGTTACTTCCGCAGCATCTTCGAAGGGGGGGCCACAGAGCTCTACTATGTGCTCAAGCACCCCAAGGAGTCCTTCCACAACAACTTTGTCTCGCTGGACTGTGACCAGTGCACCATGGTCACCCAGCACGGCAAGCCGATGTTCACCCAGGTACTGGCTGTGCCCACAGCTTCTCCTGCCCCTTGTGCCTTTGTCCAGCTTGCCCTCACGGTGGCTGCGGTCCTGTGGGACCACTGTGGGCTCATGGGTTTGGGTTGTGCTGAGCCTCGTGGCAGGCAGGGGCGAGCCACTGGGAGGGTGTCCTGTTGTGCAGTACTGGGTTCCCAGGGGATCTGGGCTGAGGGAAGCGGGGGCAGCCTGTGCCTGACCCAGTGCCCTGCCCAGGTGTGTGTGGAGGGGCGGCTCTACCTGGAGTTCATGTTCGATGACATGATGAGGATAAAGACGTGGCACTTCAGCATCCGCCAGCATCGAGAGCTCATCCCCCGCAGCATCCTTGCCATGCATGTGAGTACAGCGCTGGGAGCTCCGGCTCTGGGAGCTCCCCCGGGGCATGAGTGACGCAGGGCTCCTGAGCTCCTCTCCCTGCTCTGCAGACTGGGGGGACCTCAACCCTGTCCCCCTGGGGCAGGCTGCGGCACAGGAGGGCCGTCCCCAGCCCGGATGCAGCTGAGCTGTCTGTCCCTCTTGCTCCTAGGCACAGGACCCCCAGATGCTGGACCAGTTATCCAAGAACATCACCCGCTGCGGGCTCTCAAACTCCACACTCAACTACCTCCGAGTAAGTGTGCAGGAAGGGGTGGGGGGCGCAGCTCTGCTCCCAGCAGGTAGGCCTAGGTCTCCCTGTCTTGGTTCTCTGCTGTCCGACACCTGCCTGCCCTGGGGTGTGGGGAGGCAGCAGGGCAGGCTCTGTGAGAGGGAGCTTGCAGACAGTCTGCCGAGAGCTGTGGGTCAGTGGGTCTGCTGGAGCCTGCAGGCTCCCAGCGCAGCTTGGGTTGGTGCAGCAGAGACAGCTGCCCGACAGAGGGGCTTTTGCTGGGGCCTGGAGCATCATGATCTAACCTCGCGTCTGTCTGCCCCCTGCAGCTCTGTGTAATTCTAGAACCAATGCAGGAGCTCATGTCACGGCACAAGACCTACAGCCTCAGTCCCCGGGACTGCCTCAAGACTTGCCTCTTCCAGAAGTGGCAGCGGATGGTTGCTCCACCTGGTGAGTCTCATGCTGCCTCCTGTGCTGCCTGCAGGTCTCCAGGGCTGCCTGCTCAGGCCCTGCCCTCGGCACAGGCTTCTCCCGGCCCCAGAGCCTCTCCTTGGTCTCGTCTTGTGAGGCTGGGGGTGGCAAGGCAGGCAGCCAGCTTCCTTTCCTGCTGGCCTGCCTTCCCGCTGGGGCAGAGCCGGGCTGTGGGCAGCCAGCGCTCCCTGCCTGGGGGCTGCCTGCTGCTTGTGGAAAGCAAAGCAGGGACAGAAACCTTCCCTGCTGCCTCTTCTGTTGCCTGTGCTGGGGGACAGCGAAGCTGTGGAGGGGAGGAGGATGGTGATGCTGCCCCGGGGGGAATATTGTCCTTGCTGAGAAGGGGGGTTTGCAGAGAAGGGGCTGGGGGCCACCAGCTCCTTCTCATCAGGACTGACCGTGTCTCCCTTCTTGGCCAGCGGAGCCAGCACGGCAGCAGCCCAGCAAGCGCCGGAAAAGGAAGATGTCGGGGGGCAGCACCATGAGCTCCGGTGGGGGAAACACCAACAACAGCAACAGCAAGAAGAAGAGCCCAGCCAGCACCTTTGCCCTGTCCAGTCAGGTACCTGTAAGCATCCCGTTTCCATTCTCTCTTCCTCCCCTGGGATGGTGGGGAGGGGTCCATGCCCTGGTCCCTGGGAGTGGCTAGAGGGAGACCCCCAGGGACTGCCTGTCTGAGCCCCCATGGCTTTCTCCAGGTGGCGGGGAGAAGGAAGGGGTGTCCCAGCTGCCTTCCCTGAGCTGCTCTGCTCCCCTGCAAGGGGACAAGGATGTGCTGCCTCACGCAGTGCCCGAGCCTCAGATCCTGCAGCGGAGATGAGGAGGTGGCCCCGCGGCTGGGCAAAGGGCCTGCGGTGTTGGGGGGGGGTCTGGTGGCCCGGGCTCCCCCCACCTCGATTATGTTTCGGGACCGTCTCCTCTTTCAGGATGTGATGGTGGTAGGCGAGCCCACGCTGATGGGGGGGGAGTTTGGGGACGAGGACGAGCGGCTCATCACCCGGCTGGAGAACACGCAGTTTGACGCCGCCAATGGCATCGACGACGAGGACAGCTTCAACAACTCGCCGGCGCTGGGGGCCAATAGCCCCTGGAACAGCAAACCGCCCTCCAGCCAGGAGAGCAAGTCAGAGAACCCCACGTCGCAGGCGTCGCAGTAACGGCCCCCCCGCCGCCCTGTGGACTCAGTCCCAACCGATCTACCTGTACATTTGCAACGGAGAGTGACTGGGAAGCGGCGAGGTACCGGGGGCGGATCGGCACCGTGCGACCGATGGGGTGCACGGCCTGGGGTGCGCGCCAGGCAGGCAGCCCCCAGCCCTCCCCCCGCCGCCTCCCCGCTCCCCCCACGCCTGCCTCCCCGTTGGACCCCAGGGGAGGAGTAGGTTTCCGGGGCCGTAGCTTCATTATTCCCCCTTTTCCCCCCTGCTTCTTCCCTGGAGACCTTCTCATCCCCGCCCCGATGTGCCCAGCCCCTGCCTGCTGAGTAGGGGGAATTAGGAGGGAGGTGCGGCAACGGGAAGCTGGTGGCGTGCAGATGCCATGCGTTGTGGTCTGGCACAGCCCAGAGACCCTCCTCCACCTCCTCCCAGGTCCTACGGCTGGGGTTTGCTGGGCAGCCACCTGCAGCAGGGTTGCGTATCCCCAGCCCAGCCTGGGGCTGGCGGTGGTGGGGCTGGTGACGGAAAGCCTTCCCTGTGCTGCTGGCTCTGCCGCGGAGCCTCTGGCTGGGGTCGGATCCTGCTGCGCTGGGGTGGTGTTGAGGACAGGGCCATGTCGCGTTTCCTCGCTCTCCTGCACCTTCCCCTTCCCCTCGCTCCCCAGGGGCGAGAGCACAGCACGGCCGTGGGGGGACTCTGTATATAGGAGGGGGGGGGGGCGGCTGGGGGGGGCGTGGAGGACCCGCGGCTCTGCCAGAGCACCCGGCGCCCTCGCTCCCTGCCCGCAGCCCCTGTGTTTCCCCCAGCCCTGCGTGAGTCTGCCTGGGGCCCCTTTGCAACCCCTGGCTCCCAGTACCTCCTACTTTTGTCTTTTTTTAAGAAAAAAAATAATATTATTAAAATTGTAAGTTTAAAAAAAAGAAAGAAAAAAAAAATGGGAAAAGCCCCCCCCACCCACCCCACCCCAGCCCCCTTGCCGGATCCCCCCTCCCTGCCCTGAGCCCTTTCACCCTGTCCTGACTTTTGTACAGGCTTCTTCTCTTGGGAGTCTCGTTTTATATCCAGTTCGGAGAGCTTCAAACCAAGGAGAGACTTTGCAGACTTCCTTTCTAATCCCTCCAGGGGCCGGGGGGGGCATCCCTCCGCCTCCCTCCTCAATGTAAATCTTGTGTGCTGTTGTCCCTGCTCCCCCCCCTCGGGTTCGTGTACCTCGTGCTTGTACATTTCCGCGCTGTAGACAGTGTGTACGATACTGTTCTTTCAATGTGTTATCACTAGAGCAGGTGCCTCCATTGATGTTAGGGGAAACGATGAGAAAAATAATAATTTTTGGGGGTTTTTTGGTTTAAAAAAAAAAAAAAAAGAAAAAAAAAAATAATCCCTTCCAAGGCTTCTTCCAATGAGAAGATGGGAGGTGCCAGGGGAGGGTGTTTGTGCTCACCAGTTCACCCCAGCAGCCTCGGAGCGGGGTTTTGGGGGGAGCTGGGGGTCGGGGCTGCCCATGGGCACCCTCGGCACAGCCCCAAGGTGGGGTTGCAGTGAGCACTGCCACGGAGGTGGCCGGGGTGGGGGGACTGCCCTGGTGGGGAGGGGGGGGGTGTCTGCAAGAGTGCGTGTGCGAGAGGTTTGTATGTCTGTGTGTGTGTAAGGGAGCCTGGGGCAGGCAGAGCAGCCCCGCAGTTTGGGGGAGAGAGGGGGTGCACCCCACTCTCTCTGCCAGACACCCCCCAGCTCCCTGCCGGGGATCCTGCCGCACGTGTCCCGCTGCCCCACGGGGCTGGAGGCTGGCAGATGTCACTGAGGGTCTGCCCCCTGCATGGGGGGGCTCTGCCTGCAGCAGGGGCTTTGCCTGCACCCTGTGTCTTGCCCACTCGTGGCTGAGACTGCAGAGGGTGGCCTCGCTGGGGTGGGGGACACCCTGTGTCCCCCTTCCTTCTGCTGTCCCCGGGGTCGGGCAGGGAGATGGGAGCCCCTTGGCTCAGCCCTGGTCTGGCCTCAAGCCCAGAATCCCCAGAGACGCCGGCATCAGCTCCGGGGCCCCCGCAGGGGCAGCCCACAGCCGGAGGGCGCAGGCACGGGGGTCCCCACAGCCCCTTTGCAGGTGGGGGGTGGGCTCCCAGGGTGGGAGCCCCGTGTGGCAGGGAGGGGGGCTCTGCTTTGCAATTAAGGTACGATTCTCGCTGCCACGCTGCTGGGCTCCCACGGAGGGTGCAGAGCCCCTCACTGCCCCCCCCTCACCCCGGCACACTGTAATGCCTTTTTGTTTCTTTTTTTTTTTTTTTTTTTTTTTTTTCTCCTTCCTCCCCTCCATAGTTTGTGCCATTTATGAGTCATGTATGGTACCAATAAAACGACTTTTCGGTTTGAGGCTGTCCTGAGCACTTATTTCTGAGCCTGGGACGCAGCTGGTGCGGGCAAAGCAGAGTGGGGGTCCCCTCGTGTCCCCAGTGCCCCGGCAGGGGGTGCAGGCGTGGGGCTCGCTGTGCTCCTGGGACAATGCTGCCTTGCCTCTGGCTGCTGGGCCCCAGCCAGGCCCCCGCCGGCTCCCTGCCACGCCATGGAAAGCAGAAATCCCAGCAAGGACAGGGCGCGGGGCTGCTGGGAAACAGCCGTGTCCCAGAGCCAGAGCAAACAAGTGGCTCAGGACCTGCCCTGACACCAGGGCGATGGGCACGTCCCCTGGGGAGCAGTGGGGGTGGCGCAGTCCCACTGTGGGAACAGGACAGCAGCAGCAGAACAGCATGGAGGTGTCTCGGGGGGGGGGGGGGGGGGGGGGGGGTTGGGGTGGGGCGGCAGGCAAAGGAGGGACAGGTGACCGGGGGAGGCACAGCACCAGCCTCCGTGGGGGCTACCCCAGTCTCATTCCAGAAGCTGGGAGGCTGTGTGACAGTAGTGGGGGCAAGATGCTGGTCCCCAGTTCCCCCAGACTAGGGCAGATAGCTGACCCCAGAGATGGCATTTTTCTGGCCCCACTGGGTGGGGGGTATAAGGGCAGCTGGGTCCATCCCCCAGCCATAGGGACACTGTGGGCTTAAATTGTGGGTGCCTCATCCGATGCAACCCCCCCAGCCAAACGTGCAGTGCAAGGAGCCTGTGGCTGCAGGTATTGCTGGGATGGGGGCAGATCTGGCAATACTGGGATGGAAAAGGGGATGTGAGGGAAACCAGGCTCTTAAAACACGGCTGATGCAGCAGAGGGTGGGGGCAGGATTGGGCCCATGTCTCTGAAGCAGGGGTAGGGCTTATGTTGACATCTGCACCAAAGGATGTCACCTTGCCACCCTCCCCCCTGATGCGGCTGGGGTCAGGGGGGCTGCAGGATACACTTGCCATGGTGGGAACTTGTGGCTGGGCAGGTGGGAGCCAGGTGGCCCCTGTGAACCCATGGCATGGTGGCACCCCAGGCTAAGGTGTCAACATCCTTGCTCCTGATGTGCACTGAGCTCTAGGAGCCTCAGCAGGATGCCCTGGGCTAAAGGGGAGCAATGCCCTGCAGAAGCAAATTCTTCCATCCATGAGGAACCTATGGATGCCTGGCTGATCCTGCCCACACGCCAGCCGTGGAAGCTGGGCACACTCCGGTTTGGGGGAGTGCAGCACACAGGGCAGTCAGCTCCATCCCATGCAGGGTTCCTGGTGCCTGGCTCCGCATGCATCCTCTGCCCCTGGGAGCTGGTGGAGGGCCCTGAGGCGATGCTTTGGGGTTGAGGTCTGAGCTGGAAAGCCCAAGGATGCCCATGAAACCCCCAAACCTCCCTCCCCACGTCAGCCCCAGTGCTGCGAAAAACCTGCTTTTGTTTTTCTCCCTTCTACAGGGTGTATCTGTGTCCTCCACTGCCTTGCCCCGGTGCCAGTGCTGAGCCAGACAGTCCCACATAAGTCCTGGCACCCAGCACGGGCCAGGCCAGGAGGAACGCCGAGGCAGGGCTGCCTTCCTCCCTGTGCCGCCTTCGCCCAAGGTCACGGAGAGCGGTGATGCCAGCTTGTGCCAGAGGAAGTTAAGCAGTAACCTAGGAGGTGGCAGCCAGCAAGCCGTGGGCGCTGGGGGGCCGGGGAGCCTGGCCGTGCAAAGGACACAGGGGCACGGCTCAGCCGGAGCCCCCGCTGGTGGGCACGGGGCTGGGGCAGGGGCCAAGGATGTGCCCCGGGCACCGGCTGCCCCGGGGAGATGCGGGGCACAGCTGAGGGCTGGCGTCGGGGCGAGGGGGGCAGCGCGGGCGGCCCGGGGCTGTGGGGCTGTGGCAGGGGCCAGCGCTGGCTCTGGCAGCGTGGGGACAGAGCGGGCTCTCTGGGGCACGGACGGAGCGTAGCCTGCGCGGGGGGCAGAGGGGCTGGGCACGGCGGCGGTGGGCTCTCCCAGGTGGGACGGGGCAGGAGCGGGGTCTCTGGGGGCAGATGCGGGGTGTCAGGGTGGGCGGGGGCAGGAGCAGGGCTCCCCCCGGCGCGGAGGCGGGGGGCTCCCTCCCGGCGGGGCGGGGGCCGGGACGGCAGCAGGCGGCGGGCAGCCCCCGGGGGGCCGGGGCGGAAGGGGCGGCCCCGTCCAGCCCTGCCCGCCCCTCCCGGGGCTGCCCGCGCCGCGGTGCCGGTGCCGAGCCGTGCCGCGGAGCTCCCGCCGCCGCCGCCCGCCGGGACGCGACCCCCGGGGCACCTGCCCCGCGCCCACCGGGTGCGTCCGCGGCACAGCCGGGAGCGATCCCCGCCCGCCCCCCGCCCCCGGCTGCGGCTCCCGGAGCCCCGGCGGGACCCCGGCGGCGCGGCGGGGGTTGGGGACCAGGGGGCTGCGGCCGGGGCAGAGCCTCGCGTGTGTCCCGCGGCGTGGGAGGGCTGGGCGGGCGAGGGGCGCAGCTGGGGGTCGCGGGGAGACCTCCAGCCACGGGGGAGAGATCCCGCCTGCGGGCCCCTAGGCTGCCCCCGCCCGGGGGGCTCGGGGTGCCGTGGGAAACGCCGGGTTTGCTGCAGTGCCCCGTTTGGGGAGGGTTTTAAATGCAAAACCCTGGTTGTGTGGGCAGAGCTGGTTCGTGCCGAGCCCAGCGCCCCCCATCCCGAGGGATGCAGCCGGTGCCGGCGGGGGGGGCAGGCGGGAGGCATCGCCGTGGGTCACCCAGCTCTTGGGTTCGGACAGGAGTAAACCAGAGGGCTCGGGAGCTCCTCAGGGGGCAAGAAGAGGGGTTTGTCCCCCGTGCCCGGCTTGGGACAGGTTGGTGGTGACCCTGGCCCAGGTACGGGGAGGTGGCACGGGGTGGTTGGGTGCCAGGAGGTGGCAGGGTCAGGGTGGGGCATCCACGGCATCCCCGCCTGCCTCGGCAAGCAGCTTTTCAGCAGTTGCAGCTGAAACTTAAACAAACCATTAAGGCCTGGCGCTGGCACTGTGTGGCTGGGCCCAGCGGCAGCCGTGCGTGCACAGAGGTGCCAGGGGAGAGGGTAAGTGCTTCGTCTCCGCTTCATCCCCCACAGCCCCTCTGGTCCCTCGTAGGCACCTCCTGCCTGGATCCCCCCCCCACGCCCTCGCCGCTCCCAGGGCTCCCCATCCCTCCCCGGTGCTCTCCCGCAGCTCTTTCCTTCCGGGCAGGAGTGGGCAGGTGCGGGATTTTTTTTCTCCCTGTGTTTCCTGCTTGGAGGCAGAAGGCAAGGCAGCCTGTGTGGCCTTGCACCCCAACGGCACCGACAGCCCCTCTCTGTCCCCAGGTACCCGCCGGAGCTGCCACGATGGAGCTGGGGAACGTCTCGCAGCCCGTGTACGGCCCCAGCCCCAAGGCACCGGGGAGCAGCACCCCGGGCCTGGTGGGGATGGTGCATGGCTTCCTGCGGCTGGTGCAGCCCAACGCCCTGCCTATAGGTGGGTGCATGGCGGGGGGGGGGGGGGGGGCTGGCAAGGGTGGGGTGGGGTGCCGGGTGCTGCTCGGAGCTGCGGGGTCCCACCTGAGCTCTCCTGCACTGGTGACTGTGCATCCAGCATTTAAATGCTGGGGTGCTGTGTTAGGAGAGGCATGGGTGTGCAGGGATGGAGTGGGGTTACTAAGGACTGCTAGCTGTGTCCTGCCTGTGCCCCATCACAACTGTGGGGCAGTCTCAGGTGAGCCCCAGGACAGACTTTGGTGGCAGTGCCAACCTTGCAGAGTCCTGGCTCATCCTGCTTCCAGGTATCCTTATCCCAGGCCCCAAGACAAGGTGCAGAGCAAACCCCACACTACCTGCAAGTTTGTGGGGTCCTTGCCTGGTTTGCAGCCCTCTGTGCCTGCAGATGACATGGTATGCTTAGGCAGGACCCAGCTTGGAGCCACCAAGAGCAGGGCGTCCCGATGCCAGCACCCTCATGGCTATGCTGCAGGCACTCCCTGTGCACTGCCCAACTTGCCAGCACTCGCCCTCCCTCCTTCACTGCCAAGGGGATGTGTCGCTGCCACAGCTCTGCCCCAAAGTTGCTGCAGGTCTGCGTTGATGATGCCAGGACCCTGTGGCTGCTTGATGCCCCTGGGGCAAGTGTGACCCACCTAGGGTGTTACCACCCTGGCTGCTGGCACTTGTGCTTTCTGCTCTGCTGGGTTCAGCCTCTGGTCATCAGCAACTTACAGGCAAATACTTGGCTGTCAGATAATGCAATGGCTTTATGGCCTTGTTTGTCTCATGCAGATATTAGGGTACAATCACATGGCACCACGTACTGGCACAGCTTGTAATGAGTCCATGGGGCACGAGCAGAGTGAGCCCTGGGGATGAAAGAGGCAGCATGGCAGGGGGGACTTTGCTGCAGCATCCACCCCACGCTGGCACTGCCAGCCGACTGTCTGCCTGGGGCTGGGCTACAGGATGGCAGCCCGAGGGTAGCTGAGGTGGTATTTGGAGCATCCTCCCCCGAGCCTGCCCCTGGTGACCACTGGGGTAAGGACCCCCTTGCTTTGTGGACCCCTGAGAGCCAGGGGGCTGGCAGTGGTGCTTTTCCTGAGTGCAAACAGGCTGTGTGACACAATGGATGGGGAGGGACAGCTGGAAGGGAGAAACATGCCATGCACTCAACAGCCTCTCCAAGCCACAGTGCTGGAGGTGATGCCCAGTGCCGGGAGACCCTCTCTGGAGTGAGCAGGGGGTGGAGGTCTTCTGGAGAGCCCCCCAGGGCCCAGCCCCTGCTCACAGCCCTCTGCTCCTTGTCCCCCCAGAACTGATTGCAGATTTTGGGCAGCCCCAGGATGAGGAGGCCATCGGAAAGCAAGTCCAGGAGGTGAGTGAGCAGCCTGGCCAGGGAGCCGGCAGCCCCAGACCACCACGGGCTGGGGGATGCTGGTGGGTGCTGCTGTAAGACTGAGCCCTGGGTGCTGGGCAGCAGCAAAGGGAGATGTACAACCCCCTGGGGGGACCCATCCTGCCCTGTGGGGGTCTGGACAGGACCCTCAGAGCTGGGGAGCCTTTGGGAGCACCAGTGTTATGCTGCTTCTCATTCTTCCTTTCCCAGCTGCTGCTCTACGAACTGGGTTTCCTGGTCTGCGTGGCCATTGGGCTTCTCTTCATCATCCTTGTGCCCCTGGTGGGATGCTGCTTCTGCTGCTGCCGCTGCTGTGGGAACTGTGGGGGCCGCATGTACCAGAAGCAGGGCCAGCGGATGAGCTGGCGACGCCGGGTGCTCTGGGCCTCCCTGCTGCTGGTCTCTGCTCTCCTCCTGTGAGTGCACTGGCTGGGAGGCTCCGGATGGGACCCGAGGGAGGGTGGAAACGCCGGCGCTTGGCAGCCATGGCAGGAAGCTGCCATTGTTCACAGGAGCAGATCCCGGCACGGCAGGACAAAGGAGAGGAAGCAGCAGCAGTGGGGAGCTGGCCCCGGGGGGTTGCACATTGGCACGGTGCAGACCCTTCCCAACAGCTTCGCTGTGGGGAAGTGCAGGCGTGTCAGGCACCAGGTTCCCCTGTGCCTCAGTTTCCCATGTCCCTCATCTCTGGTCCCTTGGCTGTGTGCAGGGCACTCACTGGGATGCTCTGGGAGCAGGGCTCAGCAGTTTTCTCCAGACCTTGCAGCCTAGGGTTGGTACAGGTGGATTTGGAAGGTCCTGGGGGGGAGCATCAGTACCAAGCTCCTCACACACTGACCCTGTCACCCTTCCCTTGTAGGGCTGGTGATGTCTGCTCCTTCATCAGCAACAGCCGCTTCTCCCAGGCTGTGCGTGACACCTTCCCCAATGTCAACAACACCCTGGACAACGTCCACACCTATCTGGCCTCCATCCCCCAGGCATGCCTGGTCCCCCCACCCTAGCTGGGGTCCCTGATGGGGAGCAAGGGGCCAGGCCAGGCCAAATAGGGAAGGGTAACACTGGGGCTGGAGGCAGGGAAGGGTCCCCACATGCACTGATACCCCATCTCTACCCCTGCAGCAAATCAATTTTATCATCGACAGCAGTGATGTCCCACTGGGCCACGCCAACCGCAGCCTCCAGGGTGAGGGTGTGAGGCGGAGTGGGGCTGGAGCATCCCTGTGCACCTGCAGTGGGCTGCTCTGGCAGGGCTGGGGGTGCTTGGGGAGGGGGGCGCAACTGGGGGTGCTACGTGGGTGTGCCTTGCTGCCCTGCAGATGGTTGCTGACCCTGGGGGCCACTGGGGTGGTTCTCACAGGGATATCTAAAGGGGGTGGGTTTGAGGGCCCCTTCAGGCTCCCACTCGACTCCAGCGGCTGCTTTTCCCCATTCAGGCTCCTCTCTGGGAGGGTGATGCAGGTAGTGGCGGGGTGGGGGTGTCCCCTCTGCCCCCTGCTGGGGCAGTGTGTATGGGATGGGGTCTGGGGTTGTGTGTGTCAGTGTTTTCAGCAGCTCCTCTGCAAGCCCTGGAACCCTGGGGGTCCCGTCATTGATATGGTCTCCCTCATCTCTGCAGACATTGGGCCCAAACTGGGTGGCATGATCACCTCTGGCATCAGGAGCAGCACGGACAGGGCTCTGGGATCCCTCCAGAGCCTCTTGCAAGGTAGTGGCCCCATCTCTGGGGGGCTGGCAGGGCCTTGGCGAGGGCTTAGTGGGGACATCAGGGCTGAGACCTGGGGTAGGTGCATGTTTGGGTGAAGGTCCCAGGGAGGGCATCCATCTGGCCTCCCAGCTGCAGCCTGGGGCAAATGCTGGGACTTTGGGGGGTGCCCATATGCTGTGTTTTCTGATGGGTCCCCAAGGTTCAGCTGGGTGAGGACAAGCCCCTGCCCTGCTCTCTCCCCAGGGATGGAGACACTGGCAGCCGCCTTCAGCAGCATCGCTGGCACTCGCTTGCACCTCGAGGAGCTGCAGAGCAACCACAGCCGGCGGCTGGCCAGCCTGCGGGATGGCCTCAACCAGACCTTGCGGCGCTGCGGCCACCCCTGCAGCAACGTGTCCCTGAGCGGCCTTGCCTTCAGCACCAACTTCAGCATGGTGAGGAGGGGCTGGGTGCACGATGAGGGGCCCCCCACAGCCCCCTCACCCCAGACTTTTGCCCACAGATCCCCAGTGTGGAGCGGCAGCTGGAGGCACTGGGTGATGTGTCCGGCTCCAACATAACGGCGGATTTAGAGAAGGTATGGGGGTCCCTGGCACCCAGGCACGGGGCTGGGTGCTCCTGGCATTGCTGGGCTGTGTTGTGAGGAGGTGGCTTGGGAAGAGCCCTGCTGGGAGGCAACTGCTGTCACACGGATGGAAGGGCTGGCCGGAGGTTTGCCTGCCTGCTGCCCCCACAGCTCCTGGGCGCTGCTGTGGTGGACAGGGTGCTGTGGGGAGCCTGGCTGTCCTGTGCCACCGGGATCTGGGAACAGAGGGGATGTGCTGCTCAGCCCTGGGCTGCGGGCAGGGAGATGAGCTGTCTGCTGTGTCTGCCCTGACACAGGTTAACAGCACGCTGGACATGACCCCTGCCAAGGTGCAAGAGCAGTCCCGGGATGTGGTGACAAGTAAGCAGGGCTTTGTGCCCCATGCGCCAAACTATCCCTCTCCCATGGCTCCCTCCTCCCTTCTCACCTTATCCCTGCCTGGAGACCTCCCCTGCTGCCACCCTGCTGCCTGCAGCCCTGGCTGTCCCCATGTGCCATCATGCTAATGCCATCCTTGGCCATGACTGCCCCCTTCCCATCCTCTCCGGGACCCTGCTGCCCCAGGCTTACCTGCCCCAGGCAGCAGCTCGCAGTGCTAACCTGTCCCTGTCCCCTGCAGAGACCCAGGACCAGCTGGGCCTCATCAGACAGGAGATCAGGAGCTTGCAGGGGCAATTGCCACTCCTGGACGTGGAGGAGAGTGTTGGGGCCTTTGTGGGCAATGCCACGTCAGTGCTGGAGGAGTACAGGGAGCCGATCATCGCCTTGGATGGGCTCAGGTAGGCAAGGGGCTGCTGCATTCCTCATCTCCCTTGTCCAGAGAGATTCAGGCTCTCAGTCCTCCAGTTGCTGAAGGTGGGGGCTTGCTCGGTGCTGGGTCTGTGGGTGCAAGGGAGCCAGAGCTGTGCCTTGCAGGCACCCTGCCCCTTTCCTGCCAGGGTGCCTGGGGGCTTTTTCCTCCCCACAAAGGCAGCTGGTGGGATGCCGGGTCCTGCTGCCTGACTCCTGCCCCTCCTCTCGCCCCAGGTGGAGCGTGTGTATTGTCCTGTGCTGCGTGGTACTGCTGGTGGTCCTCTGCAACACTGTTGGGCTGCTGCTGGGACCCCTGGGCTTGAAGGAAAGTGTGCTGCCTACGCAGCGCAGCAGCCTCTCCAACGTTGGTGGGAACTTCTTCATGGCGTGAGGATCCCCTGGCTTGCCAAGGATGTGTGCAGGAGCAGTGGGATGGGTGGGCAGGGCTGGCCTGGGGATGCTCAAGCCCATCAGATTACTGCAGCTTAATGGCCTGCCCCATGGCAACTCAGCGTGCAGGTGGTAAATGCGAGGGTAAAATACGGTGCTGGTGAAAGGTGTTGGCGCGGGGACTGTTTGCCCTTCACCGGCAGGGGCCTGGCAGTGTGAGCGTGGTCCCATGGCCATGTGGGTGGGTGGTGGCTTGCAAAGCTGGGAGAAGCTACGCCAGGGTCCCAGCCTCTGGGTACAGCCTGGCCGTGCTCCGGGGTTTGGAGGCAGGGAAGAGACATGCTTGCGGGAACGGTGGTGCCTCCTGGCATTGCTGATGGTGCAGGGGGTGTGCAGCCTGTGGGCTCATTGGTGCCAGGACACAGGGGCCTCGGGGGCTGATGGAGTCTCTGTCCCAGCAGAGGAGTTGGCTTTAGTTTCATCTTCTCTTGGCTGCTGATGCTGCTGGTGGTGATCACCTTCGTGCTGGGGGGGAACATCTACATGCTCATCTGCGAGTCCTGGCGCAGCCAGCAGCTCTTTCAGGTGAGGTCCCCGTGAGGAGATGCACCTGCCTGGAGCCATTCCTGCCTTTCCGAGGACTGCTGGTGGAGTGGAGACAGTGCTGGTTGGTTTGGGATGCTTTTCCTAAGAGTTCTGGCCTGCACCATGTCTAGTTTCTCTCTCTCTTCCCTTCTCTCAGCTCCTGGACACCCCTGGCCTGATCCCTGGCTTCAACTTGTCAGAGCTGCTGGGCCAGGAAGGTGACACCGCAAACTTCTCGGAGATGTACAGGTGGGTCTCAGTAGAGTTTCTTACAGCTGCTCAGCACCATCGGATGCTCCCCAGGATGGGGGAAGCTATCCCCACCTGCCCTGACTGCAGGCAGGCACCAATGCCAGGGAAGGAGCGAGGTGGGACTTGCCTGCGCGGGTGAGGACATGTCCCTTGGAGGGGGTGGCCCCTGCCTGCCTCGTTCAGCCCCATGCCCCCATCTCACAGGCAGTGCCAGCAAGATGCTGCCCTGTGGCAAACACTGCACCTGGACCAGAGTGTGTCCCTGGATGAGCTTTTGAACATCAGCCAGGTGAGTGCAGGGATGCCAGGGTCTGGGGGGCAGAGCTGGGAGTGCAGGTATGGCACGTTGGGGACAATGAGGGGCCAGCACCATGGCCCATTACAGCTCTCCTTGCTCCGGCAGTACACAGGAGACATCTCTGCAGCTTTTGAGAAGATGAACATCACCCTGAGCCCCATCTCCCTGCTCAGCCAGAGCCAGAGAGACTTGCTGCTGAACACTAGCCAGGATGGGCAGCCCCCTGACTTCACCCCCACGCTGGAGGTGGGCTGAGGGCAGCCAGGTGTTGGGATGGAGGGCTCCAGATGTGTGTTGAGGGGGGTCCACAGCCCCCTCCTCTTTGCTGCTGTGGGAGTCCCACCACAGGCTCCCAGGGTGTCCCCTGCCATCCATGTCACCCCTTGGGGCAATCAGGCACCTCCCCCCAAGATTCTCTGGCTCTACTGTGCCCCACAGGGGTGGGGTATTGACCCCCTTTGAGCCCCGGCCATTCTCATGGCTCGGTGTCTGCCTTTTCTAGCTGGATCAAAATGTGACCCAGGGAAGCCTCCTGGATCTGGCCGCAGAGCTGGAACAGCTGGCAGACAAAGTGGTGAGAGACCATGGCCATCCTGTCCCTGAAGCCACTGGCTGTGGGGGCTGCTCTGCAGGCCTGTCCGGGTGCTGAGGGAGACAGGCCCTTCACCCTCGCCCAGCTCTTTTCTCCAGCCCAGCCCCCCATCAGATGGCTGTGATGGGGCAGGGACCCCCGTGCTGGGGGTGCTGCTGACTGCAGCTCCTCCAGGGCATGGATGTGAAAGAGGACCTGAAGGCTGATGCTAGCAAGCTGAGGGAGCTGGACAAGGAGATGCAGATGAGCTTCTCAGGGCTGCTGGTGAGCAATGCTGGGGTGGGGAAGGTCCTGGGGGTGCTGGCTTGGGCTCCCCCAGAGCTTGAAGCCTGCTGGTGGGGTCTTGGCTGAGCTGTGGGGTCCACACTTCTGACCCATCTCTCTCCATCGCTAGCAAAGCCTGAAGGAGGACATCCACTTGGTGCAGAGCAGGGCTGCCCAGCTTGAGGTAAGCTGCACAAGGGGGCCTCCTGAGCGCACCCCAGTCCGAGCCACCCTGCAAAGCACCCTTGGGCTCCTGCATTGGAGATGGGGGGCTAACCTGCAGTCTGGGGGGCTGCTGGCTGCTGTGGGACTCCCCAGGCATGCACTGTAGCAGCTGCTCATGGGGCAGAGGGCGGGGGGTCCCATGCTGCCAGGCACAGGCTCCCTCCACCCGAGGTACTTGGGCGCTTCCAGTGTGTGACTGCTCGGGGACACCACAGCTCAGAGACACTGTGCCTCGGGGGTTGCTGCCAGGCAAGGTCGGGGAGATGCAGGGATCCCATATCCCCCATCACACTGCTGAGAGCACCTTTCACACCAGGCACAGACAAAAGCTGCGCTGGACAAAGCTAGTGAAACCCAGCAGTTCCTGGAGAGGGAGACAGCAAACATCATCAAGAACGTGAGTTTTTCTTGCCCTGCTGCCGGGCCACCTGGTGGGGATGTGACTGGCCACCCACAGCAAGACCTCTGTGCAGAGATGCCAAGCAATGTCTGCCTGCTTGTCCTGCTCTGTTGTCTTACCCGGGGGTCCCCTGCACCCCTGGGTGCCCCCTCCCCTTATGGCACCCCTGGCAAGGGACTGGGGCACTCCTTGCAGCCCCATTGCTGCTGGGTTGAGGTGGTCTGACAGCCCAGATCCTGACATGGAGGGGACGTGGGTCATGGAGTGGGCCGGGGGTGCAGCAATCCCCACTCTCTGCTCACCCCCCTGCAGGAGACGTGGGCCTTCCTGGAGGAGCTGTTGGACTTCTTTGAGACTTACATCTTGTGGGCTAAAAGCAGGGTGAGTTGAGCCTTTCTTGGTGGAGGGAAGGGGAGGATAGGCTGCAGGGGTTTGGGGACACTGCCATGTCCTGTCCCCACTGCATCCCCAGCTGACAGGAGATGTGGCACGTTGCAAGCCCATAGCTGAAACCCTGGATAATGTGGAGACCATCACCTGTGACTACATCCTGGACTCTCTGGTGAGCAGGGCAGCAGTGTGTGGGGTGAAGCGTGTGTGGTGTGTGGCAATGAGGTCCCTTTGTCCCCCTCATGCACAGGATGAGGGGTACCCATCTGTCCTGAGCAGGCAGGGCTCAGCATCTTCCTGGCAGATTGCTAAGATGGCTAAGAACAGAGGCCACTCTGAAGGGGTGGGCGAGTGGTCTTTGGGGGCCTGGGAGCAGAAGAGGCTGTCCCAGTTTCTGTCTGGGCCCTGATGGCTCTCTTACCCCTATCCAGAACGGCTTCTGGTTCAGCCTGGGCTGGTGCACCTTCTTCCTGCTGCCCAGCATCATCCTGGGTGTCAGACTTGCCAAGTTTTACCGCCGCATGGACGTTGCTGATGTCTACAGGTGAGGAGCCACCCACCCCCTGCAACCACACTGGGTCTGGGGTCCCCACCGCACACTGCAAACCGCCCCTTCATGTACCCCATGGCAGCCAGTGGGGCTCATCCTGAAGCAATATGGACTGGTGGGGGGGGACATGAGGGAGGTGGCTAGGGACCATCAGTCTCTGAGGATGAAGATGTTTTTGCAGAGGAGCCTGGCTCTGCCCGCTCTGTAACTCCTCTCTGGGCAACTGAAGGGGTGAGCAGCCCCGCCTCGGAGGAAGGAGCCTGGCTTGCAGGGCAGGGATGCTGCCCCCAGCCTGGCTCGGGGGTCCACCACCCGACTCACGCTGCTTTGCACCGTTTTCCGTGCGGGGGCCCCCAGACGGCAGCACCGCTGTGCGCTGCGCAGAATGCAACGTGCTGCGCCGCTGGCATCGTTGCCACCAGGGTGCAGTGGCTGCTCGAGTGCCCGGGGCCGCCGGCGCCATGGGGCTGCCCCCCAGGCCCCTTTCCCAGTGACTCCAGCAGCCTCACCACCAGCACGGCAAGTGAGCGGTTTCCAGTTGGATTTCCAACTGCTGAGGGCTATGTCTTGGCCCTGCAGCGCAGCCGAGTGGCTGGGGGTTCCTCAACCCCAGCCCCCCAGATGCCAGCGCTCTGCTCCAGGGTCGCAGCCAGCTGGGGAGCCAGCGTTTGCGGCACCCCCGTGCCCTGCGCAGCCCCAGCCAGCCTTCCTCCCTGCCTGCCCCACTCCTCCTCCATCCATGCTCTGGCTCTCCCAGGAGCCATGCTGGGGCTGTACACGGTGTGTGCGGGCCGTGGCGCTGAGCCAGGCTGTGCTCCGGGTCCCCAGCAGTGGCCCTGGTGCCTTTCACATCCCCTGCAGCCGGCAGCTGCAGACATGGGCTCAGCTGCCCAGGAGACTTGGGGGAACTGAAATTGTGGTGTGGGGGAGCTGCGTGCCACTGAGCCAGCAAGTGTGGGGCCTCACTCTGCCTGCCCGGGGAAGGAGCAGTGATGTTCTGGGGGCAACAACGTTCGGGGGGCTGTAGGAGCCCATGCTCTGTGTTCAGGTGGGGGAGCCGGGATGGAGGGCGCCATAGCACCCTGCAGACCCCTCGTGTCCTCTTTGTGTGCCCTGGGGGAGACCTCCCCACCAGGAGATGCTGGGCTGTCCCAGGAGGTATCTTCTCACTTCATTGACGCTGTCCTCTATTTTTCTTTTTCTCCTCCAGGAATGAAGACTTGGAGATGTAAGTAACAGTGCCAGGTCCCTGTGTGGGGTAGGGGGCAGTTCCTGTGGCACAAGGGGCGACAGGGCACAAAGGGAGGGGGCCAAGGAGGGTGCTGGTGCCAGGGGAGGATTGGGAAGGTGGGAGCTGTGCAGTGTGGACTGTTCTGGGGTCCCCCCATCATCTTCCCACACTCTTATGTTTGGGGGTGCTGCTGCTCCCAGCCTCCCCCAAGCTGGTGTCAGGGGGGTGTCTCCATCCCCTCTTCCCTGTGGGGCTGGGTGACAGGGGTGGGATGATAGCTGGCCATCCCAGCACATCGTGGGCTTTCCCTTGCTTCCCTTTGTGACTGGGGGTGACATAAGTGACTTTGGTTTTGCAGGCCACCCATGTTCAACTTCTATAAAATCCCCCGGCCATCCACGAGGCATTAGCATCTCTTGCTCACAGCATAAGCAAGGAGGAGATGGACATAGCTGCTCTGTCTGCTGCGTCTTCTCCCTGGATGATGGGGAGGAGGTTGGGACCTTCCAGCTGAAACCCTCTCCCCAGTTCCCATTATGTGATGACCTGGTATGTGTGGGAGGGGGGTGGGGAAAGCTGCCCCTTGCACTGTCCCAGGTGTGACTTCAGACCCCCAGACCAGACCCCATGGGCTCAGGGCAGCTTGTACGGTCCATGTCCCTGCAGCCTATGCTGCTGGCCGGCGGGAATCTGCTCACCCAGGCCTCCCACTTGAAAAATGTGACTATTTATTTTTGCAGAGAGCCTGACTCTTTCCAGGGCTTTTTGGTGTCAAACAATAAATGGGGTGTTTGCATGCACTGCAGACATGTGGCTGCACTCTTCACATCTGGCTGCAATGGAAGGACACGGGTAGGGTTAGGGAGGGTTCCCCACTACTGGCACAAGCTGGGGCTGTGCCTAGGACTAGAAGGCTCTTGCTGGGGTCCCCAGGCATGCCTTGCCCACAGTCAGTCCTTGGAATCCTGACCCAGCCCATGGGTCGAAGCAGGACCACTGCTCAGCATCACTGGGGCTGGGCGACATTCCCCTCACCAGGCAGCCCTTTGCACCAGTGGCTGGGGGGATGCCAGGTCCTTCCGTGGGACAAGCCACAGCAAGAGACTCCTGTCTGTGAGATGCCATCCCATGCTGTCTTCAGTGCACAGGCACTTTCCTGTGCCCTCCAGTGACCTGCTATGTGTCACCTGTGGGTTTCCAGTTAGTTTATGGGGTGCCTGCAGCCTGCACCTCCCTCCCTCTAATGGGTATGGTGACATGGGGACTTTCAGTGTCCACCCCTGCATGTCCCACACTGCTGCACGGCATGCATGGGCATGGCGAGAGCTGCATGCACAGATATAGCAAGGGTGACTTGGCCTGCACCCATGGTGGAGCAAGTGCAGGTGTCACTTTGTGCTGCTCCTTGGCGCAAGCACAGGGACCATCCTGAAAGCTGGGTCAGGCATGGGGGACGTACGTGAGCAGCTTGACTCATTTCCTTCGTTGCAAAGTCCAAGACTCTCTGGAGCAGAGCAGCGGGGCTGAGCTGGCCAGCTCAGCCTCTGCTACATGCATTTGCTTTATCGCTTTTTCCATTTGCCTTCATATCTTCTAATCACTATTTTTTCCTTCAGGCGTTATCTGAAGCTGCACCAGCCTTACCTCCTGCTATCTCCCCCTAGCACCCATCCTGACCACAAAGAGCCCCATGCTTGCCCACCACCCAGCTGAAGCTGGGGTAGCTCAGCCCCTGCTCCCCCCAGGGATGTCCGCGCTTTCTGGTCCTTGGGGCAGGATTTCCCAGTACCCTTGGAAAGCATTCAGCTCAGTTTTGTCTCTTGCTCTGCCTTTGCTCTCCCCTACCCTGAACTCTCAGCCTCCTGAATTGTGACTGCTTTCTGCTCATCTAGGAGCCACATGTGGAGGTCTCTGCTCCCACCGCACGGCGTTCCCCACTTCCTCTTCCCTTATAATGCTTCGGGGACACCAGCCCATGAAGGACTGCCCCTGGCTTCAGTTTCTGCTCTCTGGCTTTGTGGGCACTGCTCCCTCCCTGCTCCCTTCTCTGCTCAGCCTCCAGCCACGGCCTTTTCTCTACAGAGCTGGCACTGGAAGGTAGGGAGCTTGACCCACCCTGTTTGCTGTGTCACCGTGGCCACCTGTATCAAAACCCAGCCCTGGCACTGAAAATCTCCCTGCAAATTACTGCCACAGCCTTTGCCAAAGCGTGAGGCCTGCTCTCAGCATCTCCCCATTCAGTGCTGCTCCAGGGCAGCATCCCAGTCCCTGGAGCCATGGCTCTGAGAGTGGCTGGGTCCATCCTCCTCCTGAGCAGCCTTAGGAGGCAGGTGAGAGTAGCATCAGGTAGAGCCAGCAGCTGCTCAGGGAAGAGGCGAGGAGGGCTCATTGCAAAATATCCACCGTGGCTGCTGCTGGCTCTCCTGGCAGGCCAGGCTCCCTCCGCTCACGTGAGCGGCAGCTGCCAGAATCCACCTCCCTTGCACAGGAGGGAAACTCGCAGCACCCTATGGCCACAGCCCAAGGCCCATAAGGAAGTTCTCGTCAATAGCCAGCCAGCCTCTAAAGAACCGTTACGGCAGTTCCTCTTCCTCTTGCCAGGCTTTTTTCCACCACAGAGACTTTCCGCAGCCGAGCCCTTGTCTAGGGGAGGCCCTGCTACATCTTTGCAGTGGTTTGATAAACCAGGATCCCTCCAACAGCAGCTGTGCCACTGTGTGCCTGGGGCAGCAGGCTCCCACCAGGGCCAGCCTGGTACTCCCTGTTGCTGGTTTTCCAGCCAGGAACAAAGGGACAAGTTGCAGCTCTTGAGAAATAATTCTCTCTTCCTCAACTCTATCTTGGGCCCAGCCACAACCATGCACTGCCTGGATGGCACTTCTGTGGCACACCCGCTCCTGCCTCCATGGCTTCATAGCGGTAAGGAGCCGAGTACAACAGAGGGAACGGGCTGTTTGGGTACAGCTCGACCTCCAATCCCAGCATGTACCAGCAGTGAACCATACTGGCCAGTACCAGTGAGCTGAACTTGGCCACTTTTCACCAGAAGCAAAATGAAACTGCTCTCCTGAGGGTGTGCATCCTCACAACATCCACCACTGTCCCAGCGCTGCTTGAGGAACCTTTATTTTTAAAAGGAGTCTGTCTTCCACACTTAACCCCACTCTCAAGAGGACTAATGCAGGTGAATCTACCCCATCCCAGCCAGGCTCTGCCTGTCCAGCAAGGCAAGAGACAGCTCCTTCACACCACAGCCTGGAATGCAGGGGCAAAGCCACAGCCAGGGTCTCCCTCCTGGAGGAGGGGGCCAGAGAGTGAGCACCAGAGGGAGAGGCTGGAACCTGAATTTTCCTGCAAAACCGCTCTCAAGTTACACTGACTTTGCAAACAGAGGCACAATATGAGCCAGACAACCCTGACAAAGCCCCTTTGTGTGCAAAGGGCAAAGGTAGAGGAGATGGGAACACAGGGCCCCGGGTGTCCTGCAGCATAATCTAAGCTTCCACAAAGGAAAGGGAGAGGCAGGGCCAGCACCAAGCTTGCACAGGCTGCTGCCAGCTTCTCAGATCAGAACAGAGTTTGGGTACCGTCTGGGATAGAGAGATAAGGGAATTAGGCTGCTCTCTTCAGCTAAGTAGCTGCAATCAGTCACAGCTACAGGACTGATCCCAGAGGAATTGCAGCGAGACAGTTCGCAGAGTGCTGCGGCTGCCAGCGCATGCTGGGACCCCCAGTACCGCGGAGCACCACGCTGGCGTTTAGCATCTGACTGAGCCCAAAGCAGCAGGACTTGCTGACCCCACTGCAAGAAACATGCCCTGTTTCTCCCAGGCAGAGTTTGAAGGCACCACCCAACCTGCTGAGCAGAGAATGGCAGGAGGGAAAGACTGTGTGTGTCCCTGCCCACCACTCCACCACCAGGCCTAGAGAATCAGGGAAGCAGAAGTGAAGTTATAAAGGAACCAAGCAAACAAAAACCAAAGTGCTGTGGGCAGGGAGCAGTTCTGTAGTCTTGTAGTGCAGCCAGCGCTTTCATCTGCAAACGCACCCGGCATTTGCTCCTCCACTGGGGCACATGAAATTGCACTTGCTAGAAATAGCCAGAAAGCCTGCCCTGGCTCCGGGTGAGATCACCCAACCCCAGGCACCCAACGGACTCTTTGAGATGCTGCTGCAGCGAGGCTTCAGAAAGGAGCACGCTTCTGTACTGCCAGGCAGGGCAGGATTTCCTGGGGTGGATGCAGCTTTCCCCTCCTCATGCACCCAAGACTCAGGATCCTGTTGTGCTTCACCCCTTCACACAATGTCACTCTGTACCAGCGCCGAGGGTGAGGAAGTCCTGGCTGTGGGCGGCTGAGGGGCATCATCAGCCGCTGCTTTTGAGGGGATCTTGTGCTCTCGGGGTGGGGCAGGTGGGGGGAAGGTGGGACTTTGCAAGGCGTCTGAGTATATCTCATCCTGAATGCAGGGACGCTGCATAACTCTTTGCAGCAGCGGCTTAAGCAAGCCTACAGTCAGATGGTTCCCCTCGCTGGAGAAGGGCACTGGGTCCTCCTGCGAGTGAGGGAGGTGCTGCAGGACCACGGTGAGGATGTCTGAGGCAGTCAGCTCAGCAGGGCACAGCGGCCACAGAATGTCCAGATAAGGGTCCAGCTCCCGGTGCTGGGCAAACTCTGCCAGCAGCGTGGTGAATATCTCCTTGTTAAGCAAGGGGCTGAGCTTGCAGAACTTCTCTGCCACCTCCACCACCCGCTGCCACCGCTTCAGACGAATGAGAAGGTGCAGAGCTTGCAGCACGGCCTTAGGCCTCTTGCTGCAGAGCAGCAGTTCGAGCTCCATCTCATCATCTGCCTCGCTGCGCTTGTTCTTCCTGGCCAGTACTCCCAGTGCTCTCTTGTACAGTGGCACCCGGCCCTCTGGGCCCTCTTTATTGCCATATGCCCAAGAGATGCTGACGTACTGCTGGGTCAGCTCTACAAAACTTGGCAGCCACTTGGGTTTGAACCTCAGGAAGGAGGCACAAATGAGCTCAAAGAGTGGGACCACCCCATTCTGACCCACCTCCTCCTGCTGCGGCCCTCCCAGGACCTTCTTCCACACCTCCGGAGTGGCCCTGGCTACCAAAAGGCCATCCCCATTTTGCTGCAGCTGCAGGCAGCTCCTCGTGGCCTTCCAGGCAGCCTTGGGGAAGGAGGTAAAGATGGAGTTCAGGTACACCAAGTTGTCCTTGTCCATGTCAGAATGCAAAATGCGGCTGACCTCCTGCTCCACCAGTTCCTTGCAGTAGCTTTCCACCTCACTCTCTGGGGCACATACCACACAGGTCTTGAGGAGCTCCAGGCTCATGTAGCTCTGTAGCTCCAGGCACATTGTGCTCAACAGCTTGGTGTAAGTGTCTTGGAGGCCTTGGGCTGGCTTCTGCTTCTCGCAGAGACTGTGTTGCAGGATGGTAGTGAGGACCACAGGAGCCTGGAACACACCACCTTTCTTCAGCTTCTCCACAGTCAGCTTGGAGCTGCTGAGGCTCCTCCTCTGGTAGTATCTGCAGGCCTCCTCAAACACCATCTCCACCAAGCACAGCTCAGGTGTGCTGCTGTCCTCAGGTTTGGAGAAGCTAAAGCTGTAAATGCCAGTTTGAGTGAGGAGCTGGATGCTGTCCTCCTCTCCCGGGGACTCCAGGAAATGGACCTCTTTCATGCTCAGGATTTTCTTTTCTATGACCCTTCCACTGCTCTGGTCGACGAGGTACAGGACGCCAGACAGCACGCAGGCCAAGATGCTGCCAAAGGTCTTCAGTGGGACAGGGCTTCCTTGGGTCAGGGCCCCCCCCCTCTACGGTAAAGATACGCCTCTGTGTCCCATCTGGCTCCACCATGTTCACAGCACCCTTTCCGCTCACCAGCAGCAGACCCCCAGTGTTAGACACAGCAGAGGTGTGAATGTCCAAAGGTGCCAAACCTGAGAGAAGACCCACAGAACCAAGCAGGAGCTTCCTGAAGTCTGACTCATTGCTGGAGCGCAGCACCTTGCTGTGGACGAAGCCTGCAGAGGGGGCTGTGATGGTGAGCTTTGCCTTCTCAGGGTGCCAGATGAGGAGAAATTTTGAAGTGGTGGCAAAACCAGCAGCAGCAGGCACCAGGAAGATGTGCTGGGGGGAGGCCAGGACCTGGTACTCAGGGCTGTTGTGCAGGACTATGCTCACGGTGCCCAGCCGCACACCTTGCTCCCCCACCTCCAGAGCTCGGGTGCAGACGCAGAACCTGAAGGCACACTTGCTCGAGTCCCCGTGGGCGTCCAGGGGAGGCCTCTCCTCACACCACACCAGGCTGGCTCCCTGGCTGCACAAGGAGACGATTCGTGCCCGGGCACCCTGGCACAGCAACAGCGTCTGCAGCAGCTGCCAGCCCACAGCCACCACGAAATGCCAGACCTCGGTCCGGCCATGCTCCCACACAACGGCCAGCACCCAGGAGCCCGGTGTCACGGGGCTCTGCAGGAAGAGCGCTCCCACGAGGGCCGGCTGGGGCAGCTGCCAGTTCCTCTCCAGGTCGGCCCCAGCGATGCCGTGGCGCTGGAAGGCCACCACGCGGGGCAGGGGGGGCGGCCGGTTCTTCTGCAGGACCAGAAGGTGCTGCCCGTCGGGGCTCGACAGGACGCGGCTGGGCGCTTCCCCCTGGCACAGCAGCTCCCGCAGCCGGTGCCCGCGGCTGAAGTCACTCAGGTCGGAGACCTGCCGCAGCGTCCCGGCCCGCTTCATCCTGGGGCGCCCGCCCTGCGCACCGGGAACATGCGCCAGGGCGAGCAGGGGCACGGAGCCCCGCTGCCGCCCCGACCCAGCCCCCCCCCGCGCCCCGACCCCGGGGGACCCCCCGGCACCCTCCTCCCCCGGCGAGATACCGGCCCCCCGGCCCCGCGGGACCTGCCGCAACCCCAGCCCCCCCCGGCTCCCACCGCCGCCCCAGGGGACCCCCCGCTGCCTCCCCGCCCCCAGGCACCCGCGGGGCCTACCTGCCGCGCCGGCCGCCTGCCGGGCCGGGTCGCGCCGCCCCTCCGCCGGGGCCGGGCCGCTGGCGGCTGGGCACGACGCGGCGCTGCGCAGTCACGAGGCGCCGGGCTTCCGGGCGGGGCCGCGCCGCGCCGGGCCGCCCCACTCCTACTTCCGTCGCCAGTGCGGGGAGGGTGGCGGGGCTGCGGCTCGGGGGTGGCCCGCGGGGCCTCGCAGGTGGAGGGGCCATTTTTTACCGGGCGAGGGTGGGTGTGTCAGTCTCCCCGCAAAGCGGCGAGCTCCGTCCGGCCCAGGAAGAAGTCTCCCCGCCGCTGCCCTTGCCCGCCCCGCCTGCGGCTGCCGCCGGGAAGCGGAGCCGCCCGGGTAACCGGCAGGCGGCGAGGCCCGGCGCTGACAGCGCCCCGCCCACCCCGAGCGCCGGCGGCGCTAGGACCGCGCGGCGCGGGCCCCTCGAGGCGCATGCGTAGCGCGGCCGGCGGCGCCTGCGCGGTGGGAAGGGGATCGGCTCGCCCGCAGGTAAGTGCGGGGTTCGGGGGGGCCGCTGCTCCCCCCCCCGCCCCCCGCGGCCGGGCCGGGCACGCCCCCCGGCGCCCCTCCTCAGCGCCCGGCCCGGCCCCTGTGGCTCTGCCGTCCGGCGGTGATCTCCGTGGGGCGGGGATGCTGTCCGCCGCGAGGGGCCTCGCCGGGCACCGTCTCCCGGCGGCGGGGCCCGCCGCCCCGCCCGTCCCGTCGGGGCGTCCCGCAGGCCCCGCTCTCAGGGCCGTTGGGGGCGCCTCCCCCGGCCTTGGGGCAGCCGGTGCTGGCGGCGCCCCGCCGAAGGGCTCGGGGGGTGTGTGTGTGCAGCCCGCTTTGCCTTCCGCGGGGCGGCGGGCCCGGGCTGTGCCAGGGCCCCTGGCTGCCCACCCTGGCCGGCGTGAGGCCTGGCCGCCCCCTGGAGCCTTGGGAGCAGTTTCTACAAGTCTGTTGCCTCGGGAGTGGCTCTTTCCCTCGCCCGCCCGCCCGCAGTGCTGCCGTTACCGGTAACCGCGCTGGGCGAGCCTGTGGCGGCGGGCTGGGGTCGCCCGGCCCCTCGGCTGTGCCGGTGCAGCTGCTTCTGGGCCACTGCGCCCACTGGCTGCTTGAACGGTCAGGGTTCAAGATAACTCCTTCCAGAAAAAGAGTGAGCAGGGCATATTCTTTGATCGTTGATAATTCTGGTCATCTGCTCTGCCTCGTGGTCCCACGAGTGCTTGTATCGGTAAAGCAAAGGGAGGCAGCAAACAACGGGAAGGGAGCGGGAACTTGTGGATATGGTGCTGAAGGCAGAGGCAGCTCGCTACATAAGGAAGCTTGCAGCCTCTGTTAAAACCCTGTTGCATGCATCACTGCAAGAAAGTTTGCTCTTAAGCAGAGACTGTAATCTGAATGTATTATGAGAGCCAATTAGGGCTGAGCAGGTGGGTGGAATATGCAAAGCAATAAGATAATTTGGATCGTTGCGATATGTGGTGATTGCAGTTCACCAGCTGTTTGGGCTCTAGTAGGAAGTGTGACAAAAATTGGTAAGAGGAATTGCAGTAGGGGAAAACAAACATCGGTTTGGTTGTCCAAAAATAATAGCGTAATCCTCTGTCTGTGCCACTAAGGGCACTTTTTGCTGTGTGCAAAGAGACTCTGCAGGCGGGGTATATACCATAAAAATGTTAAACAGTTGTTGGCTGGCATGCACAAAAGAAATGGGCTTTAATGAGCTGCTAGGTAAGCATTCATCTGCTCACCACGCCTGCTAACACACCAGGCAGCCACGCAGACATCTCTCAGGAGGGGAAGGGTCAGCCTCTGCTGCTCAGAGTTGCTGAGTTACTGTATTCTGGCTCCCTGGTGGTTGGTTTGGTTTTTTGTAGGGTTTTTTTTTGGTTTGTTTTGTTTTAGGACTTACACCTTTTCATGTTTGTGTTTTTCCTCCTGAGTGCTTGTGCTAGTAATGGCCCGTATCTCAAAAATGTTACCTCTCTGAAGTTTAGCCTTGCTTATCTTGGTGTGGCTCTGCTGTGCAGCTTCTTAAAACATAGCAGCTTCCTCAGAAGTTGGGGCCAAGGTCATGTAGCTGTGCTGTATTCAGTATGGGCCTTGGATCCACACCAACAGCTGAAGCTATGGGAAAGGAGCAGGGGAAGGTTACAGGGAGAGTGTTTTTCTTCAGAAGGAAGACCTCTGAAAAGGTCTTCGAGTGGCATGAGCTTTTAGGTGGGAGTATGGAGGCAGTGTGGCGTATTTAATAGCAAAACAGGATTCTGAAGGGCTTGAGAAGTGAAAACCCAAAGAGACTTTCTGACATGAGAGAGCTGGGCATTGTGGCCAGGAATGTGGCCAGGAAGTGTGATGAAATGAAAAAGATTATTTGGAAAAATGGTGTGAACAGATGGAGGGGGAAGCATGTGACACTTGTCTAGATGGACTTGAGAGGAAGAAGCTTAACTAGTTGATGGTGTGAAGTTGATGGATTCAGTGTTATTCTGACTGGACAGAGAGAAATGAAAGCCAGTTGTGGATGAAGTGTTAAAAATGTAGCTTGGATATTATTCTTTTATATCATCGCTAAATCAGGCCTAGTGGAAGGTAGATTGTGGCTGTATCTGTATTAGGAAGCTGCTTTTCCTGTTTTTCAAGGGGGGGAAAAGTAGGTCAGTAGTGGTGTAACTTTAGATAGGACTATGTAGAAGCACATAGACTGGTCCTGCTCTGAGCAGGATGGAAGGACTTGTTAGTAAAAATGCCTATACTGGGACTGTGCTGGAGACTACGTTGCTTGGTATTGCAGAAAAAGAAGTAGAATCTATGTGGGTTTTTGTCGTCAGCACACCCTCAGAATATGTTTCTTGTCATATGCTGCATGAAGGCATCTGGAAATTCTGCCAGATGGATCCAAGCTTGTGTGCTGTGTTACAGTTTCCCTTGGTGGGCTGGGCACCTTACAGTTGTAAAGGAAGGTACAGTCTGAGCAGTTTTTATTCCAGTGGACAATATACAAATAAAGTTTATAAAGAATGGATGAAATATAAAAGCAGCTTGGATGTACTAGCACAAACTGTAACCACCAACACGAGTTGGCAGAGAACAAGCTGCAGGAGGGCTTACAGCAGGAATTTGGTTGTGATGATTGCTAAAGCCTTGAGAAAATCTAGTCCAGCGTGTTCCTCCTCTTTCTGTTTTTGCTAGTGGTCCTGGGCATTTTAATACTGGAGCTTGAACTGGGTCAAGGCACTGTCTGTGTGTTGGGATCCATAAAGTCTTGTACTGGGTGCAGATTGTCCATTGCTTTCTGCAGAGTCATCGTGTGGATTAAGTGCAGGGTTTTCCTGGAACTTCACTGAAGAGTGTAATGACTACTTGGCTTATAATGTGTTGCTTTAGAAGCTATAGGCTATCTTTTAGCGGGGGTTTATCCCTATCTCTTGCATGATTGAGATAATTTTTGAGAACTTTCCTTTAGACCTGAGGTAATATACCTGCTAAATATGTGGAAAGGCAAGGTGTGATCACAGTGTGTCCCATGTGCGTGTGGTTGGTGGTGCGGGCAATTACTAGCCTTGAAATGTTGAAACAAGTTAGTGTAATATTAGTAGCAGTAGCAGTGGCAAGGCAAGGGATATTTGATTCTAAAAGCAAAAGCATCTCAGCTCTTATTTAGAGTCTTTATAAATATTGAGGTCTAGGGCTTTGGCATTAACAAACATATAGATCACATCATTTGCACTACCTTGTTCAGATAGGGAGTAAATAGTTTGCCGAGTAAGTCAATATGTGACAATACCATTTTATGTCATCTGTTTTATTTTTATTTAGCCAAGAAGTGTTACAGTGTATTTTTTTGAGGGGTCTACAGTAGAAAAAAAAATACACTTATTCATATTTGGTTGTATGTGGGGGTTGTGTACAGGCAATTGTAATCTTGAAAACTTTCAGGTTTATCAGAGGCAATTAAATGCAAAATACAGTGCTTGATGGGCTGCATGCAAGATTACAGAAGTCACAAGTTTTAGATCCTGATGTCATTATAATGTAGAGGTTCATTAGTGTTATGTTCTCTACAGCAGTATTTTTGCTATTATAATATGATCTATGGAATAAGAAGTAGTCTGTATGAGAGCAGACTGACAATGTGGAGCAACCACAATTTTCAGTGTACACAAGTCTGAGTAAACCTCAGACTCAAAATGTCAGGTTCATTTTTCCTGTGGATATTCTAATGCAAAGCTAACAGAGATGTGTTCATCAGAACGTCGCATGTTTGTGTGGAATGTCTGCTATGAGTTCTGGAATTAAATGGATGGCTGGATGTGCTCATCCCTTTCTTCCTGACTGGATCAGCTGACCCTGGGGTTGACGATAGATAAAGCAAGAGTCTGCCTGAACTTCTGTCTGCCATGGCTTTTATCTTCCTGCCTTTCAGCTGCCAAGACTCGTGCTCTGTGGAGGTTTCTTTTAGTTCCAGATGAAGCATCTTGGATCTTCTGCTGCACAGCAAAGTACTTGCTGTTCTAAAAATCCACGTGCATGTGCTTCTCTTGGCCCTGAGGGGTAGTTCTCCTGCGCAGTGACTACAGCAGGATTCACTTAGCAGCATGTGTTAATGGGACTGACCTATTGACAGAATAAATTATCCATTTGAACCTAAAATGTGGAAAATGCACTGATGCTTTTTAAATGTGATGTGTTTAAAGGATAATTGTTAACTGTATTCAGTGTCATTGTTTTCATAAGCTGTCATGTCATCCTGATAATTTGACACCTCTACAACTTATTTATAAATGTTTTGTGCATTTAACTGTTGTTTTCTGCAGCTGCCTAGGTCCCCATTAGCAAAATGCAGTTTCCTGTTTCTGTCTTTATGATATCTAGAAAATGCAACTGCATAAAGTGAAAAGAAAAAGCCATTTGTACAGCTGGATCATCATAGGTCATGAAACAACCACAGCCTAGTAAAGTATTGGCATGAAAGGTGACTTTTGCTTTTCTCCCCTTGCTCCTCCATATGCTCATTTGTAGAATAACAAATTATAAACAAGAACACTATTTAATCCTTGCCTCTAGCAGTCTTCTTTGTACATGCTCTGTACAGCTTCGGTTGAGAGAATATGAATCCCGAGTCCCATTTTGACAGAGACTAGATATTTCACATGATCATACAATCCCTCTGATGCTCACCCAGCATCAAGCCTTTGTGTTTTGTGGGATTTAGATTTTTCTATCTTTCTGGAAATGTAGGAAAAGTGTTAAAATGCAGCTCTCAACATCCAGGGACTAAGCAGAGCATATTGATCCTCTGCCATTCACTTACACATTTGATGTGAGAATGCTGACCTATAAGCACTGAGAGTTAATTTATTAGTTTTGACATTGGGATTCGTTAGCTGTAATTCAATTAGAAGCACGCTGATGGATATGTTTATATGCTGGGGCTGGCAGCTGCTTTAGGTTCAGAAACTTACAATTCTAGTTTAGAAATTGTTTTGTGCAATCTTGGGTAAGATTTGTATTGCTGGGCTAAAAGTGACACCGTTCTTGATTTGGTTGTTAATAGATTTCTCTGTTTCTAATTACGGTTCTAATTAGAATAATGTCTTATTTCCCATGACAGTTTAAAAATAATGCAGTCTATGAAAGAGAAGCCTTCAAGATGATTGAATAATGTTTTCTTTCTCATTTGTTACAGTGAAACCTTTTTCCATTTTAATTGGATATATAGACCTACTAGGCTACAGGCATAATCTCAGTGTTTACAGAAAGTTATGGGGCAGTAGTTGCTAAGCTTGCTTCTGTCAATATGTCTTGGGGCTGTTTCCATTCTCACCCCAGCACACACAGCAGCCTTTAACCAGCCAGCTGTGCATATTCCCTGTCTAGCAGGAGGACAGAACACCTTTCCACCTTTCTATATTAATCAGCTTTTCAGGTGTAAGATCCACTGCTCTTTGTCCTACCCTCTGCTTTCCCACCCAGCAAAGCTCCTTCCTTTCACACTTGGGGTAGGGTCTTTTGCAGCAGCATTGTTTCCCCAGGCCCAAAGGTGTTTTCATGCTGCTTTGAACTGGAAATTTATGGCTCCAGGGATGGGTGTCTGAATAACTGACTCTGGGAGCCCTAGCTGAGAACATAGTTGTAGTTTAAGACAATCAAAAGCTGTCTGCAGTGGAAAGAATGTAGAAGAGATCTGGAACTGGTTATTGCTGGAACTTGTTCTTTGAGGGGAAGAAAGATCTAAACGTGCTGTGGTTGTGGAAAGGGTTCAGGCAGTCTGAAGTGGAGGGTAAATCCAAAGCTGCCTCTGTGGCTGCCAGCTCAGAAAGCTCTGGGGTCTTAGATGCTGACTGCAGTGAACTTCCCTCTCTATGTATAATTTAGCGTGGCTGATTGTAGCTACCACAAGAGCCTGCCCATGTTTCTCTGGAGCATAACTTAAGTCAAGCCTTTGCCTTAGGTATGCTGCTGCCATGTGTGTAACTACCTTTGGCGGTAGGGGAGAAAGGTTGGGAGTTCAGGGATATGAGAAGGGATGGCTTTTCCTTTCTGCTAAGTACCTCTGACAGTGCTGCAGTGATAGAGGAGGTTAGAGCAGTGCTAAAGCTGCGATGCTTGCCAGAAAAATCTGTGATTGCAGATGAATGTGTATTTGCAAGGTCAGAGTGGTGATGTGCTTTGTAGCATCAGACATGAGGTTGAGAGTATATGGCAAGTCATGCATTCTGATTCTGAGCCCCTGGAATGAGTTGATGGTCACAGAAAGTTCAGGACTACAGCTATGGCTGTTACTTTTTTGTAACAGCTTATTTTTCAATAATGATACTTCCTTTTTTTTTTTTCGTAATAGGATAACCAGTAAGCATGGGACACTAATTAATTATAATAAAACCTCTTGGTGTTTCTAGAAAACCCTTTGCTGTCATATGGATCAGCAAGTCAGTCTGCTTTAAAAAAAAAAAAAAAATCCCTGCAAAGCTCTCTGCGGTGTTCCTCCATCTGAACCACATGTGATGATTTTGAGGCTGGGGTTCTTCTCTGGCTTGATTTGTTGAGCAGCTGACACAGCTGAGGGATGTTAGGGTGCAGATGCAGGGGTGAGCAAAGGTGGCAGGCGTGCTTTAGGAAGGCTTTGCAGCCAAATGTTTCCTGGTGTTGGATGCCACCTCAGTGAAAAAGCAGAATTTGAAGTGCTTTAAAGCAGATTAACAGATTAGAGAAGACTTTTCAAACAGTTTCAGGAGCTTTTTGTCACAAGATGTCCTAGAGGCTTGACCAGTGTCAGAAAGAACTGGGTATCCATTTGAGAACAAGTATCACAGTTCATACCATGAGTTTAAAAAGTGCCTACTTTTCTGGATGTAAACAGCATTGGTCTGGATCAGGAATCAGTTTCTAGCAGAGAAAAATTAAGAAAACTTATCCATAAGGAGCTTATTCTATATCTGCCTGTGTCTGGACTTCTGCATCTCTCTTTGAAACAAAATATAGGACTAGATGGGACCTTTGATCTGATTTCTTACATGGTATAGTTATCAAAGCCCCTACTTTAAGATTGTGAGAGACTGTTGGTATTTCAGTGCAGTAAAAAAGCCTTTCATGGTTGAGGCAGGCCAGATATACCTTGAACAAAAGTTCAAATTTTTTTGTCTATTCCTGCCTTCAGGGTGTACAGCATGGCCCAAACAGAGAAGAAAGGTGGGCTGCTCCGGAAATCTTCAGCCTCTAAGAAGCCATTGAAGGAGAAAGTTGTGTTGATGTATGATGAGATTTTCACGGTAAGGACTTTAGCATGTCTTCTTTCTAAATTGTTGCATTAAATTGTCTCTGTTTTGTTTGTGCTGAAGGCTCTGCATTGTGGATCCTTTTCCCAAGGTAAGGACTGCACAGTGCAGGCACAGTCTTCAGGCTCTCCTACTGTCTTGCAGAGCTCTCTGTATTCTGCTCTCTTCTTTAAAGTCACCCTGTTCTGTTGTCTGCCAGGACCATACATGATCTACAGGAAGTCAGAGGTTTTCAGGTATTTCTCAAAAAATAATCCAGAAAAAACCCAGAGGTATCCCAATTGAGAGCTGCTTCAGTTTGTCCTTCTGTTTCTGGGAATCTGTGTAGACAGAATTCTATACTGTGAGACCATGTGGTCATCCAGTGGGATGATGCTGACTGAGCTACTGGTGGTAATGATTTTCATAAAATTCTGCCTGAATGATTTCTTCTTGTTTGCTCTCATGGCTGTTCCTTTTCCTTTCAGACAGAGGACCCCAGTAAATGCAACCCTAGGTTTTGGGAGGAGCTGTTTCTCATGAAGGTAATGGGAGTTCAACAGTCTCTGGTTTGGTGCTGCTGCTCTGCCCACGAAGTGGCAGACTGTCAGTGTGAGGATTTGTGTTTCTAAGGTGTCAGTGGTTGTATAACATGCATGAACTGCTTCTTAACCTGACAGGTCAACTTGGAATATCTAGAAGGCAAGCTGGAGGCTTTGGATGGGGAAGAGTTAATGAAGATAAAAGATAACATCAACTGCTTGTTTCAGCACTGCATCCAGGCACTGGGTGAGGAGCACCCAATCAGAGTGGTCAATGCATTACAGGTACCACGATGAGAGTTAGGTTGCTTCTGATGCAGCAGTATATTTTCTGCTGGTATCAAACATTTTGTGCTTGTGTCTTTGCTTATGAGCAAAAGTGGTGTCTACAGAGCAGTTGCTACTTACTGTCTGTGAAGGTTACCAACATTCATAGTCTTTTTAGTCTTTGAAGAACAGTAGCTTGTTTCAGAATTCCAGAGGATCTTGTGATGCAGGATGAAGCAGGTGGCAATGGGCGGGACAAGAGGGGCTTGTTAGCACTGCAGGCTGTCGGTCTGGGGGCTCAAGAGTACTCTGTGTAGCTTTGTCTGTATTGTACTTTCGCCTGTTCTCCCTCATTTCAGCCTCCTTTTTGAATGTCCATATGGGTCAAAAATGAAATAAAACTCCGGAGAAGTTAGTGTGAAATTTATGCAGGGGACACTCCCTGCTGGACATCTGGAAGCTGTGAAGAATTGTCACTCAGAATTAATAGCTGTTTTCCTGCAGGTTGCTCCTTACCAAAGCTGTGCTGTCCCATGTCTTATGCGGGAGACTCCCCTCCTCAGTCTTGATGTTTGATGTTATTAGTTCACCAGCTGATCTTACAGTTTGGTGAGCACATTTGTTTCAGCTTCTCTCAGCTGTAGGAATACAGGATATGAATTTCAACTTTGGAGAAGTCATCTGTAGGAGACATTGGACAGACAGTAAGCTGGGAAAAGTTGATTTAAACCAGAAAATTTACATTTCTGAGGTACAATCTTGCATTTTTTAATGATTTTTAATTTTTTTAAAAATTAATTTGAAAGGGTGCTATTGTATACTGTATCTATAGCTACATAGACAGTTTAGCCCAGCCCTGAATTCCCAAACTTGTATTCAGACTCTTGGCAAAAGTTAGGTAAGGGCTCAAGTCTACAATCCTGCTATGTGAGAGTTTAAATGGGAAGCAGGTAACACATCCTGAGCTTGAGTTGGGAGGGCATTCCCTTAATCAGGCTGTGCTCATGTGGAAAGTGATCCTGAAGATAAAACTTACTTAACCAGTCTTTTCTGAAGAATGGCCATGGTGACCAAAGGTTTGTGTAGCCCAGTATCCTGTCTCTGATAGCAACAAAAAAAAGGATATCTGCCTTACACTTTTGTTTCTGATGGTTCTAGAGATCTGCTGATTCCTTGAAGCCTGCGTGTCTCCAGCTTTACATCTTCTGTAATGCATTACTTCTCACAGATTAATTTAGGCTGGAGTCTAAAACTGCAGTTGTTATATTCCTGCTCGTTCTCATCTTCACAGACCTGAAAGATGCCTGATGACAAACGTCATCCCAGACATTTCCCTCTCTTGGGGCAAGTGAGACATTTGCTGTCCATAAATTTTCCAGAGCGTCTGCTGGATGCATATTGTGCGGGTACCTATATTTTGCCAGTGATCTCCAAGAACTTGTTTTGAATCAGTAATCCAGTGCCTGCAACAAGAAATGTGAAGGTGTTTACATTTAGTGGAAAGGTTCTTAAAGCCCCTGAGACAGTTAGGAAAACTTAAGCTGCCTAATAGCCTTGGAGACATTTTTTCCTCTTTATTTTTAGTTTTTTGACAAAGAGACAGTTTATTGGTCAGACTTAGTTTAGCAGTGTGGTAACCAAACAGAAATCTGTGCTCTCTAGAGCAAAAGCATCTGCTGTATGGACAGGCATAATGTGATAAACCATGTTGTATATTTGTATGCTTGAAATATGAAATTAATTTGGAAAACTCTTGAAGCATGTCTGTCCATATATTGGACACTGCTTCTGCCTTGCAATTTCCTGATCAATATTTTTGGCTTTAAAGCCACACTTAGATTTTCAAAGATTGTGGTCCTGTCTGGTACAAACTGGGTCTGCACAGAAGACGCAGTAAGATTACCTTGCCCTAGAGTGCTGTAAAATGAAGGGGTGAACAAACAGGAAAAGTAGGGACATATATTCTCTAATTTTTTTGAGTTTTCAGCATCCAAGATCCTGCAACAACAAAGGTGGAGGAGAGGTCAGACAAAATGTATGTCTGACTTCCAGGCTGGCGGTATTCATTTAAATATCTTTGTTTTACCGGTGGTAGGAGAGGGTCTTAGGGTGGGTTTTGCTATTCAGTTGTAGGTGTTGCCTTACATCTTACCCTCTGATCCTTTTTTTTGCAGACTTTGTGTGCATTAATTCGGGGTGTCCATCAGAAGAACAAATCCACTTCTGGGTTTGACATCATCAACATGCTTGTGGGTTTTGATAAGGCAGAGCTATGTATGAAGGTGAGGCCCTGGCATTGTACAGAAGCAGTCTGCACAGCAGCTGTGTTGCAGGGGCAGTGATTTGTAGACAGATGTGTCTACAAAGGTGCAGCTTTTGGGGGAAATAGTCCAGCAACTTAATAAAAGAGCTGTCCTGAAGGTCTTTACCTGCTAGCAGCACAAAGACACTTAGGGTCTCCATTGTCAGTAATATAAACAGAGCACTTTTCTTTATTTTCCTTTAGTTCCATGCTGTGCAGTCACTATAATAAGGAAATCTCAAGGCCAGAAAAGGCTGTATCGGGTCATTAGTACCTAGTATTGAACCTCATACCTTTTGCTTAATTTTTAGCTGATAGTCATATCCTGTGTTCTTATTTCCATCAGCACATGTACTGTTTTAAACTTGTTTGATGCTCTTCATTGTAAAGATGTTGAGTTTTCAGAAATGCCAAAGTAATCTGTGACAAAGCTGCATTCCTGTTGTGTACAAACAGAAGTACATTTGGGGAAAATTGGCAAGTTACTACTAAATATCAGATCTACATTATTCCTTTAAGGATAACTGTATTACCTGTAGCAGTGTTTGGAAACAATTATTTATGAGTATCTGTCAAGCAGCTATATAGTACTTAATTTTTAATCATAACTAATATATGTACTATTGAATTGGAGGTGCATTGCTTACAAAAAATCTCATGGTGCCTTAAGTAAAATAGCAAAAAGCAAGGTCATATTTGTAGAACTCAGAATTACTTTGTGAATAAAATTTATTGTTATGTGTATAGAACAATCTTTCATGCATTTGGAGAAGACTCTTGGAAAATGATCACGATGTTATGACTACAGTCATTAAAATACAGTTAACACAAAACAATGCTGAAAACCAATGGTGTGAATATGGTCTATGTAACAGTAGTAATGGCTCAGTTACTGATTCTGGAAGAACATGGCTTTATATTGGTGCTCTTGTATTTGAATCTTCCAAAAAGCTTTTTATAACAAACATTTCAATTAATATTAAATTTTACTTTAAAATAATGTGATTGTTCATCTTTAGAATCTGATGGAGAGCTTGGACTCGCTGCTTTGTGCGGAAGGTTCTGAAAGCCTCAAAAGCTTGTGTCTGAAGCTACTTCTCTGCTTGGTGACGGTAAATAAATACCAGCTATATAATAACTTAAAGGCTTATATGGGCCACATCTTGTGGGATGGAACTGTCTCAAAATTTGAGCAGAATGCTGCAGCATGAAGCTTAAAAAGGGGAAAGAAATTGTGAATGAGAACAAGGGTCAGCCCAGAATATGCATCGTTGCTGTAAGCACAATGGCAATACAGACTAGCAGACTGTTTTCACCTCCCAAGATAGGTTTCAGCTGGGGAAAAAGGGGAGAGAAACACAGGAGGAAGCATCAATTGGATTCATAGGTGGATGCTTTTTTTTTTTTAGGAAAAAAGATTTTAAAGAAGTCTCAGAAAAATGGAAAAGGAGCAGAGGAGAGGGGTTGAGGAGAGACAGGAAGCGTGGAGTAGACTAGTGGTGAGGACTTGAGGAATGAGGAAGCTGGAACAAATGACTGCTCATAATCTCTTGGAGATGGTCAACTGTGAACTATTTTGGCTGCAGTGAGAGAGAGTGTGTGGGAGGTCTTCGCTGCCCTGTTCGTGATGCGAAAGCGCTCAGTGGAGCATATGTGCCCTGTTTTTTCTCTGCCTCCTGTGTAGCAGCCTGCTTCAGCTGCTGATGGCTGTTGTTATGCAGCTGTGTAAAATATCAGTCTGTGGAGGAAGGAGGGGAGCTCTTAGTACGTGGGTCATGCTTTTTGCCAGAGAGAGGAGTGGGAGGCAGGACAGATTTCTTTTACTTCGTGTCTAGCTTAGCCAGCAAGTCAAGGTATGACTAGCAGTGAAGTGTGAGATTCTGGATAAATGTGTCCATCTGCTATTAGAACTCTTCTGTTCCCACTGTGTGCCAGAGGCAGCTACAGCATCATGGGAGGCTTTGGGTGAGATTTTAAAACTTGTGTTTGTACTCAGGTGACAGATAACATTAGCCAGAACACCATTCTGGAGTATGTGATGATTAACAGCATATTTGAAGCTATATTACAGGTAAGGGTTCTTCCTTCTACTGTAGGGGCTCTTCCATAGTGGGATCTTTCAGTGATACATTTTCTTTTCAGCTTTTATAACGCAGCATAGCTGACTGGCACTGTGTGTTGCTTCCATTCATAGCTCAGTCATAGATTTTATTTTATTTTTTTAATGCTGTCTCCTCCTTACTCCGGTCTGCTTTTTTTAGTCACTACTGAGTGTTTAAAGTATTTTCACTGGAGACATTTTTGCATAGATAGAAGCTGAACAGATTTCTATGCTAATTTCATGAAGAATTCTTGTATTGGAGGAACTTTTTCCAAAAGACAGTCTGGATATATTGAGTTTTTTTCTGCTCTTGGATAAATCATACTTTTTAGAAGTGGAACTGGGCTTGGAGGAGCCCAGAAAACTTGCACAGATAATGTTGGTGATGCACTGAGTTGCTGTCCACTGCTATTGAGAAATATATTTGCCCTTTATGCCCAGCAAGCCTGTGTGCATTCTCTCTTTGATATACAGGCTTCTCTGTGTGTAGAACTTCTTGGAAGCACTGACACTCCCTCAATCTTAAATATCCTCTTTCAGTTTGGACATAATTTGTTCATAGGCATACATTTCACAGGCACACGTTGTCTGAAAGTCACTGCAAGCTTCCTGAAGCAGGCCTAAACAGAACAGTGTGATTATATATTCCAGATCCTGTCCAGCCCACTGAGTCGCAGGGAACACGGCTATGATGCTGTTGTCCTTCTTGCCTTGCTGGTCAACTACAGAAAGTATGAGGTAGGTGGTATTCTGGATAACAGAAACATCGCTTCTGCTTTATTAATTTACACTGGCCTCTGGATTATTAAGGCAGCCTACGGTACAGTTTTTAGCAGTACACACTATAGCATATATCGGGGTAACAGCACACAGCTACAGAAGTCTTGCAAGGCAGTCGTGTTATGCTAACTGTATCAGTCTGATGTATGTGTATAATCAAATGCGTATGATACTCGCCCAGCTAGTCTTGTGCAAGCATGAAAGAAACTACCTAGGGGATTTCCAGTTCCTTCATGAAAGTAATCTGAGGAAGGTCCTTTTGGAAGAGTTACTGTTGTGCTGATCTTGTGTGTTTGCCTGTGTGTGTGCGACGGGTGTGGTTATACATAATCTGCAAAGGAAAATGAGCTGTCAGTCATCATGGGCTTCAGACTGAATTGAGTTGTGAGTACGTAAGGTTTGTTCTCTGCTTTTTGCAGTAGGTTTCTGTGGAGAATTGAGTTGAGGTCAAGTGCTTTGGAAAACGTTGTCCTAGGCGTCTTCAGACTGGGCACCCAAAATAAATGTGCTGATGTTTAGAAAGTACAGTCCAACCTGAGGCAGACATGTAGCAAGGGGACTTTCAGCTTGAGTAGTTCATCTGGCAACGTTGAAAGCAACTTGAAGAAAGGTTTTCTGTGACACCTGCCTGACTGCCCTTTGTAAGCAGTGCTGCAAACAAAGCCTGTAATAATGCAGTTGTAATCTTTGTCCCTAAGTAAAGTAGTTGTGTTCATTTGCTGTTCTTTGGCCCTTAGAGTCAGTTTAGTGGCTGCCTGGTTGTCAGTGTATTGTAGCATACTTTCATGCCTCACATCCTTTGAAGTTCTCTTTTTACTTAACTGTGCTGCAGTTGATATGTTCTCTTTTGTTCTAAACTTCATTGGTTGCTAAATTGTGTTTCCAACTGCTTAAGAAAATGTAATTGGGCTGAAAATTCATCAGTTGACTATGATTTTATGTCTGTCTTTAATGTGAATAACCAGTGTTTCTTGCATCAGGATAGAATCATAGAATCATTTAGGTTGGAAAAGACCTTTGAGATCATCAAGTCCCACCATTAACCCAGGACTGCCAATTCCATCGCTAAATCAAGTCTCTGAGCACTGGGTCTATGTTTTTTAAACTCTTCCAGGGATGGTGATTCTACCATGTCCCTGGGCAGCCTGTTCCAATGCTTCATCACCCTTTTTGTAAAGAAATATTTCCTAATATCCAATCTTAACCTCTCCTAGTGTAACTTGAGGTTGTTTTGTCTTGTCCTTTTGCTAGTTACCTGGGAGAAGAGACCGACCCTCACCTGCTTACAACCTTCTTTCAGTAGTTATAGGAACAGAAAAAATGCTGTGAGGAAGAGTATTTATTTGATCGCTTTCTCAATGTTTTAAGGAATGGCTGCTAGAATAGGAAGTTAAAACAAAATCAGGTAGTGACTTTTAAATAGCTAGATTCCTTGATAACATCCAGGTGGAAATTTCTTTGCTGCATGCTCAACCTGCTAGAATTGCATATTGTGGTTTTTGCTAGGCAGAGCTGAAAGAAATGAGTCAAAATGTGGGTTTTCCAATTTGTGTGGCTGTGTGGTAACATATAGTGTATCTGACAGCCCTTCCTGTCCAGTTACGTGGGCTTGCCTCTCATTGATATAGCCAACTACGAGTGCTGAAGAGACGTTTATCAACACTGAAGAGTCAGAAAATTATTAATAAAAAGTCTCTCACAAATTAATCTCTTTAACAAAGAGAGTTATTCTTCAGCCTCCAATTCCCTCAAGATGGCCTGCCTGCAGAGGAGATGGCCTCATCAGGGCTGGCAGTAAAGCTGCTAAATCATCCCTAATGAGCGTTCAGGGAAGTCTTGTGAGGGGCGATCAAGTGAACTCTGGACTTTGTTTGTTACAGATGCGAAGATAAGTTAATCACTTACCTAGGGATTATGCATGGTTAGTTTGGGGTTTTTTTCTGCTTTCTTTTACTACCAAGAAGATTGTTTCCCACAGGTTTGTGTTGGAGGTGGAGATACATTTGGAGGCATTGAGGAGACCTTACTCCCTCTGTCAGACCTGTGTGTCATGTTCACTTTGTATGGCATGTCTTACCTGGGGATTGCTTTAAAAATTAGCTGGTAATGATCTCCCCACAGCTTTCACCTTCATTTCTTTGATATTGTTGGCATCTAATGGTGGGTAGTTCAAGGAGGATGTCTTTAGTGTTCCTAGGTTCCAGGAGTTTGTGTCTGTACCTCATAACTGACGAGAATGCTATAGTTTTGGGTTTTTTTATCTGGTGGCAGTGTACTGGAAAAGACCTGTATTCTCTGAAGAGCTGAGAATCATATTTTTTTAGTTCTTTCTGGAGGCAGGTGGAGGCAGAAGCTATTTCTAAGTTTGTGTAACTATTTCATTGACATGCTTTGAAGTTTTCAAAATGCTTATCAACCACTTTTCAAGGCTGTTGCATGTTTCTGCACCTTGTGGAGTGGCAGGTATAATTTAATCTTTTAAAGCTTTTGCTGTTATTCCCAGTGATAGGGGAACTGGATTCTTAAACAGTAGGATTAGAATACAGAAGCAGACAGGGAGCCTGGGGTGGTCTTAGGGGTGTTCGTACAACTTGTAGGGTGCTGGCGTTCATTGTAGTTCATCATACACATCTGTGTATGTGCAGACATGCTCATACACAATAAATGGAACTATTGTTTCTCAAGGAGGGGCAGGAGCAAACTGCACATCTTGTGGGCAGCACAGGAAATATTCTCATCACAGTGGTATAGACTTGCACACTGAAAGTCACTAGAAACTTCCTTGTCCACATAGAGTAATACGATGTGTGGATTACACTGCTTAGTCATCTGCCTGCTGCTTAAGGACTTAGGGAAGCCTAGAGGGGGCATGGAATGTGTCGGGGAGTGGGATACTTCAGACAGGAATTATTAAACAGACTTCTGCAGATATGGAAATGGCAATTGAAAAGATAGAGGGCAGAGATCTGTAGCAAGCTAGGCAAGCTTCATGACCCTGTCAGCCATGCACTTGATGACGTCTTGATGCCAAGAGGCAGGAGGTGTGGAGCATGCTTCTTGGAAAGTCAAGGGCAGTGGGAGTCCAAAGAGTTGTTCATAAGCGGGAGCTGACAATGAACCCACTTCTCCTCCCTTTCCATCACAGGACAGTGTGTATGACTAGGTCTCGGGGCAGCCTGGTGATGTTGGTCAGTATAGTATCTCCCAGTCATGAGTCACAGGTTAGACTCTTCCGTGCGTAAGCTGTGGAGAGTGTCTCCTTGTTGTATAAGGAGAGCAAGAGAATGACTGAAATTAGCAAAACTAAGATATATTTACAAGGATGGATTTTAATCTATATTTAATTATGAATGTGAAACTTGCTTTGCTTTACTGACACCGATTACATTTAATTTCTGAAGGGGAGCATGGTTGTACAGAGAGGACCGTATATTGTTACTCAATAGAGGCCTCTACTTCAGCCTCAAGGAAATGTCTTTGTATGCTTTGTGCACAGATGGGTTCTGTGTGAGTTTTCTGTCTCTTAGACAGCAGACAGGGTTGCGCGTGCTGGAGGCAGGCTGACAGACTGGCTGAGCTTTGGTCTGTTCTGATCAGTTTCTTTTCTGAACCGAAAAGAAAGCCTGATCCTCCCAAAGCACCAAGTAACTGTGAGAGTGGTGTTTTCTTGTAAGCCTTATTTTTAACTCGCTGTCAAGCTGCAGGCAAATCAGTCTGATAATGGTGTAACTTGTAGGGCTGCGTCTGATGCATGCTTTGTGTTTTATTCTTCCCAACCACTCTGGCTTTACTACATAGAACCTTTTCTTCTCTGTCCTGGTTCCAAGTCAACTCTGTTAGCTTTGCACTGACATATACAAACCAGGAAAAACAAATGTACAGTGCTAATCTAAAAAGCTTCCTAAATTATTAGGACTTATTTTTATAGATGGAGCCTGTGTGCTTTGTTCAAGTAAGTTCAAGGAATTAGTTTTCCAGAGACTTGTAGCTCTCCATGTAAGCTGTTCGTGTTGAGTTTTAACCCAGCAGCAAATGAGTCTGTAACATTGTTGTGCCTTCCTGGGTCCTCCTTTTAAGCAATCTTTGGGAGGTGTTGCAGAAGGGAGATAGCAGAACACTAACGCTCGGTTCCAGCTTCACTGCTTGTTGCTGCTGCATAACACCGTGTGTGTCACAGATAACAGGCTTGCAGGACAGCTGCTCCATTTTTCAGACTGACAGATGAGCTAGTGGAGGAGCAGGAACTCCCTCTCTATAAAATCAGGAGGCTGCCTGGCTGAGCCAGTGAAGAGAAGGTGTCCCTGTCATAGTGATCTTAGTTATGCTGTGACTCCTGTTTCTTTGTGTGTATTCTGGTTTGTGGGACGGGAGAGAGAGTCTTCCCAGGTGGTTAGGTAAACCTGGAAGGATAATAGTGTAGTGGTTTTTTCCCCCCCGAAGACTGAACTTAAAACTAATTTTCTTTCTTCTTCCTCCCCCCACCCTGAGCAGTCAGTGAATCCCTACATTGTGAAGCTCTCCATCGTAGATGATGAGGCCACACTCAATGTGAGTATTTGATGTGATTCCTCGGCACTGCTGGGGATGCTTTCATGCATGGTGTTAGCATAATGAATGCAATAGTGGTGTCTGGTGGAAAGAAGATCTGGGAACAGTGATGCTGTAAAGAACACCAGTACAGTAGGTTTCTGCCCTGACTGTGCTCTTGCAGTAAGTTAGGCAGCTCATGATCTGGGCAGTTGGTTCACCAGTGAAATGGTGAGGGTGATTAAAAGGCTAGGTAATGAGGAGCATGCTAAAGTTGATCTATGATACATTTATGAACTATCGATATGCTATGTGTCGTCATGTGCCAAAGAGGCACTAGGTAGCTTATGCCAAAGATCTCATTTGCGGTGCTGTGTCATCCAATTTTACCAGTCCACAAGTCAATTCTTGTAGCAGCTCAGTGGAAGCTTGTACCCGAGTCAAGAGTCTGGCAGCGTATTTTGAGTTGTAGCCACTGTCCAAGTTTTGTATCGAGGCCTAGATAGAAAGTGGCAGCACACTATGAGCTGTGTAAGGTCTGGACTTAAATGCTGTTCTTTAGGCATGAAGTAAAAAGTGCCATGCCAATTAAAAGGCAAGAATGATTATTCTGAGTTAATTTAATTAGCTTGACACAAAGGATGATCAGTAGCTGTGGAATGGTGGAGGCTGTTTGCAAGAAGTGAAAAGTTTACTAGTGTTCATGGCCTTTGTCTTGAACTTTTGGATGTCTGTTTTCTGACACAGCAGTTCTTGCTACTTTATTGAGGCTTCTTGAGCAAGTAAGGTCTGTTTGGAGGTCCAAGGAGAGTAAATGTTCTCTGTTGAACTTAGTAATTAGGTATTTGACTTTAAATTTTTAGTGTCTTGATTTTTGGATGAAATTTTTGTTTTACCATAGCATATTTTAATAGATTGAACAGCTTCAGGGGAAACTCTTACCAGCATGTTAGGTGATCTTGGGGGGCGGGGGCAGCACTACTAGTGTGTTCAGTGTTGATTTCCTGCATTGAGATTTGTAATGTAAAGATTTTTTAACATTTCTTTTCAGGGAATGGGACTTGTAATTGCCCAGGCTTTATCGGAATATAACAGGTAAAACCTAATTGTCTCGTTTTTCTGTGCATGATAGTTGCTGTACATTTCCACAAACTTTTCTTTTATGTTAAAGCACTTACCATGTAGCAGCCCTGATACACCTGGAGAGGCAGGGAATAGTCTTATGCTTAGAGATACTTCGGCTCAGTTGTTGCTGTCATTGCAAGTGCAAATGCATCCATGCCAGCTGGGCTGATGTGCTTCAGGAGAGATGTTGCTGTAGGGGAAGATAGCTATTGTATGTTTTTACTACTGTGGATTTTACCTTTGTATGAACCTTGTGGAAAATCTTAGGCCCAAGTGAAAAGATAAATGATTTGCTGAGTACTACTCTGTTAGAAAATGGATTTAACAGAAACGTGATCTAAAACAAACAAATGTATCCAGGACTATCCACTTGCCAGATCAGAGACGATTAGGGGCTGTATGCTCTTGCAAATGGTGGAAAGTGTTAACTGCTTCTGAAGAGCGAGCCAGAAGGTCAGCTGTAGGGGTAACATGTTCCCCTCTGCCTCATAAACAACAGCACAAAATGTATAAGAAGAAAGTGCTTCAAAAAATTTGGAAAATTACAGCAATTTCACCTGAACAACCCAAGACTTCTGCACTGTAGGATTCTCAAAGTATCCAGAAAGATGTTTTAATTCCTTTGAAAGTCTGCTATTACAGATATGCAGGTGACTTGTGACATCAGCAAATCATGTAAATTTATTTAACAGATAAATTATTAGTCTAAAGCAGAAAATACCTCACTCACCCAACTTCCTTCATTCTGACAAAAGCTGTCTCAGACTGTCGTCAGTTCTGCTTAGCTCTTTCTTTTCCCTTTCCCAAAAATTTTAAATTGTTCTTTGCATGTTGCATTGTGTGTGATCAGATTCCTGTTTCAAAGACACAATAAATGGCCATTGTGAGCTTTGCTAGTTCATTTGAATGCCAAATGAGGCAATTTAGCTTAAATCTGAGGTATGTGACTTACTCGTTGATTTCACTTGCTCCAGTTCCAGTCCCTTCACTTACTCCAGGAATGTGGGATCAAGCAGGATCAGGCCATGAACCATAATGATCCTCAAGGTTTTTGCTGGCGTAGGGTGATTGACACTGGTTTAGTCCATAGCAGATGATGACTGAAGTGAAACTGTTCTGTGCTTACTGACTGTGTGTATTCATATGGTTCATTACTGTTTTGCCAGTGCAGGACAAAATTTCCTAAGTCACTTGTCCCTTTCCTTTAGCATTAGCCCAGACTGGGTATATCCTCTGTAACAGCACAGGCACTGTCCAGTCTCATGGCTTTCAGCAACCCCACTTCAACTCTACACAATTTACAAATACTTTAATACCCTTTGCATCTCTCTTTGTGAGTTCTTGGAAAGGGCTTGTGAATGCTGAAGCTTTCTCCATCCTATGTCCTTATCTGATAAGACTGTCTCACAGGGGTTTAGGTAAAATAACCCTAGTCCAGTTTTTAACCCTGAAGCTTCACCCTTATTCCTTTTTGTTCAGGCAATACAAAGATAAGGAAGAGGAGCACCAGAGTGGTTTCTTTTCAGCTCTAACTAATATGGTAAGCAAGGAAGCAGTGTTTTTCTATTCTTAAAATAGGTGCCTTCATGGAAGCTCAGTAAGGAGGGTGTTTTCAAAAACTGTGAATTTGGGATGTTGGTTCTGGAGGAGGAGGTGCATTGATCCAAGCCAAACCAAATACAACTGAAATGACTGTATTCTGAGGAGGGTGTTATTGTCTGGCTGGGAAAGCTCTTTCAGAGGATGACATCTCTATTCTGGCGTTAATAATTGAAATTGTTTTCCTTCATATCCTTCATTCTAGTTGACTTTATTTTAAAAATCACAGTTTCATGATGGACACTGATTTGAAACAGCTACTTGTTTTAAGAACAAGTTGCTGCTGTGCTGATGTAGCCTAAGACAGAGAAGCTGAATATTTTTGTGGCAAAGTCTAGTCTGTCACTGGCTTTTGAGATCGGTTTCTTTACTGTCTTGTTTCTCAGGCCTGGGTACACTATAGTTATGAAGCTTGGATTCTGTGGTAGACAGTGTCTGCATTTTCGGAGGGGTACCCTCCAAAGGCAATTGTTTATTTCTTTCTTGTAAAGAGTATCCATTGTGCCCCTTGTTCAGTCAGGCTTTGCTTTAAATTTAATTGTAGTCTGAGATCTGACAGGAAGATTTCCTCTAAGTAAGGATGGTTCGGTGTTCACAGCTGTCTGTCAGGAGAGACGTGGGTAAAACTGCTACCACTTTGTGACAAGCAGATTGGAAATCTCTGTCCTTTTACAGAATCACAGGCTAATCCAGTCTGGGATTCAAGATAGTGTCTTTTTCTTCTTTTGTGATCTGACAGGTGAAGTATTGGCCAGTGGCAGTGGTGCAGAATAAAATGTTTGTAGGTGGTCATCCTGTTTCCCATTTTTATTTTACTATATTAGAAAGAAGGTTGCAGCTGTGCCTTGGATGAGAACACCTCTCCCAAGGCACTTCTGATTTCGTTAAATCCATGTCTTTTCTCTCGTCTAATAGCTTTCACTAATTCCTCCTATGCAATACTCTGTCTTTCCATAGGTGGGCAGCATGTTCATAGCAGATGCTGATGAGAAGATCTCCGTCCAGTAAGTGCACTGTTGCTGGTTACACAATGAATGGCAACTCACCACTGAGCGATATGATCTGCCCCATCATGGAGCTGTTCTAATGTAGCAAACAAAACTAGAGAGACAAGTTCTCTTGTAACTCAAATGGTACCGCACCCCTGCAAACAACAGATTCTCACTTAAGTGAGAAGAGTGCAGCAGGAGGAGCCACAGCTGAATTGCTTGTAATGAAGTGTATAAAACCCCTGTGGTTTTTATGAGGCGTTTTTAACATGTAATAGGCATGTTGGAGGTGGCAGATGGGAAGTGATGATTCGTGCACTCTCATCCCCAGGAAAATGTTTTTCAAATTAAGGGTGAAAGTGATAAATACGAGGGTTTGTGGTATCTGTAGGAACCTCTGTCCGTAAAAGAAAGGACTTTAAACGCAAAACGCTGTTTAAGCAATGAAGGGGACCTTCAGCTGGAAGGGCACAAAGTCTGTAGTTGAACTCTAAAAATAGCTACTTTTATGGATTGCTAAGGTACTGCTAATAACTGGAAGAACAACTGGATTGCAGAGGCGGAGTTTTATATAGTTGAAAAAAATTTTCTTGTTTCAAATGGGCCATGCTTCTGGAAAACTTTTCCCTTGGGGTTCTCATCTGCTGTTAGCCCTTAACTAGTTGTGCTGTTGTCTGTATCCTTTCCACAGAACGAATGAAGCAATCCTTCTGGCCCTCTATGAAGCTGTTCACTTAAACCGGAATTTCATCACAGTCCTGGCACAAGTGAGTTTGTGTGATGTTTGCCTATTTCTTTGTAGTAGATGTCTTAGAAATTAGGGAGTCAGGAATAGAATTGATGAAAAGATAAGTTTTCTTCCCTCTGGCCCCACCCCCACCCACCCCCACCTGCCGCCCTGCTTGTCCTAGGTGTAGATGAGCATGAAAGATCAGAAACAGACCAGGGCCTGGATTTATTTCAGGAAATGCTTTGTGCCTTGCCAGAAAATGAGTAAAGTTTTGAGGGCACAGCTCATGTTGGAATGAGCCGTCTTTCCCCTGGAATGGGAAGGGCCGCATGGAGTGCCTTCTGTGCCCTATTGATACTGCCTTTAGGGGGAGGATGGGAGTGAGTGAACTGGTAGCGTAAGATTGCTATAGCTGTCAGAGCTATTCATGTTCTTGTTAAGTTAGGGTAGAGGGAAAGAGGCTGATCTGGCCCCAAAGTTGGATGAATTGTCCTGTCTGGGTGTGCACAGACTGCATGTTGTTCTCTATTGGTGTATCTTTTGCCTAGGGCCTAATCAATACATGACAACTGTTATTTCAAATACTTTTTTGTGTTCAAACTTCCTTGGTGACCCCAACCCCTTTTGCCTGGGAGACTCACCAGAGCATAGCACTTAACCTTATGCTGTTTATGGTGAAGAAACAGCTATGGCAGCATTCTGAGAAGCAGTGGGCTGCTCCATACCTCTGATCGCAAACCTCTGGATGCTTTTCTAAACACTGTGAGTTTGCAAAGGTGGTTATTGCTGGAGACAGAGGAGTCTGTCGGTCTGGTGATTGTGCTGTGGCTGGCTGGAGGGATAGCCTGATGTGTTTAGGAAAACCCATCAGGTTTAGGCTCTTAATTTTGGTTTGTATGTATTGCTGGTAATCTGTGAGAAAAATGACATCAACAAAACAGTTGACACCTTTCCCCAGTTATTTTACATCCTCACAGTGCAGCCATCCGTCGTCACAGGTTAGACACTTGGCATGATGGAGGAGACCTTTGGCAGCTGGTGACAGTAGTGGTGATGGAGGAGGTCTGATAGGCAAATCTGCTGCCTCTGAAGGAAGCTTCTGTTCCATGAGTTGTTAATTTGCTGAGGTTCACTGCCTTTCTTTTCCCAGGTTATTCATTCCTACCACTTGTGAGAGATTTCTGCTCTTTCAGTTCTGTGTAATACCAACTCAGGCCTTTCCGTGGTCAAGATATCACAGAGGGAAGGACAGGCCTGTGGCAGGGAAAAGAGCAGCTGGAGTAAAAGTTCTTAAAATAAAAATAAAAGGATAAACTAGTTATTTGTGAAAGTGGCTGCTTCAGTTATCAGTGATTGGTGGGTTTCATTGAAATAAAGGTCTGATATTCTTGGGTGGATTGTCTGTAATCCTTCATTTAAGAGAGGGCAAGGTAGCTCATGCTGCCCTTTGGAAAAAAACCCTCTTAAAAAGCCGATGAATGCTCTTGTTTAAGTTGGTGTCCATTGCTAGGGACTGCATGAATGACTGCCTGCTGCTCTGTGGGCACACAGGAAGAGCAGGGGCCTGAAGTGTTAAGGTTTTGGTATACTTACTAGCTTGTGGGTCCTCGGTTTGTGCTGCTAGGTGGCACTATTATCTCTCAGCTGATGGTTAGTGTTTGGGGAAAAGAAAGGTAAACATGGCAAAATCTACAGAAGCAAACCTGTTTTATGTAAGATTTTCAATGGAAAATTGTATTTTAAAGTTTAAGTCAATACCTGTAATGACTTAAAATTGTCTTTGATTTGTAGTTATGTGTGTCTCTGCTTCCCATAAAATACATGTATTTATAGTTGCTCATTAAATGAGAATCAAAGACAACGTGAAGGATATCCACTTGTGAAAAAAATCTACAGAAATAATGTCAAATCAGCAGTTCTGTATCCCTTTCTTTTATTTTGAAATTGTGATGATATATTAAGGCGGATGAATAGTTTATGTAAAATTTGCCCTATGAAATGGACACTTTGCTTGGCAGCCAGACTTAAAATAGCAAGGCAGATTGCCTACAGTCTCATCAGTGTGGATAGATCCGGAAGCTTACAAAGAGTGGAGTCAAAGCAGTAATTAGGCAGGCAACTATTAGCAAAGATGAAATGGGCAGAGTAACCGACTGATGGAAGCTGAGAAGATCGATAATGATAGTGTTATTTATGTTATGTACTCTTTCCTGCAGTGCCTGGGTTTTATAGTGAGGCAGGGAAGTAATAAATTGCCATCATCTTTGAATATGGACAGGTGGAGGGCAGGAGTGAGGAGAATTTGCTTTTAGAAAGAGAAATAAAAGGATCTTGGAGGAAGACTTCAAATGCCCACCTGTGGGTTGTTTTGGGGGGAATTGAAAGCTGTGAACAGTGTGGTCTTCTGCATGCCTTTTTCCATTCTGCACTGGGGAAGGGCATGTTACCTGTCTGCTGGGGACAACCACCAGTTTGTGATGTGTTTTTATGCTTTGTGGAGTAAAGAAATTGATGTACGTTTTAACTGTTAGACACCCAAGGTCAGGAAGCATAGCTTTGCTTTTTGGAGGAGGGTTTGAAGTTTCTTGAGACTTCATTAGTCATGTCTATTGTGCAAGAGCATAGAACAGTACAAGTAGCGATCTGTATGGCTGGTGCCTAGGGAAGGTGTTGTTGACCTGTGTGTGTCTGGGCATTTTTGTTTTCCTTAGAGCCATCCCGAAATGGGGCTGATGACAACACCCACAAGTCCAATTCCAACGACACCTGTCACTCCACTTGGAACCACCCCACCTTCTTCAGATGGTAAGAAATGTAATGACCTCCTGGTGGAAAAGCAATTAAAAACTGTAAAATAACTAGCAAAGCATTTTCTCAAGATGGCAACTAATGAAGTCTGTCTGGAGCAGATGTAACCTGGTGGTCTCTTCCTGGAGCGACTTGCCTTACTGAACATGAGCAAGATTCTGTTGCCTTGAATTTATTTATGTTTTGCCTTGTATGTTGCTCGGTGAAATTATGCTGATGTTCCTTCTGAAAACAGTACTGTCCCAGTATCTGCATGAAGATATACCCAGCCCGTTAGTTATTCCATGCAGGCTTTTACTTAAGAATATTTCTAGTGTCAAGTTCTTTGCACAGGATTTTTTGTCATCGAAACAGATCAACAGAGAATCGCAGTGGATTCCTGCTTGTCATTAATGCACTTGTCCCTAGCTTTGAATTAATTGGGATTGGAATCCATTCTGGGTGTGGAAGTATTTCCTCCCTCTTGTTGCCTTTTCTCTGATAGGCTTTGTAAAATGACTGCTTGCCCTGAGATAGATCTTCTAAATTACGGGTCCATGTAAATATGCTTTGAAATCACCTAAAATAAAACCCTTTTCATTTAAGGTATGGATAGATATAGCTTAGTTTAAGAGAAGAAATCAAATGGCTGTTGTGTATTTTTATGGCATCCTCTAGATCTGAAGGAAGTGCTTAATGAAGGAACAGCGTCATTTTGAATAGAGCACAGTTTGGAAATGTTTTTGGGGAAAAGCAGCCTGGGTTACTCAGTTATATCAGCTATTCAGGTCATTTGATATCCTAGTTAAGGATGATCCTTCGTGCGGATGAATTCTATCTGGTTACCATGGATATCAGAAGCTTCAGTTAAAAAGCCCCCTATGTCTCAAGTCTCCCTGTGCATATAACATAAAATGTAGAGGGATGGGCATTTTGTGGGCTTCTGTTCAGTGTGTTTGTTGCAAATGTATCCACCCACACACCATATTACACAACTGACAGAATTTATGCTTACCTACATCTACAGCTTGCTTACACTCTCTTGTATTAATTTACCAAAAAAACAAAAGCAAAACAAAAACTCCATCCTGCTTTCAGCAGAGGCAGTGATCTTGTAAAGCTTGAGACTTCTGGCTGCTTGTAAGGTTACTAATTTTAAGAAGAGGAGCTGATCTTAATGTGCAGCAATTATATCGGGGAAACATCCTTTATTTCTATTTGCTGTCACCTTGCTGATCCTTACTCTCAGTGATAATTTTTTTTTTTTGGAGGACCATGGCTTGGTTTAGTTGGTGGTGCTTTAGTATTGCTGTTATTTTAAAGGTATGTCAGAATTTTCCTCATTTTCTAAGGTCTTGCAACTTGGCTGTAAAATTTGCCTATGACTGAAAGTTAGCAAGAGGCATTTTCACTTTGGAATGAAAAGATTGCTTTCTTTTTCCTGCATTAAAAAAAAACAGTGTAGTTGAGCTGTTTTCAAGTTACAGCAACATGTAGAAATCCATCTAGGGTTTCAGGCACTTTTTTTTTTTAATGCTGACTGGGATTAAAAATGGGTTCATATTCTGGTTTGAAGTTTCTCTGGCTGTTAACCTGTAGTGTGAATTAACATCTTTTTAAAGTTTAAAATGTCTGTTAAAAAATCGGGATCTGTAACATGAACCAGGATAAGCAGTGATGTGTACTTTACAGTGATTTTTTTTTTTAAATTAGACTTTTGCTAGAAACTGTTGATCCATAATATGCAAATCAAGCGTGCCTGTCACCATAGTTATCTAAATGTCAGTTTGCTTACTGTTGTTAAATATTCATTCACTGCATTCATTGTAACAGCTCCAGAAGGACCCACTGGGGATATAAATACATTTTTCAGACTTTTAGCGAAGTCTTTGAGCTATTCATAATATTGGGGGTGAAATAGCTTGCAGTGTCATTGCATAGACTTTGCCAACAGACTGGGCATGTTAACAATGTGTCAGGAGCCCCAGAGCTTCAAGATTGAATGGACTAAAACAGCTCACACTTGGGGATGTGCAGCCTTTAGAAGCTAAAAGCCCCATTATGATTTCTTTGATGTGATTCGAACAGCGAGGTTACATTGATCTATTTGGCCTGTTGTTTCCAAGGGCTACAATTTTATATTCAAGGTGATTGTATAATCCTGAGCTCCGTGAGAACCTCTGCTGTGCTCTGGGCCTCTCAGTGCTCAGTTTAAAGAATCCTGTGTCTTCCTGTTGGTTTGTCTCCTTCATCCTTCTGTGCCTGTGCTTGCCCCAGTTCCAGGGGTAAGTAAGCGTTACTTGCCTCATTACAGGGTTATGATAGGTAAGGCTTGGATTATGAAAGGCATTGTTTATTAAAGCAGACTTTTCTCTGAACCAAAATACAGCTGCATGCAGGATCAGATTGCTTCCCCTCAGAGCCCCAAACCCCATAAACCTAGCCATCCAAAAATCAGATGTGAGGAATTCCTCACTTCTTGCAAGATCCGATCTCATCATAAATATCTTTTTCTTTCTGCAAGACTGAGAAAAGTGTTGAGCATTCCTGAGGATACATGGAAAAGCGATAATACAGTTCTTAAGGTGTTTGTCCTAGTGGTCTGCAGATCCGTTTCCAGTCCAAAGGGAGCCCTATCTTAGCCTATCTTTACAGCTTGAGAAGAGAGGGTACCTTCTGGCAGTCATAATTCAAGCCACCTATGACCTCCTGCACATGAAAACCTGTGAGTTTGAGCTCCTAGGCAGCCAGAACAGTGGTGTTATTGTCACGTCAGAACAGGCACGTAGAGCTGGAAAAGATCCCATTGACTCCTGGAATCTAGTGCCTTGTGCTTGCAGGCATGTCATCATAGAATCCTTTAGATTTATCAGACTCTGACTTAATTTGTTAAATTTGTTTCCCAATAATTCCTGTTGGGAGGCAGTTTCAGCATCTTGTTCTTTGGTTACAAATCTTCAGCTTTCCAGTTTGCATTCCTGGTCAGTTTATACCCATTTCTCATGATCTTAACCTTTACTTTGGAACACAGGTAGCTCTTTCATACATTTTCATACATTGGGTTACACACCTGTGTGTTTTGCTATCTCATAAGAAGGACATTCTGTTCCTCTGATCAACCTACTAGCCTTTCTCTAAACTTGTTCAAGTATGAGTTTACCCTCTTTGAACATGGGATCAGCGTAATAATGCACAGTGCTCGAGACAAGGTCCCACCAGCACCTTGTGCAGGGCATTACTGTGTACCTGTCTCTGCTGAAAGTGTATCTGTGCATTTCTAGATATGTTGTAGGACCACACTTTTCAGTGCTTTGTGTTGGTAGCTTATCTGATTCTTGGTTTTATCCTGTTCTTTCTGTGCAGTCTGATATTCCTCTGTGTTTACATATCCCAGCTTTCTGCCATTAGCAGATTCATTAGCACACAACTGTTTCCTGTGCCTAGGTCACTCACAAAAAAGATGACTAAAATTCCTAAATTCCCTAAATTGTCACCTAAGGAATTCAAGTAGTAACTTCTTCCTAGACTAATAATTTTTCCAATTGTTTCTCCTTCGCCAAATCCTTGATGTACTTTAAATTTCTGTATTGGTTCCCACCTATCTGCTTCACTCTTGATTTGTCATAAAGAACTGTGTTAAGTGCTTTACTGAAGTCGTCCTAGACTAGCTCCATCAGTTTTTGGTTGGTTCTTTGTTTTATTTTGTTTTGTCTGAGATAATTTATATTATTTAATGTCAGGGTTACCTGGCAGGATCTACAGGTGAATGCATACTGCATTTTTCCCACTTATCTTTCCGTCCTCTTCAGTATTTCTTGTAAAGCCTTTCTGAATGGGAAGGCTGAGAATGGCCCTTGTGGACAGCTCGGGCTCTGTCCTCAGTAAAAATGTGGCTCGGTCACATGGTAGAGGTTTGACAGTTCATACACTCAGTGCTTCACATGGTGCACGTCAAGTGAACAGGAGGCACCTTGTGCAGTTAGCTGAGTAATTGAGATAGCTTCTTGTAAAGTCTAGGACAGATTATGTCCAGTGTTAAGGTGTCAAAAGTACAGCTGGTGGTAACCAGTTATTCTGGAGAAACGGCAATGAACTCCTGTTTTGCTGCAGGTATGGAGAGTACATTTCTGCTCCCCGCTGCGTTTTGATTTCTCCAGTACAAGCTAAGATTGCTTCTGCTTCTTGATGTTTATAAAGCTGCTCTTTCTCCCTCGTCTTGTGTGTTGCTTCTGCAAGAGAGGCTGTTGTTGGGAGGGAAGAGTGGAATTGATGTGGACCTTTTGGAACTGAAATGCCAAAATTGATGAAACTGAGAAGGGCTTTTGCTGGGTGTGTTTCTTTCCAAACTGAAAATGGTGTGAATGTCAGGTGTATTGATTGTAAGAATTAGTTGGATTTTAGTGTGAGTATCTTGAGCTTCCTAGGTTGGGAATGTTCATGAATGCTAAACCAGCAGGCTGATCTCCCCAGGAGAGGGGGGTGGGGGGCAGGACAGAAAAGAGTATCACTTCACCAGGTACCACAGCCTGTACTTAGAGCAGGAGAAATGGTCTCTGAGGGAGTAGTACCAGTCTTCAAAACAAAATCTTTGCTGGGTGGTCATGGATGAGGAGGAGTCGGGTGACCCTGCAAATAGCTGGTCCAATCCCAGATCGGTGAGCCTGTGACTTGGCTCTCTGTATAGTTATCTCTTGTATTTGTGGAGGGTAAACAGTGTCTTATCTGCTTTGTTCCAGTTATAAGCTCTGCAGAGCTGCCTTTGGATGCTGATGTGCAAACTAGCAACTTGCTGATAACCTTCTTGAAGTACAGCTCGATTGTGATGCAGGACACAAAAGGTAAATAAATTCTGTTGATGCAGCTGTGGATGCAGCAAGCAGTGCTTCTTGAAGTCAGGAGGATGTAAGAGTATGTCTAGTGACTCCAGAAATAACAGTTAAGTGGAGTCCCTTTAGAGGACTGAAGATTCCACCTTTTGAGAAAACGAAATTATTTCTTATTGCAAGATAAGAGTTATAAGACTAGGAGAGACCTAATGCTGCAGGAGATAAGTCAAATATGGAAAGAATGTAATAATAATAACCTCTAATAAACCAAGCCTGTCCCTGTGCAGGAGGTGTGAACATATCTGATTCCCAACTCTCTGTCAGAGAGGGGCAGTCATTTACAGAGAACTTTTTTTTTTAAGAACATTTAGAAGCTGACACAGGAGGCAAAGCTCAGCCTTAGGAGGAAATATTTCCTTTGTCCTTTGGTACTTGCTGGTTTAATAGGCAGCTCTTTAATTATAAAGAGGACAGCAGTAACTTACGCTGCACTGGCAGTAATTTGCTTGAGAAGATATATTTCCATATTGTGCTTTTTGATTCTCCTGATAGTTTTGTGAGGGTTAATTTCAGCTTGCTGGAGTTGAAGTATTGTTTCATCTCCTGCTCAAGATACCCAAGAGTGCTGTTTTGCCCAGTGGCTCTATGGGCAGGACCACAGTGTGAACGTTAACAAGTAATCTTTGTATCACATTTCAGCCTATTACTGACTTCTGCTGATAAGTTAGATGTAACAACTGAACAAAAATAGGAAGATAGCTGCAGAGCTATGATACATCAAGTACTGAACTTCATGATTGCTTGGCGCTGGATAAGAAGCCAGGCATGAGAGTTTCCTTGCACCTGCTAGTTTGCAGTAAAATTGTACCTGGCTGTCCTGTTCTGTATGCAGGCTGGTTGAGAAAGAAGTGAGTAATTGAAACTAGGACCGAAAGGAACTTCATGAAAATATCTAGCACACCCCTCAAAACCAAGGCAGAATCAGGTTTACTTGTATCTTTTCTCAGAGGTGTAATTATGAAGACACTCTGATGGTGGAGCATAATTTTTAGACTATCCATTCCAGTGTTTTAGCTACCCTTATTGTGAGAAAGCTTCATGTGATTCCTAAATTCTTTGCTGTGATTTAAATTAATTACTAGTTATCTTTTTCCAAAATAGATATTGAGAATGGTTTATTTCTTTTTTTGTGTCAGCCCTTGCGTTTTTGAAGACTGCTTTCATGTTTCCTCTTGTCTTTAAGCTAAACCATGTCAATCCTTTGTTCAGTCACTTCTTTACAGATTGCACACATGAGCAAGGCTTACCAGCTCTCTAATCATTCTCACTTGCTTGTCTCAGGGTCTCTCTTGCCGATTCAAGTCTCTGATAGAACAATTTTATGTTTTTCAATCTAACTTCTGCACTTCTTACCCTCAGGAACTGCCAAACTGGTTTAGTTTCAGATGGAGTGAAATCTGATAGAGGGGATTCCTTACTAAACAAGCCAGCAAGAGATGAGATGATTCTGGTATACCACAGGAGTTGATGCTTCTTTTTTTACTTTGGTTCTAGTTTGTGTAACATTTGAAATCTGTGTAGCTGATAGATTTAATCTCCTTGCTGCCATGGTAGTAGGGTAGCAATGAGCTTCACTGACTGATCATTGAAAAAAGGTGTACCTTCCAAACCAGTGCTTATTAATTCTTGTGGCTATATTCCTGTCCTTATGTTTTGATGCTAGATGGGGCCCTGCCTAACTTTTTTTCTTATGTAAGACCAAGCATGGAACAGGCTGCCCAGGGAAGTAGTTGAGTCACCATCCCTGAAGGTGTTTGAAAGACATGTAGATGTGGCACTTAGGGACATGTTTTAGTGGTGGGTTTGGCAATGCTAGGCTAACAGTTGGACTCCATGATCTTAAAGGTGTTTTCCAACCTAAACAATTCTATGATTCAATGATTCTGTGGCACCCATGTAGCAACAAGAGAAGAATGAACAATTTATTCCATGTGTCTTGAGACGGGTGGTAGCAGTTAGAGGGGAGACTGGTTTATTCCTCATCCAGGACTGGACAGTTGTTTTGGTCTTGGCCTGGAAGGCATAATTTAATAGATTGCATTTACTAGATCCTCCTCTTATTTTCTGTCTTGTGTCAGTCAGAGGCAGCTGCCATGGGAGAAAGAAAAATTCTACATCGTTTTTTCCTATCCATAAAATAGAGTTCGTACTGATATACCTCCCTGTAGGAAGTGGGGAGGCAGTCTGCTTTGTTCCTTTCAGTGAAGGATGCTGTGGAAAGTACGCAGTGTCTGTGCAGGTAGCTGCCTGCACAGCTGCCCCGTAACTGCTGAAAATGGCATGATATTCACAACACATTGGCTGAAGGCAGAGTACTTGATGTGACACAGGAGCCTTTACAGCATGATTCTTATAGAGGGAAGTGGTAGCAGCACCTACAAAAACATACAGGGAGGCCTTACAATAGAAAAATAACAAGGCTCTAGCATATCTGAGTTCTTTGAGGCTGTTTTTTCTGCTTTGCTGGAGTGGAAAACTTTTCACTTAAACATTTTAGCTGAGGTAAGGAGACACGGGAGAGACTTAACTCTCCCATTCTGAAATTCTTCTTCATCTTACTTATTGCAGCAAGATGAAATCAGCACACTTCAGGGCACACTTGTTAGTAAATATCTGTCCCTCAGCAGCATAAGAAAGAAAACAGAAGCATCAAACTAGACAGAACAGCTAGCTAAGCCCATTCTATCTATTTTTATAGATTACCATATCACACCAACGAGCAAACTGTTTGTAAAAGTGACCTGCAAAAATTCAGGGAGCTTGGCAGATGCTATCATGTGATTTATATGAAAGTGGTCTGACTTTCAGTTTCCCTCTTGAAGTCTGACGCTAAGGCAGATGTCTGGGATGGCATGTTTAGTAGTTTTATGCTTCAGAGAAGCTGTTGGAGGTCTCAGGAATGTGTAGTTTTAAGCTTCCTCAGAATTTAGTTATAGGTATATTGTTGTGGTTGGTTTGGTTGGTTTTGGGGGGTGTGTGGTGTGAGTGGTTTGGTTCACAGAACAAAGATTTGTAAATGGGCTTGATTAGACAGTACCTTGAACAACCTGATCTTAGCTGGCCCTGCTTTGAGCAAGGATTGGACCAGAGGTTTCTTCCATCCTAAGTTACTCTATGGCTGTATCTTGTTTTTTTGGTATTTCAAGATTAAAATTGTGAGGGGAGAGTTTTAAATAATGGAAATAAAAATTACATTCTTCTGCCTTAGTCATTCTCTATTTGTGAGTCTTTCAGCCCTCCAATGGTCATTCAGGGCAAAAGTTTTGAAACTTGTTATTCAAGCAGCATGATCAGGGTGGAACTCCTTTGGCTTAAAATGCTAAGTCGTTGCAGACTTCCTTCTTTTGTGGTTTTGCACAGAGCGAAGTAGGTCGTGTCTCTCAGTACTGGGGTTAAAACTCAGGACTCCGGGCATAACTTCAGGAGTCATTCTGCTATACCATGCTATACCTCTGCCAAAGCTTTGCGGCTTGTTTCATAACCTACAGCAAAGGTGATCTTTTTCTTTCCATCTTGTCTAAGAGAAGTAACAGTGCATCTCTGCTGTGACAGAAAGATGGGGACTAATCCCAGTGTTTAGGATATCTGTGGGAGTAAAACTGAATGAGACAGAAGCCCCACTGATAGGTACAGTGCTGTTGGAGGTTCAAATCAGAAACTTTGCTGTTGGTGCAGACTGGTGACAAATTGGTGGGATTTAATGGTCAGGCTGGAAGGTGAGTGCTTAATAGGAGTAGTTAGACTACTAGCTGTCATGGAGGAAGTAGGAGTATGAAGAATCTCTGAGGCTAGGCTCTTCTCTTGCTGCGACAGCTGTCTCGCTCTTTAGCATTGCTCGGCTTGTGTGGCTCATGGAGGACTTGTTTTTTCTTCTTTGCAGATGAGCACCGGCTACACAGTGGCAAGCTGTGTCTGATTATCCTGACATGCATAGCAGAGGTAGGTTTCTTGTGTGAAACTGTTGAGCAGATGGTGTGTTACAGGGCTCTATCTGTATGCACATCCCCTGCCTCCTGTTGAGCAGAAGCTGAAGATCTGCAGTGGTACTGAGTAGTGAGGACCTCAGGCACTTCACGTTTTGCTAATAAACATGATGCAGTACTGTTTAAAATTAACTTGAAACTTGGATCACCTTATTTGGGTTAGACCGCTTCCAGGGATGAAGAGAGAAAAGTGAACCTAAGCCTTTTCTGTCTTAGCTGTTGATTGACCTTGTGATGTGGCTTTTAGATAAGTAATATGCTAATGGCTTTCATCTCTGTGCTGTTCATGGTAAACATGGGCAATGCCATATGCCTTCCGCCCAAGGAGAATAGTCTCTGAAAGAAAGCTGTGTGATTATAGGTACCTACAAGTAAGACAACTAGTAAATCTAGTAGTAGGGAGAGAAAGCAGTATCAGAGCTATGGCAGCAGTCCTGGCTGATTGTGGTCCCGTCTCATGTGAATTATGTACTAATGGCTTGACTGATGCCCTGAATGGTGACTGAGTTTGTGTGGTATTTGCTTTTTGCTTGCTTGCAAGTAAAGGCCTTCCATTCTTAACAAAGAATAAAAAGCAGTGAGGCTGACAGCCAGCGTAAGGATTCTGAAATAATGTTTCTTCAGGGTGCAGCCTGAAAGCTAATCACGTGCATTTCAAATACTTATAATTAAATGGTTTTGGCACTTGAATTCTTCAGGTGGATGCATAGATAATACAAGATAAGATATTCTGTTTCTACGTAGCAAGGGCACGTTTTGGTTCTGGTATTAAAGAGCAGGTATATTTATTACCAGCCTGGCTGTGTATTATCTGGAGGAATCACTTTGATTTAGAGCTGGTCTTGGAATGAGCTTTGTCTGAGGGGTGGGACAGCTGATAAACCTACCTGCTAATACTGCAGTGACTTCTGGTATGGTGGGTCCATTAAAATGCCTTATATATATCTATATATTATATCTATAGATATAAACCTTTGTCCACATGGTCACAGGAACTTGTGTGCTGGAAAACCACCTCATTTGTTACACAGTGCTTGTTAAACCCTTGACACCATGGTGTATGCAGTCCAGAGTTTGCATGGGCAAGGGAGGAGAATGGAAAATAAATTGCTAACAAAACAAGCAGTAGTGCAGTCTTTAAGTGGAATTTGGATCAGGATTTGTGTGGCTGGAGACACGGATGGGTACAAAGAGGAGGTGAAAGGTAGCTTTCTAATCTTATAGCTGTATGTTGGGAGTTTTACATGAAACACATATGATGTGAGGAGCAAGTGGAAGGCATTGGGCACTTGGTTGGCTGTTCATGTTCTCCTCCCTTTTCTTGCCCTTTTCAATAGGATCAGTATGCAAATGCTTTTCTCCATGATGATAACATGAATTTTCGAGTAAACCTACACAGGATGGTGAGTCTTTTCCTCCAGATGGTCTGTTTTTTCTCATTGGGATGAGAATACAGAGGATTTGAAAACCTGTATGTTGAAAACTGTGTCACAGGCATCTAAGCTAGATTGCCAGGGCATGTGGAAATACTGTGAGAAGTGCAGTAGCTGGGGAATGATTTTGAAATTGCTCTTGGAATGTCTCACTCTTGTAAAGAACAAAGAGCTGGTTGCCCTGTCAGTGAATGCAGAGGCCTGTGTAGCTGGGGAGGAGCTGTGTATTATGAGGTCTCTGAGGAAGTCGGTGGCAGAGAGAACGTTCTGCCTTAATCTTCAGCAAACGTTAGCCCTCATGTGATATATTAATAGCCAGCTGGAGTTACACAAATGTTCTAATTTGGCTTCCTGGGTGGGGTGATTCACCTTAAAGGAGGAAAGTATTTTTTCTGGAGCTTTTTCCTATAGGTATCTGCCTTGTGAAGCTCTGTAGTTACAAGTAGCTGGAATGGTTATCCTGTGTTTGTGATATTGGCAAGTTCTACCTCATCTGACAGTGAAGCAGCACTTTAAAGTGTCACTAGTCAAGGACAGAAACAAACATCTTTATAGTGAGCATACTGCAAGGATGCTAGTCATTCCCACTTAACAAAAAACTTGCCATTCAATTAGCGTTTTCGGTCTGTTACAGTAAAGACTGAAGCCATTTAATACTGCACATGCTGTTAAGAATGCAGATTAGACTTCTGGGTCAGAAGCAAACCAGTATGTTAACCAAGGGGGAGGAATTGCTGTGTGATTTTTATATATACACACACACACACTTCTTTTTTTCCTTCCCCCACTCCTGATATAACATTGCCTTCCAGTGACACAGCTAGAGAAAGAAACCCCTGGTATTCAGGATGCTAAAAAGCAGGCATAATTTTGCTTCAGCCACAGCCTTTAGGATTAATATAGGTGAGACAGCAGTTGGAGAAAAAGACAAAGGGAAGCCTGTGCTGATGGTACTATTTGCATGAAAAATAAAGTAAAACACAGAATGTCACTTCAGGCTTCTGCTGACTTCTTTTCATCTTTGTGTGTTTGAAGCCAATGAGACATAGGAAGAAAGCAGCAGACAAGAACCTGCCCTGTCGCCCACTGGTGTGTGCAGTGCTTGGTGAGTATCCTTAAAGTATGTCTGTGTTCATGGTTCCCAAAAGCATCTTTCATTCTGCAATAGAAATACGAGATTTCTGGATTAAGGGTAGTGGTGGATGGACTCAAAAGGAGGGCTGTTATGTAGTAAAGATATTTCTAGACTGGCCATCTCTATACATGGCTGCCTCGCAGAGAAACAAAATCCAAGATTTGCTGCTATGTAGCAAGAAATCCTATATAAATTCATAGTAAGTTTTGCAGAAGCCTGTTGGCCCTTTTAACCTTAATTAGTAACAGTAGGGAGGGCAGTTGATTAATAAATTCAGTGTATAGGTGAGCATGGTAACAGTCACAAGTACTTAGTAGGTGATATGATGAGGGCAAATATATGGAAAAGACATGTTTGTGAAAATGTTTGCTAGACATTTAGTCTTTTCTGAGGAAGAAAACAGTGGGAATGTCAGTAGCTAGGATTGGTTTTGCCTGTGGATATGGAGACACAATTTAAAGCTTTTTATGGAGTGCTGATTAAATTGTGACATTCATTGCTGTGGAGGCCAAAAGCATGAATGGGTTCAGGAGTGGACAGAGCCTGGATCCCTGGATGACCTTAAGCCTGATGATACGGAAGCAGTCTCAGTGCAGCATTTTCAAACAAGTGATTGTTGAAACCAAGACACAACAGCTGCATGTATAATCTTTCTAGACTTGCCAGCTTTCATGCACTCTTTCCCTAGACGTCGTAGTCACTATTGAGTCATATTGCTGGGCTATTAGCGCCCTAGGAAGTTACATCTCACACTTGTTACCGTTGGCATGAGTTAAGCATTTTATGTTGAAGTGGTGTTGGGCAGAGAACACACACACATTCAGTTAGCATTTATTAGCTGAACCTAATAGGAGTTCTTTAGTGACTTATCTCTTTCAATTGTATTCCTATACTCTTTGCCTCTTATCCTCGCACTGGGAGCCCTTAAATATTAGAGAGAGTCACCTTTTATTTTTTTCTCCTGCTTGTCTGAATGAGTCTTAAGCAGAAGCTTAGCCCATGTTGAGATCAAACTAGCTTTTCTTGCTTCAGAATTTATTTTAGGGAAAAACAGGTGTTCTCTACAATGTCTTCTCTTTAAGTAAACATCTGGGTTGTGCTTTGTTTCTGGCAAGAATGATTTTCTAAGATATGCTTCTCAATAGAATTTTCCATTAGTGACAAGGCTTGAAATACAAGAGCATCAGAATTCATGGTGTATTCTTTATTTGACTAATAGTGGGGGAAATCAAATGGGGAGGCCGTGCTTCAAAGCAAATTATATTACGTGCCCTCAGTTTCCAGTAGTCTTTTGTTGTTTTTTAGTTTGGGTTTGGTGTTTTTTTTTTTAATTTCAGAGGATGTCTAATGTTCTTTCAAACAAACAAACAAAAGGTTTTCTCATCTAAGCAGGATTGTTGTCTGGTAGAGGTAGGTAGGTGGGGTAGTTTGACTTCCTTATTGTTGTCTACTAGAAGCTAACTGTAGCTAGCTCAATACTTACTTTACCATTTTCTTTTCTGTCAGATTTGATGGTGGAATTCATTGTAACACACATGATGAAAGAATTTCCTATGGATCTCTATGTGTAAGTGTCTGTGGGGTGACTCATTGTGATTTCATTTGAAGTTTTAATTTGGGTGGAATTCTAGTCATAGAGCAATCTTCTGGCTGAAATAACACTTTGTGGCTGGTGGTGAGCAGGGTGGCTTTTCATGAACTCTTCCAGCAACTTTTTCTACCTTCAAAAATACCCTGTGTGCCAGAAAATTGAAAGTGAAATGAATTTCCACCTTTCAGACCAATTTCCTAATCTACTTGATCAAACACAAAGAGCTTTTCAGTCTGAAAGAAGTTTCATAATACAGTCATTGCAAGAATCCCCACTTCCCAGAAGATGAATCTCTGTCTAGAAACTGAAAAGACTGTTTTGAAAAAACCAAGGATGACTGACGTGAGGCCTGGAAGGCAATGTGAAGAGTGGGAGAGAGGCTTAAGCCTGAAATAGCCTGCTAAGCAGCAAGGGGTAAAACTTAGCAATGGGGAAAAAGAGAGAAGAGGATAGGGCTACACATGAGCACTCCATGTGTCCTGTGAGGCCCCTAGAATGCTTTGTTCTGCTTTAGCCTGGAGGGCAGAAATAGGATTTAGGCAGATCATTGGCTTTGCTCTGACTGTTTGTACAGTACTGAATTTCCCCAAGGCCTGAACAGCACTATATTCTGTAGAAGAGATAAAGATACATAGGCTGTTTTCCCTTAAGGTAACTTTTCAGCGTGTTCTGATTTTGCCCAAATAACCCTGCAACTTTAGTGCCTTTGCAAGGGATGTACAGCTCAGTTACGAGTTTGAGAGAAATGTATTTTTAATGACAATTACAAAATTAGTTGTAGATGGGTGTACTGCATTGGAATTTCACAAGAAAGGTGTGAAATGCTTGGGCTCAGAAGTAAGGTCATGTTTGAAAACCCCATGAGAGTAAAAATAATGATAGCAACCATCAGTGGACATCTATATCCATTCATTTTGGCATGTTTGTGCAGTCCTTTCACTACTCTCCTGTCTGAAACCATCCCATAGCAGACATCGTTATTGCAGACAAAGTGGGTGTTCTGAATGCACAATAGTGTCATACTTCTCTGCAGTACATTTAAAAGGTGACGATATGAAGCGGCTCAAGGGAGAGCATATTAATATTTAAAAGAGAAATCCAGGTAGCTTTCACCAAGGGTGTTTTTTGTTCATTATGTGTATTATGAATCCTCAGCACAAAACCAGACACACCACTAGGGTGAATGACTTCACAACTAAATCAGTGTGGTTTGGGAGTCTGTAGGCTGGTAGTTAGTGCTCTGGCTGTCTAGGCAGGAGTACTAGAACTCGTATACCACTCCTCATCCCTTTTCTTCCATGCCTTGATTTCACCCCAAAAGCTCTGTGCTGCTGTATACACCCACAAGGTTTCAATGCTGAGATCTTTTAGCAGAGTATTTTGCATTAACAGCTATAGCAGTTACAAAGAAATGTTTTGGCCATTGCCACATTATTTCTGGTCAGTGCCTTCAAGTAGTTGTGGGGTGGGTTTTTTTGCACAGGCCAATTTTAGTCTTACAGCCAAGCAAAAATATAGGTGGAAAGGTATCGAGCATTGTCTGGTACCAGTAACATCAGAAACAGCACGTTTCTCCCTAGAACGATTGCTGTTCCTGATCTGAAGGCAGCTGTCTGTATCCTAGCTGGTTTGTTTCCTTTTCTTCGTTGAATTTATGAGAATCCAATTTGAAATACAGCACTTAATGTGATGCTCAGCTATTATAAATGGTTTAACCTTTATTCGTCTTAAGTTAGTTTCAATCCTTACCTTATCGTGATATTTTTGGGATCATCTAAGGGTCTGAAAAGAATAATGTATACCTTCTGTATGTTATTTCTTCTGGCTTTTTAAAGCTTTATCTTGAAGTCTTCACTCCATTTTGAATAACTTCCATGTAATTATTTTAAATTCGATTTCTCTATGTTTGTGTAGTGTCTTTTCAGAGAGATGTTGGTATCGATGCAATAATGTATTTTTGAGAAACAAAGATTTAGGGGAAAAGGAATTTTTCCTTTTTGAAGTCTTCCTTCTGTTTGTCCTAAATGTCAATAGCTAAAAATAGCTTGGACTGACAAATTCAAATTTGTATGTGTTTTCTGTCTTGTCCGTAATGGTAGCTAGTGCTAGAGAATTTACTCATTCTATTGTATTTTTTTAGTTCTGATGGTGTTTGTGAAGAATGTTTGTGCACCTAAGAGTTTCTATGAACAGTAGGTGCTGTAGAGACCTACAGGATTTGGAAACTTCACAAGTATACTAGCTGTATGTTGAGGGATATCAGAACTTGTAGGTGTATTGCTTGATCATTCCGAAGCTCATACTTAAATTATTTGTTTAAGGAGACTGGAAAATTTGACAGAGATCTTTTTATTTTTTTAATATAATTAAGCTGCCTACCTCAATCAAACTAAAAATCTTGCAGTTTGTTTGATTCTTGTGTCATTTCCTTTGGCCTCATCATTTAGGCCAAAGAAACTGAAAAGCTCCACTGTGTTCAGATTTTATAAAATATGAGCATGGTATCTCATACATATGGAGCCTGCAAGTTAAGTAACTCCTTTTGTGGAGCTTATGGAGGCCCTCGGGTAACAGCAGCAAAGAATGGAAAGTATTAATTAAATATAAACAACAAGCTTGCGTTTGTAGTTGGTCCAGTTACGTTAAGCTTAAACTGGCATGCAGGCCCCTTTCTCTTGCCTCATCTCATTCTTTCTTGCAGGTGTTGCTTCTCTTTAGGAGCCCAAAACCATGAGCCCCATCCTCTGTCTGACAAGCTTTGAACTTTGTTTTATTTCCCTGCTGCTGATTTCAGAGAATTTCCAGGTTCGATGTAGAATTGCTGGGAAATGCAATGTAATTAATTCTTTGCCCTTTCTTTTCCAGACGGTGCATTCAGATTGTGCACAAGCTGCTGTGCTACCAGAAGAAATGCAGAGTGAGGCTTCATTACACCTGGAGGGAGCTCTGGTCAGGTACTTTGCAGCTGCAGAGACAGTCAAATATGAAAAGAATGTGGGTGGCTGTTTGGGGGCTGTGACTGCTTGTTCTATTGCTGCAGGGTTAAACAGCAAGCAACAATTCTGTTAAAGCATTTTTATTTTGCTTCTTAGTTGCTACATGCAAATTACCTCTTTTGGAAAGCCAGGTCATTATCATAATGGTAGCTAATTTACTTCCTTGTCTGGCCATGATCACCATGGTATCCAAACGTCTTTGTTTTTCTGTTCTATTACCCGAGTCCCTCTTCACTTGATTGGAGAAATGGAGTAATGTTTTATGCAGTAGTGTTCCCCTCTCAGATATTTGTGAGTAGAAAGGAGGTAGGCTCTTGGGTAGAGGGAGGTAGGGAGGTGAACCTTACTTTTTTTTTTTTTTACTGCAAGAGACTGTTACACATTGAATGGTGTGTGCAGCTCCTTCTGAAGAAAGCAACCTAGAAATGTCAGTGGAAGGAAAAAGAGGCTTTTAACTCTGACCTTTGCATTGATGGTAGATAGTCTGGTTCACGCCACTGGTATCTTAAGACAGATAAGTGTTATGGGGTTTGGCTCATAATCTAGTGGACGTAGCTTTGTAGGACTGTTTATGATGCAGTCATTGTGTGGGAGGTCTGAGGAAGGGGGTAGCGGAATGGATAATGACACCTAACGGGCTTCATTTATGGATATGGTGTGTGCTTCTGTTCTTACCTTGCAAGCAGTGAAGTAGCTTAGCTAGGAAGTACAGTTAATCCTTTAGCTGTTGTGGATTAAACAGGAGGTTTATGAAAATTTGAGTGAACATGGCCCTGATTGTGTATTCCTGGAGCTGTGCTTGAGACCTAGGATCAGTGACTTGGCTGGTGTAATGCAGCTTCCATCAGAAACTGAGAGAGGATGGCTTTAGAAAAAGGCGGTGATGAGTGGTTTGTGAAGCTGTTCTCAATTAACACTGAGTACTTCCCTTCAGTAGCTTTGCACAGCTGAGTGCAGGTACAGAGAAATGAACCAACAACCTGAGTCACTTTCAGTTATTAAATTTTTACCTTTTGTGACATGTGGCCCATTCAGACTTTCTAAGTTATTCCTGCCGAAGGTGAAGTGGGTGCCCCTAATTAAGGGATTAGCGATTTCTTCTCAGTTGTTTTCTTCAGAACGGAGCCCCTAGAGGCATGGTTGCAGCGTAGTTGTCAGTTCAGGAGAGGAGCATGTACAATGTGGATATCTATTGTGAATAGAAACTGCACCTGACAGCGTGTGTGTGGTCTTCTCAGCAGTTAGCCATGAACCAGATCCATTCCTATCCGGCCAGGCTGAGCTGGGTCTTTCCTACACACTGGCAATATGGAAGCCTCAAGTATAATGACTTTTGCTTGAAGGTACTGTTCTGCAGTTCAGCGAGCATGCACTTAGGCATATTTCAATCCTTAACTTTCCCTGTTTTAGGGGGAAAAAAATAAAAATCCTTGCTACACACTAAGATTTGCTATCTTGGGATATTTTTGTTAGCTGTTTCTAATTAGCTGGTGTTTGTATAGTGCTTCAGAAATGTAAAGTGCCTCAACAGTATTAAGTACTGCACATGCTTTGAAAGTAAGCATACAGCACTCAGGTTGGTCAGGTTTCTGTGAAGGACCTGGAATGTCTGCACTCCTGATGTAGCTGAAGAGCTCCACACTTACTATAGATTTCTGTGTGTTTAGGGACATCTTCTCATGCAGGAGTAAATTACAGTAAGAATGCTTCAAATTCTTTTTTATAGGATGTTGAGGCAGAGATTCTTCAGTAGCTGCTAGGTGATTTGTGCAGGCTGGAAGGCCCTGGGTTGAGTGGAATGTGTCCCTGTAAAAGGGCCCATCCTGGCTGCTCCAGATGTGTACTTCTGGAGTGCTATATGTGGCAGACTGAATGCTAATTGCCAGCCCTATCTTGAAATATATTTCATAATTAACTCTTATCCCTGTCAAGGCTGCTCTTTGATTACCCCAAACGCTGCTGTCTTTGATGTGAAAGAATGGCTGTTTTTCTGGTCTTGATCTATCTGACAGATGATTCCATACCAGAGCACAGGGACTTCTGAATTCATTTCTATCCTTTATGTGAGCATATTCCCCTTTGGCCTTTTATTTTGGATCGAAGAATTAGTTATCACTGCTAGATGAACAGCTAAAAGGGAGAAGCTATTCACTGTAAGGTCTGAGATCTCAGATTGCCCCATCAGGTGTGCTTTATAGAAGGCCTTCAAGCCCACACTTGTCTTCTTGAATGACAAGGTGTGTGTGATGATGGAAGCAATGCTCCTGTTGTGCAGTGTGGATAATAGCAATGGAAGCCCCCCAATAGAGCTGAGTGGAACAAAGAAGCTGGAGGGAATTGATAGAAGGAAGTATTGAAAGAAAGGGAGAGAATTTTACCTGGCATGTAAAAGGAGGAGGCTTGTTTCAGGCAGAAAATTGAGTGGGAGAAGACAAAGGGAATACTGTGGGATAGGTAGTCGGTAGAGGGTGCAGAGTAACTGAGTTAACTGAGTTAAAGGTTGTAGGTGGAAGCAGTAGCAATGTATGGAGCCTTCTGTTCACTTGCTAATTCTACTATTAGTGAGTCTCTAATTAAGGGAAGCAATTCGTGTGTCATCTGACTGATAGATGCTTTTCCTTTGTGAGTGCTTTGTCTTCAGTATGGAAGGCCAGCAGCACTTGGAGAAAGTTTCTGTGTTTTCTTTTTTGATTATAAGTTGCAATGATTACAGAGAGAAGCAGTGGAGCCAGGTGTTTGGCATCTCTCAGGACACATATCAGGCTGCTTGTGCAGTCTGTAGTACTTCATAGTTCTTTGGATACGCCACTATGTGGCACATTGCTTATGTATGATAGTACTTCTGTTGGACTTCCTTTTTCAAAATCTGAACTTGAGGAAGAGCAATATTGTTACTGGGTCTTTGGTTCTGATCCAGCCTTAGCTTCCCTATAGATTAATTCTTTCATATTAAATCAGTGGGCCAGGACCATGGCACTCAATACAGTATAAATCTCTAGCTGTGCTGACCAGATGACCAAGAATATTTAGCTGACAGAGTGATGTAGGAGTGGAGAGTTGAAAGCAGCAGTGACAGAAAGGAAGATCTGTAGGTGGCAAAAGTAGCGTATTTAAGCTGGCTCTAGCTTAAAGTAGTGTAAAAAGAAATACCAGTTCACTAGTGGAGCTAAATTCTGGAATATCCTAAAAAGAATGCTGAAGAGCAAAAAGCAATTGTAACGTCATTAGCCTATGAAAATGATTATCAAGCACAGTTACTGATAGGTGAGGCAGACATTCAGATCCAGATGCGTGTTGATCTTGGTTCCTCTTTAATAGACCTTTTTATCAGATTTTTAGCTTCAGTTCAATTATCTGTGATTAGTGTATGGCCCTTGCCTTTGAGCACTGAAGAAAATACTCTTTTTTTTTTTTTTTTTTTTTTTTTCTCTCTCTGCTGTGGCAGCATACCATTACTGGTGACTAGCTTGGAAGTGTGGCCAAGGTCAGAAATTAAGTGGGATATGATCAGTTGGCCTGTTCCCTTACAGATATTTTAGCCAACTGGGAATCTCCTGGACTGTTGTGCCAGGTACCTTATACTTTTTAAACACTGATTTATTGAATGTCATATGTAAGGTACTTTATAGAGCTGATAAGGAAACTTTACTCAGTAACAACCAGTTCCCTGCTCTCAGAAATGGCATGTTATGCCCAATGAACACAGTTGAATCTTGAGTTCTGCTCCTTGTCATGTGAAAATGCGGTTGGTTTTGCTGGTCATAAAGGTGGGGCTTGGGTTTTAATCATTAAACTCTTAACTAGTTTGTACAGCACTTGAGTGATGGAAGGTGCTATATATGTTGTTGTCAAGCTCGTATAAGCTATGCCAAAAGAGTTTTCATGAGTCATTTAAGCTTTTTATATAAAAATACTTCATTTCTTCAACTCCTCCCACCTCAAAATTAGTAATGCTTGAGCAATTCACTCTGAGCTTAGGGGGTGCAGGTAACTTCTTTGCAGTTGCTATGGTTTGCTTTAAGCAAATCCATGTTTAAAGAAACAGAAAAGCAATTTTCATATAGGCTTATAATAGCAAGAGTAGATCATAAAAAAATCTTAAATATAATGAATAATGGTGAAATAGCTATTTATTAGAGCAATTGAATGCAAAGTAGGATTAAAAATGAGCTTTGCAATTAGTAAGCTTTGAAGATTGGTTTCCAAATTATTGTAACGTAAGGGCTACAGTGTCTTATCTTGTAGCTTAGTTAATTTGATAGATGCTGAATGCACTGTTAAAATGAAGGTACTTCAAATATGTAGCACTATCAAGAAGTTACTTTTCTCCATTTTTTTAAATTTTAGGTTTATCAAAGCAGATTCTTACAATGCCACGGGACAAAATATACTGTTTTCCTTTTTGTAGACTCCTTAGATTTTGTCAGTTTCTGTATTTGAGGCACCAGGATAATACTGCTTTCAAAATCTTGTTTTGGTGAATACTAAAGAGGTGAAAGGTTTCTTTGTGGAACATTTTAAAGTATGCAGTAATATTTTGGGGGGGGAGACACACCACCACCACCACCCCCAGTTTCAGTATATATAACACACATGCCCTTATACAGTGTATATTTAAGGTGGTATTGTTTAGTCACTTGTACTTTGCTCTGTTATTTCTGTGGATGAAATATTGATAACTGATAGCATTTGTTACTTACGGCATTTCTGGTTCTCCAACTGTTGATCGGGTCTGCTTCAGCCCTCTGATTTGTGTTGCCGAACAGATTGGAAATCAGGTGATGTTGCATCTCCCCTTAATCCCTCTGTCACTGGCACATTCTGCAGCAGCTACATGGCAAGGGAAGCTTGTGTTCTTGCAGCCCTTGTGGAGGCACGATTCATATACTACCATACCAGAAAGTCTAATTCACTGGTAAAATGCCTGATCATACATGCCATGAGACTCTGAAAGACTATATAGCTGCTTGGCCATTTAGCAAATGACTTAAAGATTTTAGGGAAAAGAATTAAAGACCAAAAATTTGACCTTAAGAACTCAAAGAATGTCTTATGTGGCTTTAAAAAATGCTACCAAAGTTCAGGATCCACCAGTACTGTCTTCTGCATGCGTCTGAAGTCTTAAGAGTTCAGAGAAAGCAGTCATTGTGCAGCTGATGGCATAGATAAGGCTGCTGTGGTAATTTCTGTGTGATGAAGAATTGCAAGAAAGTAATTTTTAAAAAAAGAGTAAGAGTAAGAAAGAAAGGTCTTTAAGCTGTGAAGGATGTTGCAAGCATAAAACCAGCCTCTTTAGCACAGCATCTTCAAAGGTAACTAATAATAAAGGTCATGTGTAGGGATAGGATAGAAGGAACAGGAGCTTGTGTGTTAAGCGTAAAATGCTTTCATTAAATGAAATCTAGGGTGGGTACAAAGGTTTGTTTGTCTCTTTTTGAAAGGTTCTGCTTGAACTTACTGTTTTGGGAAGGAAAAATAAGTCATTATGTGAGACTTGACCTTTCAAATACCTTCCAGCAGAAATGCTTTCTGACTTCACTGTGATGCTTGTAAACTGTAAAGAGAACTATAGAACCAAATGCTAGAGTTTTAACACCTGTGTAGGTCAACATATTCTACCTAATGCAGGTTTTACCTGGTGCTTACCTTCTCATTTCTCCGTGCCTTTTGATAGTGGGAGGCTGACCCAACTTTTCAAAGCTGCACATAAGAACCCCTATGTGACTGAGAGCTCCCAGCCATATGCCATGTGCCATGCTGGAGATTTGGGATCTCATGAGTTGTTAAAGTACAAGGTGATGGTGGCTTTTTTAAGTGAGGGCCACCCCACTGAGGAATGGGGCTGGAAGCAGAAAGGATGAGCTCCCTCCCCTCTGCAATTCCCAGTGGTAGTTCAGTGGGAGCACCAGAAGCTGAGGAAGAAGCAGGAGCAGTGTCCAGGCTGGTTAAAGCTGAGATGCTGAGCGGCTGCAACAGAAATGGGAGCTCTGAGCTGATGGGGAGGGTGGGTCATTGGAACCAGAGAGGTTTTTGACCTGGGAGGATGGAGAGCCTAAGGTGAATCGGCAGTGATAGTGTTTTAGGAGGAGTAGGAAGCCCTGAGTGTAGGAGAGACTAGATAGGATGAGGTCTGGGGTTAGAGTGTTAGGGAGGCTGGGAGAGGTGTTATCGGTTAGAAACTTTGGGTTAGAAATCATTGCATGGTCTGGAAAGGGAGCTGTTCAGCATTTTTAATGCTCAAGGATGGAACTAAATATCCTTTTCCTATTCTCTTATTTAAATGCCTTCCTGGGGACCATTCTTCAGTGTGGGAAACCAAGGAATGAGAAATAGCATCTAACTTAGGTGTGTATCCTGGGTGCATTTTTTTTCCCAGTGCTTCTTAATGTATTGTATGCTTGAAAGAGGAAAGCATGTTTTCTTCTTTCAGCCACGCTTATGACTATTTTTCTGTGCCAAGAAGGACATGGGCAGGACTTCACAGGTCTTGTATTAGCATCCTGTGGGTAGAGGTGCTTAGCTCTAGGATTGCAAAAAAACAGCGAAGTCCTTTAGTATTCCAGAGAACTGGGTCATTAAGTTGAAGATTTGGAATTAGTGTTTATTTCTAAGTGGTTCATCAAGTATTAAATAAGTTCAATAAGTATTAAAATCGTGATTAACTTACATTTTGTGCAGTGTCCTTGTCTATGGCAACTTACCTCACCTTTACTTGTAGATAGATGACCGGCAAGCTTTATCTCTGTTCTTAATCTTTGAAATTGAAAGAAAATAGATAATATTGGCCAGCTGTTTTAGTAGGAAGCCCAAGAGGTTCACAAGTGCCTGTGCTTGTTGACTCTAGCGAAGCTTCAGAGGAGGTAGAATAGTTCTGAAAATCTATTGGAAAGAATGTAGTTTCTTACACAAACTAAAAGCTGTAACAGTTATGTGCCACGTAATAGGTAGTGGGAGTTGGCAACCCTTGGAGTCTCCCATTTTCTTTACTCATAGGAATGCTGGTGCTTAGTTGGACACGTTGGCACAAACTTGGTACAGGAGTGCAACTGTTACTTCTCTTAGCTATTTCAGTGAGTTTAGGAAAGGATTGAAGTTGAAATTTACTTCTAAAATACAAACTTTGTAGTTGTGATGTATGTTGTGGGTTGATATTAATTGATTTACTGAATTTGTGCTTCTGTGCTTCTCCATGTTGCCCCAAAGAAACCCCCAGTTCCATCTTACAAAGCTCACAGGCAGAAGACCTGTGAACTGCCATTCTCAACTAGTGTTTCAATTTCATGTAAACCTTTCCTCGTTACCTCCTTCAAACCAAAAATAAAAGAACCACTTATGGTAAGAGCACACAGCCACTTGGTGAAACCTACTGGTGTAAATCTCCTAAAGAAGATGGTGTAAGAAATGCAGAAACTCAGTGGTCTTCTTGTAAAACAGGATGTTCTAAATTCCCTGCCTGGGGCATTTTTAGGAAGCATCTGCTTTTGCTTAAATCCATCTTAGCATTCTATTACTTAATTCTAGATACCTTCACTTTATTTTGACATATTGTAATACTGATGATAAAGGGTTTGACCCCGGTTGCCAGTGGAGAGAAAACAAATAATAGAAGTTTTGTGGCTGTTATTGATCACCGAGTAGGATCAGGATGGAAATTAACAGGGCCTTGCTCAGACGAGCACAAAGGGCATTCAGTCATTTAGGTGGGCAAAAGTCTAGTAACCTTGTGGTCATCCTGCCTCAGGCTGGCAGGTCTCATCTGGATATGTTGCTCTGTTGTGCAAATTACTCCTTAAATAAAGCTAGCTAACACTGGAGAATTTGATTGTGAATCCCTAACAGTTTGCAGATTGTTGTGACCTAGTGGAGATACTGTGATAATTTCTCCTGGGAAACAGTTCCATTGATGACAAGTGTTACAGCCAGAGCTGTTCAGTCATTTCTTTGTCTGCACATAGGGGTTGCATCATTCAGAATGCAGTGATTTATGCCTGTCCCCTTTTTGTTTTCAAGAAGCAGCACTCCTGGGTCCCTTACTTTGCAGTCTTTCCATGTTCTCACACAATATTTCTGCCCTTTCTCCAAATTCTCCTCCTTTTCTGCCTTAAAACCCCAAGCAAAAATGTGCAAACTTAACTCCCAAGACTACTATTTAATTAACAGTGTGAACCTGCATTGTCAGACAGAATAGAATTGAGCTCAGTATTTCCCTTTTCTCTAAAGAGGAATGAAGTTTGTGGGTGTGTGCTTTTTTATTTTTTAATTTTCAGAAAAAAGTGCATTGTTCCATGTGAGCTTTAGCTTAAAGTTGGAAATTTTGGTTTCTTTCTTACTGCTTGCTGGATTGCTATCAAGCACCATTGCGCTGGCATCGGCAATCAGCATTTCCCTTAAGCTTGCAATTTTCACACCGTTGGCTGTGGTTAGGCAGGAACAGTGAGTACCAGGGATGGAGACTATATAAGGAAAGGAAAGGATTGGAAGTGAAGTGGCCTACTCGACTGATCCTGGGAGCAATGGGTTATATGCTATTGTGTGCTCCAGCCCTCTGGCAAGCTGTTGTTTCTCATTAAGAATACAGGCTGCTTTCTTGCTTGTACCCTGAGAGTCATGGGGAGAAGAGGGAACAGCTGTAGAGTGCTGAGATGCTGGTGATGGGGAGCCTGCCAACAGCAAGCTGCTGCCTGCCACAGAGCTTTGGTGGCCAGGAGCAGAAATTTGGCTGTGCCTGTGGTGGCAGGTGGTAAGGCAGCAGTGAGAGGAGCCGTCCAGCCAGGTGAATTGTTACAACTATGAGCAGGGTGCTCCCTCCTTATCAGAGCCGAGTTGAAGCGTGTTGAATACTGATGTTGACAGAGCTTTTATTGCTTCCCCTGCTTCCCTGGGAGGGTACTGCAGCAATGGTGCAACAGTCTTGTTTTCTAGTGCTTTGACTGATTGACAGAAAGCTGCAAATGCTGTCCCAGTAATTGGTTCACTTGTCCAAGGATGCTGGGATCATTTGTGCCTCGGGGGGGTTCTGGTGCATTAGTCTGTAATAGCAACGTAGCTATTTCTTGGACACGCCTGTTCCTACTGCTCTATCTGGAAACTACCTCTGTTGGTTCTTTTCTGTCAAACCCTGTCTGTAGATATTAAGCTCCTGCTGAGTTTGTTTTGATCACTGTTCTGCTGAGCGTCTGCCCATGCTGAACGTGGCCAGATCTGCACCATCTTAACATGCGGGCCATCTCAGTATATCATATTTGAGCCTTTTGCTTCCCTACTTCTGAATTTCTCTTTAGGTATAGCATTTATTACAGGTGATTACTCTGTTCTGGGGTCTCTCCTCCTCTTCCTAACAGCACAGTGGGATATATGGTTATCCTAGCTTAGCCTGTATGACTTCCAGTCTGGAATAGGAGAGTGTACTGGTCTGTGGTTATGGTATTCTCATGCTGTGAGAGTCTGTTATTTCCACACTCTGTGCTGTAGTTTGCCTTGTGTAAGGGGGTCATGCTGAATTTTGGAATCTGGAAAAGCATTATGAGAAAGTGTTGTTTGACGTATTACTTTTCAACAGGAATTTGATGATGACAGCAACACAATACTGGGTGTGGAGTGGGCCTTTGGTCAGACTGGGTACAGCCAGGGCTGTTCTCATTGCTCTATTTATGCTTCCGCTGCTGTTGCAGATAGAAGGTGCTGGTTTTTCTTTTGTGTTGGAGGAATTGAAGCGCAGAAGTGCTGCTTCTTGAGGTATCGAATACAGCTTCTTAGTGCTAATCCTTACCAGATCTGGCTTACCGTGTGCTACAATGAGTGGTCTGGACCTTGCCTTGGGAGTTTGTATATATGAATGGGCCAGCTATCAGAGGCCCAGGTAGTCACTGTGCTGCTGAAGTGCTCGTAGGCAGGGGATTTCTCTGCAGCATGGAAGTGTTGCCCAGATGTCATTATCAGCTGCCCTGCAGTGACATGTAGGGGATCCTCCTAAGGGGGCTGTAAGTTTAAACACTGAAAGGAGCACATGGAATGTTCAGTTGGTACAATGGTAACTTCCAGAGGGAATGGGAAGATCACTGTTCTTCACAGTGTGCCCTGAGAGTTGGAGTGTAGAAAATTGTAGGATTTTATTAGAGCACGGGATCCTGTTAACTGATGTTGTACTGCAGCTGAGGAGCCCTCACATCTTTTTCTCCCTTGCTCCTTTGTTGAGGGCCATTATATGCACCATTAGAAGATTTTTGACCTGTAAGCGCAGCAGATGCAGTGACAGTGGCCTCCATGCTGTGCTCAACCCATCCAAGCTCTCATTGATGTGTGTCTCAGGGCTGTTCTCTTCTGCTCTGTTGTGCAATAACACATCAGAGCCTTATGATGCTCTTGGCAGAGTCTGTGCTGCATTCTGACTTGCCCAAGGGATGGTACTACTGCTCCTTTCCCTCTGCCTTTTCTCTACTTAACTTACCTCTGTGCTCCTGTTGCATTACACATGATCCAAACGGTGAACACTGAGACATTAAATAGGACGGAAACTTTGTGTGAATCCCAAATGTACTGGGGCTAAATATACTTATGTTTAAAACAGGGCTTACAGTGAGAGAAAGTAATTCTGCTATGGAAGGAGGAACAGGGGAAGGAGGGAGAGAAGGGCATCTATCTGTTAACAGGAATTACCTCCTTCCTGGTAGAAGAGGAGAAGAGATGCTGGCTGCCCACAGTCGTCTTACAGAGAATTGGCTTGAAGAAGGGCAGCAAATAACTGAGCAGGAGTACTGTTGGTCCTCAGCAGACAGACTGGCCACGAGAGCTGATAAGGGAAAGGGTCTGTCCTGAAAAGTGGCGTTGCAGTGGAAGAGCTAAGAGCCTCTTTCACTGCAGTCATTTCAGTTTAAAAAGCAGGGAGGGTATCTGTAAAAGCTGGTGATATCACTTTTCATCCTTTGACTGTAATAATCCTTGGGAGAGAAAATTGCCTAAAAACCAGCCTTTATGCTTTACACTGCTTCCACGTACAGCCAATCATACGGCTTCATGTCCAATTTAAGTCTCCACTTAACATGCTTTTCTACTTGGTTTTGAGGCTGTAAATGTAGGTGTTCAAGGCTGCATTCTCTTCTTGTTTATTTTAAGAAGCATAGCCAGTGCACTCGGCTTAGGTCACAAAATGAGAAGCTTGCATGCAAATACTGATGGCGGCTAGCTTACTTCTGTTACAGCTTCCTGGTTTTGTTGTGAAAGAAGTTCTAGTGACATTTTTGTATTTTGAAATTATGTATGTTTCAAGACTCAGTGTAGTGGGTGTATTTTGACCTGGTAAGGGATGCCAAAGACAGGCATCTTTAGGGAAAAAAAAAAAAAAAGGCTTTAGAGGCTATTGCAAAAATGGTACTGTTTTCCAGTTAATGTTGAAATAGATCTCATGGCCAAACTGTCCATCACTGTTAAATCCTGGAGCACAAATTGGGATAACGTGGCTGAGCCCAAGCAAGGGCCACTGTTCTGTCTGCCTGTGCAGCTGAGAGACTGAACTGCTCCTCCGCTGGGAAAAAACATGGATAATTGCGGATGGGATACCATAGACAAACAGTTGACTGCAGCAGGGAAGAACTAACGCATCTGGTTTGGCTTCAGGTTGCTCAGGAGTAGTAGCAGCAGTGTTCCCTTGGAGCTCGGGGGCAGAGGGGTGTCAGCCAGTTGGACGTTTGCTCTGGAGGTTTATTTTGTGTAATTGTCACTGAAGGGCACTGGACATATGAAGCTAGATCTAAAGGTTGTTAATTCTGAAAACTGCAGGGCACAGCTGTCCTCATTTTCAGTACAGGGTCTGCCTTACAAGCAAACTGTGGAGACGCATGTAGCCATAGGTTCGAGAGTTCGTGTTCCGCAGCGTTCCTGTTACTTAGAGCCACTTAAGCAGAGGCTGGTGGGGAAAAAGGTTGATTGCTTTTTGAGCACTGATACAGTGTATAACCTAATTAGGAGCACTGCAACATTTTTAGGAATGTGTGTTTCCAAACAGTTGGAAATTTCTTTGTGCAGTACACGCAGTAACTGTAAACCTGGTGGATTAACTCTTCTGATCAGCTCCGAGCCCAGCACTGAGTTTCTTCATGTGAAGCACATTCCTCTCCCTTCTGGTTCTTGGGGCAGGAACAGCACAGACTGGCTGTGAGTAGGCTATGACGGCATTGTAGTTCAGGTATAAAGATTGCTTTCGAGCAGTGGTAATATCTTCTTTCTAACTGGAACAGGAAAATTACATGAGCAAATCCATCACAATGGCTGGAACGAACATAGGAGCTGTTGGGGTAAAACAAAGCAACCATTCTGCTTCAAGTGTTGTCATTAATGTAGAGCAGTGCAAGTGCTTCAGGGCGGTAGCTGAGAAATAACTGCAGTGGGCAGTTGTAGGGCACTTGTTTGTCCCTGTCAGTTGGTGAGTACTTGACCTCTATCTAGACAAGCGATGGTTACACTTGTTCTTTTAAAAATAGTGTCTCTCCATCACGGGTGGCTTTCATGTTCACTGTGTTTGGATGTTCAGTGGCTTCTCATGGTGCTCTGTGATCACCCACCTGCAGGGGCCTTTCAGAAGGGTTCTGGTGGGAGAGTGAGAGGTAATGGGACCAACAAGAGGCTTCACATCACTTGTTATAGGAAATCCAGTGCACTACTACTCTGCTTTCAGAAGCCTCAACTGCTAGTAGCTGAACAGCAGCCACCTGGTCATGAGATGTGGCTACATGGACTTGCGTGGCCAGGAAAGAGGTAAACCCATGGTTATAACTATTAAATAGAGATGGCCAGTAAGCTGCTGTGACAGAGCTGCAGGGCAGCTGTCTTCAGTCCAAGGCACGGACTGCGGGAGACTACTTTTTTGCTGTGGAGGCTTGGTTACCTTGGCAACCTGTTTTTAGCTGGATCTCTGCTCTGGCGGAGAGCCCATCTGTACCTGCTACTCCTTTGTTTTGAAACGGCTGTTTTACAGAAAAATATCTGACAGAAGTATTTCCAGAGCTGGATTGTTGTGGAATCCAGGCTCTGCTTTTGGTCCCAGGAGTTTGTCTGATGATGAGGTGATGATGGTATGGGGAGTTCTGTGGCTGGATTGAAAAGGTGTTAATATACCTGCTTCATGAGGTGGGCTGCTGTCTTGGAAGGGAGAGATGCTACTGCTGCTTGTTAAAGCCTGGAATAGGAAAGATAAATCACTTGCTTGTCTGGAGTTTGCGGAGAGCTTTGTTCATTCTGGTTTGTGGTTCAGCATCAAGTCACCAGTGTAGATTACACTGAAGTAGTTTCTGTCTGTGATGAGTAAATGCCCACACTAGGGCTGTAGGCTTCTCTTTTGCCGGGCATATATAAACTTTTGATACTCCTGATAAACTTCAGTGGTTGGAGGACTGTATTCAGAATCTGACAATTGTGTTTGATTCCAGATCTTATCAGTCTCTTCACATCTGTCTTTTTACTGTAGGTTTTCTGGTTTTACCTTTTTTTGAGTACTTTGTAATCCTGAAGCGGGGGGTGGGGGTGGTCGTGGGGGGGGGTGTATCTAAATTTTGCCCTTAGCTCATTCCTGTTCTCTGTGCTTTATCTTCTCCTATTTTATAGCCTGTACCTTTGGGCTGAGATGAACGGTCTGTTCTGTATTTGCTACGGGGTTCTCAGAAACGGGAGTTAGTTTTCTCACAGGTTACTGAATTGTGTGTAACACTTGTGTTATGGTGTGGGGAAGAACAGATCAACAAATACTGGTTGTACCTATAAGAAATTGAAGTAATGCCTCGCATTGCTCTGTTAGATGCAGTTACCAATTAGTAGGTAATTAAAAACCTTTTCTAAAATGTCTGTATAGTGTTCCAGTTTGACTTTGCAGGCCATCTAATTCAGATGTCTTAAGTCTTGAAATCTGTTGACTTCAGAGCAGAGGGTACATTAAGAATCTGTTCTAGGCAGTCATCAGCCTTCAGTTCTGAGCAGCTATAATGCAGAAGAAAATAGTTTTCTATTTTGAAATTTTCAGGTACTAGAAAAACCAAGATAAAGAACTTTCCATTTGAACTCTCCGTTTTACTCAATTGTATGGAATAAAACTGTTTATTGTAAAGTCTGTTTGATTAAAGCTCTTTTAGCCAACCTTTTTGTTAATTCCCACTATCACTAGCTGATTTTGGGTGGTTACAGCAGGAGCTTTTGTTTTTGTTGTTTTTAAGACAAGTGTGAACCAGATCTGTAGTCTTTACTGCACAGTGCTCAGTAACTGACACAATAAAGTACTATATCCTTCCTTGTTCCATTGCAGCAGCATTGACATAGAGCTACAGAAAAGCTATGCCATGTTTTTTTGTTACTTTTTTTTTAACTGCATGTATCAACAGGAGTGACAGTTTGGGGCTGACTGCGCATACATCATGTTGGTGATGTATGAAGCAGAAATGAGACAGCTGAATTCTCCAACCCCAAAGCTCGCTTCAAGATCTGGTGCACAGAAAAAATCTCCTGTGAATTGACTAAGCTAACAAGAGACTTAACTTGAGCCTGAGCAGATTTGATTGGGAAGTCAGTGAAGGAGAATAAATGTGGGACAATAAAATGGCTGTCAATTACCTGTCCAGCACAGTATTCTAGCCACAAAAAGCATCACACGCCCCATCCCTGTAAATTGATATATTTCTGGGAGGTAAGCAGCTGGCATTTAGGTTGGTTTATACTAGATAATGAAAATGCACCTGTTTGACTTAAGAATGGCTTTGCTTTTAATTTTATTTAAAGAATATGTATTATTTTCTTCTAGCTTTGATCAACTTGTTGAAGTTCCTCATGTCCAATGAGACTGTGTTGCTTGCCAAGCACAACATCTTCACCCTTGCATTTATGGTGAGTACAGAAAAAACACCCTCTTATTTTAAACAATGTAATCTTGAATGAATCTTAAGAAAGAAGCCAGGGTTCTGGTAAGGAGATACCAGAACAAAGCCACACAGTGGAGGAATATCATTGTGGTTGGTTTCAGTGGATGATTGGAAAGGGAAGTGCTTAAGACTCACTGTAGGGTCTGCTTATTGAAACAAACAAGTCTATGTGGGGAAAGGCTTAGTTTAATTTTCCAGAATTGGTAATGTTTTTTCTTGTTCTGTGGCCCTTTGTGTAAAAAAGAATAGGAACCTGTTTTCCTGGCCCCCCAGCTATGACAGTATTTAAGCTTCTCGTCTGTCTCTTCTGTACTATTAAGGAAAATAATAGATAAAGCAATGAAGTAATGCAATACTGTGTAATGCACCTGAGAGCTATTTCTTTGAAGGTTTTGAACATAGTTTGTATTCTTTCTGTTGCAGAACAGATTTTGGCTAAATACTCCTGTTGTAATTTTTCACTTCCTTATATAGGTTGTGAACCTGTTCAACATGTTCATCACTTACGGAGACACCTTTCTTCCCACTCCCAGCAGCTATGATGAGCTGTATTATGAAATCATTCGGATGCATCAGAATTTTGATAACCTTTATTCTATGGGTGAGTACCTCCTGACTGGTCAGGACTACTGCTGACTGGAAGTGAAGTGGTGGTGGAGGGGCGTTTTGTGTTGGGTGGTTTTCTGTCCTACTGCTACTGATGTGTGTCTTCGTGACTGGACACGTTTTTTTTTGTACTAGGACATGTTTTGTCCTATTTATTAATTATTAATATAAATTAAGGACTGAGAGAGGGCTAAACTTGTTAAAGGGATAATTTTTCTTGTTTTAGTCAGAAAAAAACAGGAACAGACCCATTGCATCTCTAGCAGCAAGTTACTGTGGTTGGAAACATAAATTTGTAGGCACAACTGGGTAATGTGGTATTTTAAGCATGTTCATGTAATTTGTGTCTATTACTGTTGCGACGGAGGGAAGACACAGTCGCTCAATATGAGTGATCAGCAGACTTTGTTTATTGTCTCTTACAGTCGCCTTTTATGCCTTGTTATAATTAGCTCATACATATTACAAAAGTTAAGCTCGTTATTGGTTAGTTGCCTAAATACCAAGCCCGCCCCTAGTTTCTCTTCTGTAGTTATCTGTTCCCACCTGCAACATTCTTTTCCCACCAAAATCTTCCTGTTATTGTGTAACAAGGACAGCCAAAGACAGTGTATTTTGCTTTACTTCAGATAAGCTGAGAGCGATGTGCATTTTTGTCCAGCCAGCTGGACTATGTCTATGTGACCCTTTTCAGCTAGCCAGTTATCCACATATTACATTGGACAGTTTCAAGTCAGAAGGCAGGTACATGCTACAGAACCAGCCAGCACAGAGAAACACTCAATGCAAACAAGAACTTGGAAAAGAATTTGATAAACTTACAATAAGAAGCTTGTTGTGCTAGACATTATTACATCTACTATTCTCATTGCCAAAACAAACCAAGAAAACAGCCCTCACAAACCTGCTTGCAATGACAAGTGAATCACTGGCCTGAAGAATGTGCCTACTGGCAAAACAGGGAGAAGCTGCCATCCTTCAAAGAGAGGCAGGCATGCTGGAATGCCACCAAGTGAGACCCAGCAGGGAAAAGAAGAACAAAGGAGAGCAAGGAATTCATGGACACATAATCAGGCAGCGTATACACAGGAGCCTGCAGCCAAGGACAGCTGCAGCGGCACTGCTGAAATGCCTGCATGCTTGAAGGTGTGAAGAAAAGAATATAGCTCTGTTGTTTGTTTGCTTTATTCTAGAAGGACCTTTCTCCCGTTCACCCCCTGCTCCCTTCTCAGCATGATCCCCAGTGAACAACAGGAGTTAATATAAGCATGTAAGGGGAGTTAAAGGGCATTGGGAGACACAGAGTTGGTCACGGCACTCTTCTGACATGCGAGAGAACCATCCTCACCTAAATAAAAGTAACCAAGTACTCCCTGCCAACTGCAAGCAAAAATGCCCTTTTGTACAAACTTCCTGCGGTTTTTCATCTGTTATGTAAGGGATCACTTGGCCATTGTCGTGCTCGCTGAGCAACTAAGATTTTTTGCTAACCCATTTCCTACTCCCAGAATTGCAACTAGTAAGATGAGGTTCTTTTATTAGCCTGCAATTTTTCAAACCCATCTCCTGTGGAAGCTGAAGGAAAGTGGAATGGAAGAGTAATGCACTCAAATACCTACTCAGCTGGGCTGCTATAGGTGCATCTGACCTGTTGAAACAATTCATTTGTCACATGAATGTTTTCTATCCTGCTACACAGAGCAAACCCCTTTGGATTAATGTTGTAGATGCCTGAATGGAAACCTTTGAATACATTATTTCAGATATTAAAGTACTGTAATACTGTTTGACAAAATAATGTTACTCAGAGCTGACATCTCTTTCTGCAGATGGCATGTAGTGGTAGCACTAGGAAGCGAGAAGGAAGGTAGCACTGTCTCAAGTTGATGAACGCCACAGTTTAACCAGGTGTCCTGACAACTTCTCTTTGCTTGTCAGTCCATATCACTGGGACTACCGTCCCCTAACCTTGGAACGTTTGTTAGCACAGATGAGAAAGTTACTCGCAGTCCTTTAGCGTTCCTGTTAATGTGGCTAAAACTTCCTGTGTTGGGAGTGGAGGTGGAATCTAATTGCCTTTTTTATTTATTTTTCTTGTCCTGAATCTGAACTTTATCCAGATTTGCATGACTGAAGGCTTCTGTCATGCAATAATAAGCATGAGTCTGCAGCCACTGTGCTTATGGACTCACTTGTAGCATCTGTGTTTCTAGACAATCCTAAATTTGGGTGATGTGTTGTTCCTTCGCTTCTGAGTCAAGGATGAATGTTTCTTGTGGAAAATCCTGTATATACAAATCCCTAGAAAATTCCTTTCTATTCAGGCAATATGGAAATTAATCCAAACGTTTACTACAGGATCTGTTATTGTTTTGGTACTTACCAAGATATGTGCAGGTAACTGCCACCATAGAAACACTACACATTCTGACCAAAATAAATATTTTTGGTACTCTGGCAGAAAAGAATTGGCTTCCCTAGAACTTCTTCCTGTTGCAGAATGTTTTCAGATCTCCTCCTAAGTCTGTCAGCAACCATCTGTGCAACAGAACGCCACCCTCATTCCTACAGGGAGTGTTTTTCCCTAGGCTGGTGTGTAATTCCTCTCTGCAATTCCAGATAAACAGGGAGGTAAAGAATCTTTCGCTGCTGGGGTGGGTTTAAATTGCAGGATGTAGTCCAGCTCAGATGGAATCTTGCATAAACAGGAGCCAGAGGACAGCGGTGTGTGGAATAAAAGGTATCCTAGACCTGGGATGCTGCCCTGTTTCTGGGGGAAAAGAACTTTAATATGTGGTGATGAAAGCAGAAGAACCTAGGCTCTTCTATTCGCCCTGCTTCCTGCCTCCCAGCTATTATTTTGTTCTGCTCACCTCTTCTGTGTTCCTTAGGTTTCTTAGATGGGCTTTGAAGGGGACTTGTGCCCTGGATCACAGATAGTCTCAAAGACTACCTTGTTTTGATGTGGCTCCTGGACTGCCATCTCACCAAATCAGATTTTTGGTTCTGTGCCAACACGATTAACTCTCTTTTCCTTTCAGTTCTAAGGCTGTCTACCAACGCTGGTCAATGGAAAGAGCCTGCAAGCAAGGTGACCCATGCCTTAGTCAATATTAGGTAAGAAGTAGAAGTTAATAACCATTTTTAAGATTCTTGTGTCCTGTGTGACTGCATTCTTATCGTGATGCTTTCACGTTGTTGTATTGAATTTGATTTTGAATTTGTTCTCTTTGTTGAGCTAAATTGCTGTTCTAAACGGGGCCCACTGGGATAAAAAGAGGATCACCAGGGTTTGATTGTCCTCTCTCTAATAATTCTCTCTGCTCTTCTGTAGACCGAGTGCTTTCAAAGCATGGCACAAGCTGTAATGAATTAATCCTCACAGCATTCTTGGGAGAAGTTATACAGTAGAGAACAATATTGTGCTGGCAGAGCAATTGCAGACCTAATGGATTTCTGTTGTGTGATTCTACTGCAATTCTATAAAGCTAGGAAGGGAACTATAAGCCAGCTGTAATAAGCAGATTTGAGGCCTGTTTTAACATTGCAAGGGTTTTGTGTGTGTTTAAAACTGATTATTTAAGGACATTTCAGTATTCTCTTAAACGCCTTCCTCGTGTTCAAGGGCAGAAGTTATGCTCTACTTGTAAGGCTAAAGAATACGTATGTGTTGTATTCCTTCATGACAGCAATAATTTCTTTTCCTGGCTTCTTGAAGCAGCTAGTTCTGACCAAGCTGGGTACTTGGCAAGAGGTTTATGGATCTGATTGATTGGAAAATGGAAGAATGTTGAGAGAGAAAATTTACTGTGTATCTCTGGCTTGTAAACAAACCATAAAAGATAAAATTATTTATACTGAAAAAATACCTATCACTTGTCACTCCAGACACTTGGTGTCTATGCAACACCACATAGCTCAGTACTGCTGCATTGCTAGTGCTTGTCATTTTCCTCGCTACAAAAGAGATTGTGTAGGACAAACTCTCTGAGGGCATCTTGCAAGTCAATATACATCTTATGTGTCTGTAAACCACCTTAAAGGTTCCCTTAGTAAGTCTGTAAGCTTAATAACGCCACATATGGTTCCAGATTTATTTTGCTACTAGTCTTTTTATTTTTTGTGAACAGATATAAATGAGTGCTTGTGGGATGATAATGCACTCAAAGTGAAGCAGCAGAACAGATAGCTGTTGGCAAATTAATGTCATTTAATGTGACACAAATTGTCTGCCCTGGGAATTCTCTGTACACCCAGGGAGAGAAGTCTAAACAGGAAAGAGATAAAAAAGGCAAGTGGTCACAGAGGGTTTGTGCTCACCTCTGGTTTGTGCAGCCAAGTCGTTGCGTTGGCTCATGTCCTGTTGCTTAACAGGTACTTTTGTAAAGATTAGCATGCAACTGAGACAAGATAAAACCAGAAAACTGGCACAGTGACAACCCTCCCTGGGCAGCATGTAACATATAAGTGCATGGTGCTGCCTACAACTAGCAAACCCTATAACATGTTTGTCTTCTAGGCTTCTGGTAGCTGTCCCCTGCTCCACCCAGCTGCTCATGTGTGTTAAAATTTCGTGTAGTCTTCCACTAGCCTTAGAAGTTTTCATGAATGATTTCTTTTAATTCCGTGAAATTAGAAAAGGTCTAAATTAGAGATTATTTGAGGCCTAGAGAGGGATTAGCATGTCTGACTTGCCCCATTTCCCTGCTTCCCTCAAAAAAAAAAAAAAAAAGGGTGGGTGGGTGGGGAGAGAGGGCAGGTAGTTTGTCTACCGGTTTGTTTTCTTCTCACAGTAAAAATACTGCATTTGAATGGTTCTTTAAGTGAATAGGTTTTAGAGCAGCCAGTTGTTGGAAGCTGGAGAAATCCAGAGGTACTGTCCTTTTGTGAAGGTGATTGACAGTGTGATGATTCGAAGTGGTGACTAGAGAAGGACTAGATGCCTGTTTTTTTGCAAGAACATGCTTTAGAAAGTTCCAAAAGACTCATCTCAATACAGGGAAAATGGATGAAGTGAAGGGCCTGTGATAATGTAATACTCCTATTTTGGCCTAAAGACTGAATTTATGAAGCAAAAGGGCAAGATAATAATTCTTCAAGGAATGCCTTGAGCTTTTCAAGGTCTGAAGTTTTTTTGCAGTCTGTTCAGAAAGACCATTTTGTCCTGGTCTGTTGGTTGTCCTGCTTCTGCAGCAGTGTTTGTAGGAGCACTTAATACTAGGGCTGGTGTGTTTCCTTCTGGTGTTGGACCAGGAGTACAAAGTGGAGCCTTGTGCGCACACACTTGCGACTCAATGTTGCAGAGGGTCATGGAGATGTTGCAAGCCCAAATCACCAATGAGAAAAGGAAGAGAGGATGCTTGAGAAGAAGAAACAGTTTGAGGCTATCAGACTGATGGCTTTCATAAAGAAACACAATATATTACTGAATGACAGTATTATCATAAGTTGTAATTATTTTATGCATTGATAAAGGTGTACCAGTTTGAACCGGGCTTAGCTTCCCGTTGGTTGTTTGTTTATGCCGCTTTGGCTTCCCCTTGGAGTGGTCTCAGCGTACTGTTTCTTTTTGGGATGCCTTTGCCATGAAGGGAGTGAGTATAGAGCAGTCCATCTCACGTTGGATTTTTCTTTCAGCTTGTTCCATCATTCTGGAAAGTTGTTTGTTTTTTATGAGCCATGGTTACCTGCTTTTTGCTGTAACAGTGCAGTGCAAATTCATGCTTTGGTTTATATCTTTATCTCTTTACAACAGCTATTTAAAAAGAAATAAATAAAAATTGTCATTTCCTTATCCCAAGGCTTTTGCTGGGAAAGATTACAAATGTAAAAACATCTGTGTGTGCATGCATGTGGTGGGCTTTAGCAAGTGTTTTAAATCCTAGCGTACAACCTTATGTGTATTTCTGTCAGGAGAGGAGTGGTGAGTTATTTTCAATTTTTCAAGGCTGTAATGCATTTATGTTACAGGAGTAACTGTTGGGGAGAGACAAAAAACAGTCCTGCTTGCACCCTGCAGTGCTGGCTTGGCGAGGTCGTAATACAGAGTCAGGATGAGTAATATCTGGAGAATCTTTGACACATTCTTGTTTAGACTCAACTGCAGAGAGAGATCCCACTTTGTGTATCCTATTATGGTATTAACTGTACTTTTAAATTGGACCCTATTCTCCACTAGGCACTCTGATCGAGTTTTGCTGTTGCTGATTATCTGATTCTTCTAGTCCTTACTGCAGTGAAAAGAGCAGTCACAAATGTTCTTTTTGAGTATAAAGAGATGGGGAGGCTATTCCTACCTTCTCTTTATACCTTTCCTTTTTACAGACTATTCATAATTTCTGTCTGACCTAAAGAAAATGAAAATTTGAAGAAGACAGAGTAATGATAGCTTAATCTGGCTGAAATCTTCCATATCGTACTGGAATGAGTGCTTCCTATTGCTGTCCTATCCCATAATAGTGATTATAACTTCTATCTGTGAATTTGTGTCTGTGGTTTACATAAATAATTGAGACATGATGGACTGCAAGATATAGCTGCAGCACCGATGGGGTTGAAATAAGAAGCTGCAGCAGTTAGTGGTTTGAAAACTCACCTTCTCACCTATGAGGCAATAAGCACATTTTGAGACAAGTAATTTTTTTTAAGCTAATGAGCCTCTTTAAGATAACATTGTGCAGGTTTGAATTTAATGAGAATTTTATTAATGCAGGGTTCAGGGGGGCATCTTCTGATTGCTTACACAGTGAGGAAGGTGGCAGCGGAATCCCTGTATTCTTTTAATAGACTTTATCCTGATCATTTTTTTTCCAAGGTGAATAGATAGATTAATTTCCTCATTGTCTGAAACTGAGTCCCATCATAATTTTTAAAGTAATTTTGTTTTTCTCACTGAAATGCTTTTAACAAGCAGAGAGTAAGCTTGTACTATGGAACTGGGTGATAGATTTTTTTTATTTTTTTTTTTAAGGTGTTTGTGTGCTGTAGTAGCATATGCTGCAATCCTCACTTGGGTGCTTTCAGTCACTCTTCCATCTTGCAGCTACTTTTGTTTCACGTAAGCCACTCTGTGTGATACTCCTTTTTTTTTTACAGGAGGTGCTGCTTCTCCCAAGGCTGCTTTTGGGGTCATAAGGGAGAGACTGGGCATTTGGGAGGAGCACTTAAAGCATTGCGTGTATGTTTATAAAGTGGTTATGTTTGCTGCCAGTCTGGGCAGGAACACTCTGAAGGCTTGTTTATGATTTTACTTAGGTGAAAGAAGGCCAAATTGGGCTGTGCTTGTTTGTCACAGGATACCTGGCATCCCTGCTTTGAAGCTATAGCTCATGTTAAATTACCAACACTCCATAGAACTGCACTTATTGAAAACCTTGACAGAGGAGGAGGTTTCATTCAGATATTTGTTAGAAAGTGAGTGGCTGCAAGCTGTCTGTGTAGTACCTTCAGCATTGTTCTGCTTTACTGCAAGGAATTTAGCATCTGTTCGTGGGGAGAGAAGAGCTAAATGCTGCTGACCTAGTCATACTGTGATGGGTGGCTGCAGCATTTACAGGATACCTTGAAAGGGGACCTGCTGGTAGATAAGTGCTTCTGAATGGCGTGGAAGCCTATGGATTACAGTCAGCTGAGACTCTGTACAAAATATGTATTTTTTTTATATATACATACATACTTTCCTTCTTCCCTCTCCTGCTCTGTACAGACATAATAGAGGCACACACACACGTTTCTTGCCAATATGAGAATGAAAAAGGGAGGGCAAGCTTAAAGCCTGTTTATGAAAATAAATGGTCAAGAAAATCTATGTGTATATATATAAAATGTGGATATTTGTATGCTATATGTGTATGCACATATATGAATGTGTATCATGTATATGAGTATCTGTATATACAAATACTTATACATAAATATATGCATGTGTATATATGTTAAAAAATCCCACGTAAACAAGCATCTTGCCTTTGACAGTGGGCTGATCTAAAGCCATAATTTCCAAGCTGAAAAGACCAAGCCACCTGCTTGTTTCCAAGGTCTTGGAGATGAACCCCAAGTGTTGGTTAAGGGTGCTCAGGTGTTACTCCTCTCAGCAGCAGTGTTGCCCTGGGTGTGTAGGTAATCCTGGGACTAAGGGACCGTGCAGAACTGCTTGTCTCAGGTCAGTGTTGCTGAGCAGCAGAGGGTGCTCAGGCATGCAGGTTAGCCCAGAGTTCATTCCCTGTGATTCTTACACCCACTTGTGAGGGCTACCACTGGTGGAATAACTCCATTGAATTGTTCACTGAGGTGTGTTTAATGGTAATGACCTCTGACATGCTGTCACTGCTAATCAATCTGAGCTCAGCTCACAGGCTAGTACAAGACAGTCAACAATTTTTTATTATTACTTTTTTAATAAAAAAGGCAACAAAACCCAAAGAGAAACTCAGATGGTTTTTTTATTGGTACTTTAGAATCCTAATACAATTTTGCTAAGATTAAGGGTCAAATTTTTACTAAAAAGCTGTAAGAAAACTTCCAAGCTTTATGCATGTAAGCTATTTGAAGAATTAGTTCATCACAGTTTTCAGGTGATAGCCTGAAAAAGTTAGGATGCTGAAAATCTGAAAGTGGATTATAGCTGAGGATTCTGGCTTGGTTCTAGACCTTTTCTAGTGACTTGTAATCACATCACTCATTGAAAGAGCACAGGTAGTAGATCCTTCTTGTCCTTTCATGTGCTTCTTGTTTCATGCTTTTCTTGTCACACAGGGACTCTGGCACAGCAGAACTGTTCCTGGAATACCATGGTTGTCACAGCAGAGCTTAGTTACTCAGAGTTCATCTGCTACCACTGCTTGTTTTTTACTTGACCTTGCAGTATTCTGCTGGGGAAAGTTTGTTTCCGAGGAGCAACAGATTTTGATGTAACAGCATTACCTGGCACCTGAACAGAGGAAGCAGGTGGATTGAAAGGGAAAGACCTCACTTCCAGGCCATTGTGACATATTAACAGAAAAAAAAGAAAGAAAGAAAGAAGCAATCCTATCCAGGGTGCATCGTTTCATCTTTTCACGGCACTCAACCCATGCTTCCAGTATTTTTATTAATATTTAGGGCTTTTCTCTAGTCATGTAACTTAAGTGATTCATTTCTTTTACATCAGCTGATTTCTTCTTGAGACAGTGGTGTTAATTTTCAGTTATTGCTCTTTATTTACTAGCTGATTCATCTTGGTCTGTTTCTCTCACAGAGCTGTAGCCAATTTCATTCTGCTATAATTTTCCTTCATTCTTTCTCATTCATGCAGTGGCTTAATTAAATGTTGTCTCTGCCACTGGCCCAGATCCAGAAAGCTGATCTGTTGAGTGGCATCGTATGGACCAGTTCCACTAACACAGCAGCGTGGTTCAGCAAGTCAGGTGCAACCCAGGTCACCTTCCTTCTTTCTGCCAGTAGCATCCATTTCAGTCACTGCTGCCTGGGAAGGGACTCTGACAACATCAAGGCTATTACTTTTCCCACCCCGCAGCAGGTTTTTTTGAGGATTAATTTAGTTGTATTTTTTTGTGTGTGGTGACTGAAGATTCTGGAGCAGATGCTGATTTTGAGCAAAGGTGTTTGTATGGCAAATAAATGCCTCCATCTGAGATGCCATAGCTGTGGCTTGCTTTCTTCAATGCACTTGATAGCTATGCTGCAGGGATTGCTTTCTCTCTAAAATTTCATCCTCAAAGCAAGCAATGCTTTTTGGTTTGGGGTAGGGATGAACTTGAAGTGATTTATTCCCAGGATGGCAGCCTTGCTTAACTGACTTTCTTAGGTTTTTTTCCAATATCTGCAATTGTATCGTCCACTTTTATCTTCTTTCTTCATGTCAAAAAACCAACAGGTTGGCTTTTTAAGAGGGAACTTGCAGAAGGATCCACTTCTGTATTTCAGCTGCTCGATAAGGATTGCTGTAGAGGTGAGGCATCTGTTCCAGGGAGGATTGTTTGATGGGCAGAAAGGAAACTGCAGCAGTCACTGTTTGGCAGTCTCTTCCTAAGTTCAGCAAGTATCTTAGTTTATGTGATTCTCATAAGGTGGGCGTGTCACTGCAGAGTTTACCCACTTCTGAACCTTTGGCCGTTTTGTGGGAAACATTTCTTCCTTGAAAACTGAAAGTTTTGGAAAGTTAGTCCAGATCTGTCGGCTACTTAGCAAAGTGTGCTGAGAAACGTTACTCCATTACTGAGGTACTGCAACCCTGATTTCATCTACTCTGTATCAAGCAGAACTGTCCTGCGAGTAGGGGAATTCCTGTCTGTGGATTTCATTTACTGGATTCATGGGTGCAGATTGTGGGCTTACAAGGTGGAGTTAGTTAAGCTGCTAGCAATTTTTTTCTTGAAAGCAGTTTATTCAGCTTTGGAATTATATTGTTTTTCAGCTTTTGTGCTGGTAAATTCAGGTTTGGAGCTTTGGGAGAACAGTCGGTAGAGGAGAAAAGTGAAAGAGGCTTCTCAGAGTGATTGTGATGTCCTCTTCATTTATGTGACTTGTACTGCCTGGTCTGAAGAAGTGTGGCACTAGGCAAGAAATTCTCATTTTGCTTGGCAAATACCTTTTTCTGTAGAAAGAAAAATACTGGAGAATGTGTTAGCATTGGGAATGGTTTTGGTTTATTTCAGAAGTAGATCTGGTATTTATTGGTCAGAAGTTATTTTTCTGACTTGTTTGCAGATATTTTGGTCTTGAATCCCCTTGCTGGGCACAGACAAGTTAAGTATGAGCTCAGTAATGCATTAAAGCATGTGCTGCAAAGCTGAGGTGCAGTCTTGTAAACATGTCAGGGTTTTCATTGCAGCACAAAATCCAAAAAGGTCTGCTGGTTTCTCACTTTGAATGGCTGTATTGTTTCATCTCGTTTATGAGAACAATCTTAATTATTTCTCTGGTACTGTGCCTGGCCTGAGTTCAATTCCTAATTGATAGATTTCAGCCTTACAGTCAACATCTTCGCTGGCAGCCCTAATGCAGCCAGGAAGCAACCAGATTCTCTTGGCCCCAAGAACTGGCCCTACTGGAACCTGATTGAAGCACAGTTTGAAACAGCTGTTTATAGCTTGTCGAAACTTTGCCCATGCTGTTTTTATTCTTTGGGTAAATACAAGGGTCTGATCTCCACTGGTCTCAAATCTAGCTTTCAAGATTTGCTTTAATGGAGAGAAAACATTAAGCAGCTTTCTTCATAACCCAAACAATGTAAAAATAATTGTGAGCTTAAATAATAACTTTATCCCTTGAAAAATAATGTAGTATAATGCTGTTTTTCTCTTTCTGCTTAAAAGAAATCTGTTGCTCACAGCAGCAGTCAGAATTATTATTCCCTCTGAAAGTCTGGGCTGTGGGATGTGTACTTTAAAAAAAAAAGAAAAGCTTTTCAAAATCCATTGTGTATTTTTTTATCTTATACTAGGGGGGGGGTGTGTGTAAAATTTGGTTTTGCTCCAGAAATGTGAATGCCCTATTCTCTTAATTTTTCCTTTAGGACTAAATTGACAAAGTACATCTGCTCATGAAGGTAATGAAGGACCTACCTTATCTTGAACTGAAAGCAAGGAGTATAATACATTTAGCATGGCTGCAGAACTGCAGTCTTGTTTGGAGATTGCATCAGTCTGGAGCTCAGTTCCCAGGGAATTGTGAGAGGAGGGCATCTTAAGGCGTTGTTCGTTGAAAGAATTGTGCATCCTAGCTTTGGTGGGAAGAGCTCCTAAAAACCAAAGTTAAGATGCTTGGTTTTTAGGAGCTCTTCCCACCAAAGGCAGAGAAGGTTGTCTTGCCTTACCAGCACAGGAGCTAGCTTTGCAGCAGTCAGTAAATAGTAGCTGGTATAGCCAACACTAAGGTGAAAGTAAAATGCTGCCTGGAAAAAAAAAAAAACCAACCAAAAAACAAACCACCCAAAAGCTCCCAAAAGGGAGCTCAAGTGAGGTGTGATTTTTTTTATTATTATTATTATTTTTTTCTTCCAAAATGTGAAAATATTTTGGACTCTAATATCTGTGTGTCCAGATAGAGACCCTAACATAACATCAGTGCTTCAGGTGGTCTGAATTAAATTGACTGTTCAGGAATCCCAGAATGCAACCTTTTGTTATTACCTTTTTTAGTCTTTAATTTTTTTTTTCTAACTTATAGCTAGAAGATTAATTCAGAAAATGATGATATAACGCTTCTGGTAACCATTTCTTCCTTAGCTTTGAGATCAGATTTTTGTTGCTTGTCTTAAGGGGTGCTAACTGTGAAGGTTCGGCAGTGAGAAATGGCCATGTGCTTGGCTGCTTCCCAGCAATCAAAGCCAACCAGATCAACAGTGATCTCATGACAGAATTAATCTGATTCTGATATCTTGCTGATAACTGTTTAGTTGAAGAATGTTCCCCTGGCAAAACTGCCCCCGCATGCTTCCTTAGCCTGTGCTTTTACGATTGCTTGCAGCAGGTACAAACTGAGGTGTTGCTGAGCAGGAGGGTTCACCTGCCATTCATTCCTGCCTTCTCTTCCGTGGGGAGGAGCCTGCTTTGTGCTGCATGTAAAGGATGAGACTGAGGACCTGACCCAGGATAAAACTATCTAGGCAGGCAAAAAAAGAACAAAACAATGTGTTTTAGCCTGGATCAGTTCTCAAGCCTTCATTGCATACTGACAGGTGAGTGGTTGTGTCAGTCCTGTGGCAGATATTTGTACAAGCAGCTCGGCATTAGGGACAACAGGACAGCCTCTCTTAGCAGCACTGACCTGTTACACCAGTTTTAGGCTAATATGCTGTAAAGTGTTTTTTAAGTTTGTCCACTGTCATCAGTGGTCACTGATGCGACTCTTTGCTGGGGTCTAAGCACATGTTCTCTTGCTTGTGCTGGTATAGTGCAGAGTGGGTTTTGCAAACTGTTCTCGCTGTTAAGAGAAATACCAACATAACCATTGCCTAAAGCTTCACTTTGGGTACTGGGCTCGAGACAGTACTGCCACAAGACCAAGAAGTGAGAACTTGGGTGCTGCTGGGCAGATCACTGACACCTTGAAGGCATCTCACTGCAGTGGAGTCCTGTTTGATAGGATATAAAAGCATGGTTTCAAATGTGTCTGATTTTGAGGGTGGCTGAAAGTGGAATGACCTCAAAAGGTCCCTGGCCATCCTTTTGCCTGACCTTGCTAGAAGACTTTGAAAGTCCAAAAGCTTTTTCATGTTGCTGCTTTAGTGATTAATTAGTTCATCACTTTGTGTGTTAATTACAGTGACATTTTTCTGCTCATTAGTTGGATTATGGAAAGTTTCTGAGTCTGGGTGGGATGGTAAGTAATGCAACCTTTTTGGCCAAGGGAAGGATGATTTCAAACTTTAGAACACTGGATTTCAGTGATGGCTTTGGGTACTGTGGAAAAAATGTTTCTATCCACTATAGAAAATGTAGCTGGTAAGTGCTTTGAGGGTAGGATAAAATGTCTTTTACTCTAAACAAACTTGTGATGATGCCCACACTTTGGATGAGGAATTTTAAATTGGATCCTTCTTCTAGAAGGTTGTATGTTGTGTTAATTAATGTAAAATTAATGTAAAGCTCTTGCTGCTGACAGAGGGGTATAAATATTATATACTTTGTATAATGTCCTTCATGGGGTGGCTGAGAAGGCTTAACCCAGAGCCTCTTAAGCAGGGCAGTGTACATGAGCAAAGGCCAACTGCTTTTACTTATACTTTTTTGTAATTATTTCATGTTCTCCTTATAATTTTGCAACACTGATTTGGAATCTGAGCTTGACATTAACTTTTCATGGACATTTGAGATGAGCTTGTCTGAGGTAGGCATTGCCTTCTAAACTCATATGGCAGATCTACTGCTTTCTGTTTTTCTTGATTCCTTTGCTTATTAGCATTTGAAAGCTGTGGTTGCTTTGAGGCTAGCCCATGTGTGATGTCTTGAGCCTTAAGGAGCAGACTGTGCAATTCTCACTGTATAGCACCTGTTTTTTTCCTCGCTTGGTGACTTCTACTCTCAGCATAAACTCCTGTCAGAAATTAAAAGCCACAAAACAAGACTGCCCCAAGGTCTGAAGTTTAGCAGGGAAGTAAAATAAGTCATATTGCAGTAAGGGAGGTTCTTCCCAAATTCTTCTCAACATGGGTGATCCAGTACTGGAACAGATTGCTCAGGGAGGTTGAGCAATCTCTGTCCTCAGAGTTAGTCAGATCTTGCCAGAACACAGTTGTGAGCAACTGGCCTAACTGGCCCTGTGCTGAGTGTAAAGTTGGACCACTAACCTCCAAAGGTCCTTTCCAACCTAACCCATTTGATTTTAGAGAGCAGTCTCTTCACTGCATGGTCAAAGTGTAAAAGAAGCAAGAAACCTTGTTTTCTTTGAGTGCACTGTGCTATATGTTAACTCCAGGTCCAACTGCTAAAGATGCTGAGTACAGCACTTATTTAAATCAGTGGGAGCTTGTGGTGCTCGGCAAAACTAGAGGACTCACAGTATGTGTTGCTGCAGATGCCCAGTATTGTCTGCTGCCTGTGAACTTACCAGTAAATTGGATCCTGCTGATGAGATCCAACTATGCAACTCGGTCATTTGTGAGAAGAAACCATTCTCAGTATGATTAATGCTGCGGTTGATGATGGGGACAGAAAGCGCTGCTTTGGATAATGCCTATAATGGCATATTCCCCTGTGTGTATGTTTAAAGGAAGAGTCTATGGTTATGAAACTGAGGGCATTTAAGAGGCAGTTAATGACAAGTGAAAATGATAGCTAGGGTAGATTAATTGTTAAATGAATTGTGCCTGCACTTGCTGTCATTTAACACGGTATTGGTGTAATTGTAACTATGATGTTATATAGCAGGAAGGCATCAGGAAACAATACTGTGCCCTTAGGTTCAGGTCGGAGGAGTTTAAAGGCTTAGCCATCAGGAGGTTGTTTTTCTCAAGTGTAGCAATCTTTTTGCTGTGGGTTGGTGTGAGGGTTTTTTTTCCCTTCCTCTGGAGTACCAAAATCTGTACTTTGATTAATTTTGCTTTTATAAGAATTTTTTTTCCCCATGCTCTTGTTGACAGTGCAGTAAAGCAGTATTTTCTCGTAATCACTTTCATGTGAGTTTTGTTTTAAGTGTGTTTGGAATGAGATGACACTAACTGAACCTAGTCTGGATCATAGCTCATGGTTTTATTTTTTTTTATTATTCTTTTACCTCCCTTTATATCCAGGACTACTTATTTAACATCAGTGTGGCATGGGGCTACTTTACATTCATGCGTTCCATCTGAGCAGAGCATAAGGAAAATTATCAGGATGGAAGAGGACTGAAAGCAGCCAGGCATATGTCTCATCCTGTCATTACTCTGAAGAAATCTGTCTTTTGAATTGATTTGGAGTGACAGTGTGGCAGAAAGGCACTAGCAGAACCTGTACATCTCTAGCAAGATTTTTTTCACATGTGGCCCATAGCCTCACTTGAGTGAACTTTGTGTGGTTTCTAGATGAAGTGAAATGTTGTCACACATCTTTTGGTAAAGTTTAGTGGACCCTGTTAAGATTTAGATGCACTGAATGGTTCTTAGGGCCCTGTTTTTCTGTTTGATAAGTTTTTTATTTTTTTAAAGCATGTGCTGTGTTTGGAGGGGAATCAGTTTGGGCCTGAGGATACCTAGAAGATGTGAGCGTTGATTGCGTTCAGCCTGCTAATCTTCGTGATCCAAACTGTGCATCAAGCAGAAGAACAGAAACAGCCTCTACACAGTAAGATGGGAAAATACTCAACAGAAAGCTTTTCCTAGGAAGAGAAGGCGGCCTTCAAATTCATCTTCTAGAAAGATAAACCTAGATGGAGACAGGTGCAGACACAAGCAACAAGAATCATGATTTCCTTCCAAAGCACACACAATCCAGCAAAATGAAAATGCGTGGTCACTACTAATGTAGCAGGAAATAGAAGCGATGTTAGGACAGTTTCTGAAGCTACAGGGCATTTTTTTAATGTGAAGGAATGGGCAGGGGGTATCACGAATAAATAAAAGTTGGAAGTGAAACATTAAACATTTCTAACATAAAAAGCATTGAGGGTCTGGGGCAGCCTTGTGGTCAGTTAGAATGATGCAATCTAAACTGATCTAATTTAATTTAAGACTAGTCAGGGAAGGATTATCTTGTAGCTGAGAGTATGAGAGGGTGGAGAGAGCCAGAATCCCAGACTTGCACCAGTAGGAGCCCAGGTAAGAGATGACTGCTAAGGCTCTCAGTGAGCAAGGGCTGATATTTATATATTTTTATATATTTTATTTTCTTTATTTCTATATTCCCCCCTAGCCCCATCACTGCTGTTATCAGACCCAGGGCATTACAGAGTTGAGTCAGATCGGATTGGTCCGTGGATTAGGACATGATTCAAATAGTCTGGTAAATACCATTGTAGTGTTTTCTAAAGTATAAGGCTTGCAAAAACTTGTAGTTGCTTTTTGTAAGTTATTTGCTTCCTGCATCAATGATTCAGAACCTATTAGTGTTAATAGGCTAGCTGGTTCAAAAAGACTGATGCCACTCCCTCCTGTCAGTCAGGGATCACTTGTACACTGAAGGAAGACTGTAAATGTCTTCTGTAAAATTCAGGGGCTGGCTGACAAATTGCAGTTTAGAATACATTACAGATGATGAATGTGATCTCCTTAAAGGGAAATCTATTCATTTGACTTGGTGCTCTTACGATTAATTGCTTGCCAGATTAAATTGCTCCATAAAACGCATGCTACTTTATTCGATCTCATCATGATGAGATTAGCTAGGCTATGTTGGTTCTTTGTATGTTAATTACAATGGTATTTTCTTCTTCAATTTAATTATTAAATTGTTTAGCACAGCATGCTTTCTCCTGGCCTCGGGAAAGATATCTGTATTTTTTTTCTTTTTTGACCACTGTTTTATAATCTTACTACCCTTTTTTCCAGTATTCTGGGTTTCCTTTATAGAAGTATCACGTGCTGTAGAGGATACATTCTGAGATTTTTCTGTGTTTTCTTTGGAGTGCTGCTGGAACACAGGAATGGTACTAACCTTGCGTATGTTCACCATGCGACGCTCTAGGGTGAGGAATGAGAAACACCTGAACTGAAGCTGTGGAGGCAAATTTCCAGAGTTGTCACCCAGACAGGGATTTATCTGGGTACTAAAGCTCAGCTTTCTGCTTCTGCTGAAAACTGTAAAGCTCACAGAGTGGACAGGATGTTTGCTTTTTTTGTCTCACCTGAAAAATCAGTGTTATAGCAGTTCAGTATTCTCTGTGCTGGTGAAGTTTCAGGGCAGATTTGGAGGCAAGACCCATGCATGCTTTCCCCGTTCTCAGACACCTTCTCTGTACTTGCTGACTGTACATACCCAAGACTTCCCCGCCCCCCCCAAAAACCTACGAAATGGAAACACAAGCAGCTGACCAGTACCAGAATTGTGGTAACAGCCTAAAATTATTGAAGGAGGCCAACAGTAAATAATTTAAGAAAAATTTAAGAAAAAGATATTTTAAGTTCTCATTATAAAACTTGCCCCAGCCTTCAGGATGTTAGTTCATTCTACCTTCATCAGTCAGGGACTCAACCATGTGTACAACTACCCCCGACACACGTGCACAAAATAACCCCTATCCTTTTGCAACGCTGAGCCTGGGATTCGCATATAACCAAATGTTCCCCACAGCAAGATTACAGCAGCTTTATTGTAAAGCTTTTGGGTTTCTTTATTTTCTTTCTTTCTTTCCTGTTTATGCTGCTATACCACTCTAGATGAAATATTTAATATGCACCAACTAAACTGTTAGTTGGGTTTAAAATAGTTCAAGTCTGGGTCTAAAGTGGAGCTTCCCTCTTACCCAGCTATATCATCTTTTTATTTTTTTAATTTACTTCTCACCGCCCCTCTCCCTCAGTAAATAGTGTATTATCTTCCTTTGGAATTGATTCCCAAAGGCAAGATAATTTTTTGTATTAATTAACCTAGTCTCTTATTTGCTGTGTATCCAGAGCTTAGAAAATTCACACAGGTGTGGCAGAACTAGGAAGGTTTCAGAAAGGGCCAGCAAAACGACTGGAGGTATGGAACCAGGTATGTTAAAAAGAACATTTATATACATTACAAGTCTTCAGGCTAGAAGAGAGATGGCACAGAATATACCAGTTTGTAACAAATACTAAACATCATAGAGAAGACGAAGAGGAGCTACAAGAAGAGGGTGCATCAGAAGATCGAATAAGCTCAAACCAGAGAGATACTGCTTCATGCAAAACTTAGTTTGTGGAGTACCTAAAAGGTTATGTGAATTTAAAGCAATGATTATACAAATTAGTGAAAGAAAATTCCATCGTGGTTTACTGATCATTCCGATAATCACCTCTGCCTTACATAGCATCTTGAACTGCATGTGGCTGGAAGTAGGAGTTCTTTCTGGGGCAGTATAATTTTATTCTTGTCTGGTTTTATACTGTTACCTGAGATCCCATTTCTAGACACTTCTGAAGTTAGGACACTGAACTGGCCTTTGCTACCTGACTCAGTATGGCAATTTTTAATGTTTGCATAAATTTTATCCATCAGCAGCTTCTCAGCAATCAGCTGTTTGCTTCAGAGCCTTTACCAAGGGTAAGGCAACATACTTTCAGGACTGAAGTATTGTGTTTTACTTACAATCACCCCTCTAGGTTATACACGTGCTTTGTTAAATCTGTCACTACTTGCAAGTCAAAAAGGCGGAATTCCCACTTTTTTAGGTGTCTGTAAGGTCACTACATTTTGACCCACATCAGCTTTGTATACAGAGGAGATCATCTCCAAGCCCTTCTGTGGCTTTCTGCTTCTGCTTGTGTGTGCGCATGAAATGTTGTCCTTGGTAATTTAGAAGAGGGATGTCTAAGGAAGAAGACTATACTTTCTTAGGAGCTAGTCTCCTGTCTAGCAGCCTTTTGCTCTTTTCTGGGAGTGGCAGAGAAGTGTGTCATTTTCTGGAGGACTGGTGGAGAGGATGTTTAACCATGGGTGATTTTTCTTCCCTCATGATTTTACTTTAGAATCTCAGTTGTCATCTTCACTGTTCCTTTTTTCTCCAGAAAGAACTCCTAGAGAGCTGTCAGGATCATGAACTCATAAATCTCATGAAAGTAAAACCTGTGTCAGCTGAGCAAGGCATGATTTTAATCAAGACTAACAGGATTTTTTGTCTTTTCTTGCTTGCTAGCCCTGATTCAAATGTAACGGTTGGGAAAAAGGTCTTCATAAGTTCAATAGCTTATTGTTTGTCAGCTAAAGAAGGCTGAGTTGGTGGGACCTTTTGAGATTTCCTTGATTTAAAAAAAATTAAAAATTAAAGGCTGTAGGTGTGTGGGGTTTTAAATTTTGTTAAGGGAACTAATCCTTTTACTGAGCCTTTATAGAGCAAGGAATTGAGCAGGGATGTAATCCTTTTCTTCTGCAGGTGACTGTTCTAAAGGAAGTTCATGTTGGATAATTTATCTTTCATTCCTTTTTCCTTCTGGCTACTGCAGATCCCCATGCACTGCTCTATAAATAGAGGTTTAAAAGGTTCTTTTGCCAAAATCTCTGAAGACAAACTTCAATTTCGCTAAATCAAAAAAAAAACCCCAAACCACCCAATTATGAATTCTCAGCGCACAAGTTAGATGGGTTAGGAAAACAAACAGATCAGGGTGGGAGATCTCTGCTGTAAGTGCCTCAAATAATGATCTGTTCCATGTGAAGAGCATTTAAAGATCAGGCAAGGTGAATTCAAAGAGCATTATCTGGGAACAGGCAGATGTGAAACCATGTATCTTACTGTCACCTGCCATCCCATGTGGGCCCAGCTGTGGGCTACATCTGTATGGAGGTGGGGAGGGTCTTTCCCTCGCTGAGGAACTAAGGGTTTGTGTCTCCAGCTGGTTCTCCTGCCCGATGGTGATTTTGCACACCAGTTCTGCCCCTCAATGGGTGCTGCCTACAACAAGCACCAACATGGCAGAAGCTGAGTAGCGTCGTCTTTGGAGTATGCTGCTGACCTGACTGAGTGCCAGACTGAACTTGCCTCCCATCCGTTCCTTCCCCAGTCCATGGTGCCTCTGACAGGGAAAGCCATCTGTGTTACGGCCTTTTCATCTTAGCCTGGGGAGGGAGATGAAACAGCTATGGTATTGCTTGCAGTCTGATGTGAAGTAGTTTAAGTGACCTGCTGGATGCAGACCTAGCCCTGGCTGTTTATCCTCTCAGTGAGGCAGGTACAGTACTCACTGCAAGGTTGGGTGCTGAGGGTGCCTCTAATTCTCAACTTTGTAAGCAAACCTCTCCTCCTGTGTTACCAGTTATTCAGTTGAAAGCGTTTGTTTGGTGTGGAACGATGCTGCTATGGAACCCTACCAAGGCCCCATCTGCTAAGAGCTTGTATTGATTTGTGTCTTAGTTTATGAAAGCCTTCAAATCTCCTTGTGTAAATGCCATAAATAATGCAGATGTACTAGGTAAAATAAGCTGTAGGAACATCCCAGAAATCATTTTGATCTGGGTTGAACTGAGCTAATCTAATCGTAGTTAAGAGTTTCTCAATACCTGTGAAGCAAAAAGTGTGTCATCTTAGTCTAGCTTAATGTATTAGTTCGGTACACAGGGGTGGGAAGGTATTAATCAAGTGGTAATCAACTTTATAAAACAAGAGCTTTTAACATTAAAATATTACAAAACTTCATGTGAAACTATTTTAAATCGTATATATCTAACCACCCAGTAGAAGTACAGTAAAATCCAGCCCTGCACCTGTGACTTATCTGCATAATCCTCACATTTTATGCCTCTGTCAGAAGGATTGCAGTGCTTCAGAGGCTATATGTATATATACTAAATAAATAATTTTAGCCACTCATAGCAAACAGCCATTTTGTGCTAGCAACGTTGCAGAATGCATTTTAGTAGGGGACATTGATGAATAATTTGTCCTTTTGAGATTCTGTGGGCTTTAGGGCACCAAAATGTATTTCAGGTTGGACTAGGTCCAGATCTGTATGAGAACTCCTTGGCAATCTTGTACAAAGTATATGGGAGTTTTAGAGGTGACCTGGTTTTAGAAATTTAATTGGATTTTTGCTCTATTTTGTCTGCTATGTGTAAAGAAAGCAAAAAGGTAGAGGGATGTGGTATTTGTTAAATTGTTCTGTTAGAAATATCCAGAATATCGAGGCTGATTTTTCTTCAACGTGGTCTGTGGTCATGGCAGCTTGGGTTCTCTGCATTGGAGAGATCAACTGATGGACAGTGGTTCCCGCAGAGGAGACAGAATGTATTTGTATGCTCATAAATTCAATCTAATCAATGTTTCCCTGGCAGTTACTTGATGTTAGTTACCACAGTTGCAAGATGAAGAATGTGTTTACATGCTATTAGCATTGTTAATTGAGAGGAAACACGGATACAGCCTATTTTCAGAGCTGGGACTTGTCTTCCTGTCACTTTTCTGCACTTGATGGCCCCGAAACTGCTGATGTGATCAAATACCATATTGCAGACTACAGCTATAAGACAATTTCAGAACTCGCTAGTTCTGCTTCAAATTGCTCAGTGTCAAGCACGTTGTCTTGGCTAAAGCAGACAAACCATGTTGCCCATTGGCAGAGAGTTTTTAGGAATTTGGGGTCATGTCTCGGCCTTCGTTACCAAGAACTTGCATAGCTCTTGAATGTCAGTGCAGGGGGAGACTTCAGAAGTCGTTGAGATTGCTGCTGGTCAGACTTGGCTTTAAATTTTCTCCATTGGTCCTCCAAGTATTGTTTGCTGACATGCATACCTTATAGCTTATTTGCACAACCAGAAAACTTGTGACAGTAGAGAGAAGAGGTATTTAAGAACCTTTGTATGTTAGTTTTATAGCACGAGTTACTGAAGTTTAATGAACATGTGAACCTTATAATGTCTCTTTTGGAGCTAGCAGCATGCATCAACAACAATGCTGCAGAATAAATCATGTGATAAAGCACTTGTTATGGAGCATCCCAGAAGGCGAGGATGTGGAAGGTAGGCTTCCTTAGGTGATTATGAAAATAGTGCTACGTGTTTTTTCAATGATCAGAAAGGACAAAAGAATTTCTGATAAATTTTTCAAGTTACTGGAAGACTGGCAGAAGGTTAAATCATGGAAGTGGATGAGGCAATGTGATCTGAATTGCTTTTTAACCTGTCAGGCAGTGCAGCTCATGAAAAAGCAAGTGCCAGTCTGCAAAAGGGGCCTGTTCCTTGAAAAGCAGTGACTCATGAAGCATTGACTGGCAGCTTTACTCTGGGTCTCTCATGAAATGTTCAGCTAAAAAGGTTTATTTGACCCTTGAAAAAATAGCAGGAGCAGAAAGTGATTTTACGATCATATATATTTTGCACTTTTGCCTGGTGTCTATTTCAAAAAGTATATTGAAAAATTGGAGAAAGGACAGAGAAGCCTCAGTTATGAGAGGGTAGTAAAAAAGCTTTCAAGATTTCAGTATCTTAATCTTTAAAACAAAACCTGAGGTATGCTCTTCAAAGTGTTTGAGGAACTTTGAGAAGACAAAATGCCAAAACAGAAAAGGAACATAAGTCTAGAACTGAAACCAAGCTGGAACTGCATACTGGGTACCCATTTTTTAATAGGTAATTAACCAATGTGGTAAACAACAGAAGGAATTGTATTCTTCCCCTGTTTGTATCTCAACAGAATACCCTTGTGAAAGATGCTCTAGCTAGCTACTGGCAAGAGACTACATAGTGCAAGGATCATGTTGAAAAATGCAACAGCCTGTGATACACAGAAGTTCAAATAAGCTGATCTACTGACTTGCAGTTTCATGACAGACCGGATCAAAGATCTCATTTTGCATTTAAAACTTAGCAAATTCACTCTGGATTCCTATGCTTCAGGCTTGTATTTTTGCACAGAGAGATTTCTCCTCCTGTACAGCAGCCTTAGACGTACTGAAATTCATCCATGTAGCAATTAAACAGAAGGGCTGTCCTGAGACTTATTTCGAGGAGTTGTTGCCCCTAAGACCACAAGACAGGGACGAGATTCAAGAAGATGTCAGTGGGCTGCAAGCTTTTAATTTTTCTGCAGTTTTCAGTCACCATGATGGCTATGCTCAGTGAGTAAGGGCCAGGATGGAGGAGTTGTGCTGCAAGGAAGTGTGGAGAAGTAACTCATTAGTTTAACCTCCTGATAGGAATACCACTTTTGTGATTTATATTTTCAGCCATACATGTTTCAGTTTTTATATGGGAGCAGGGATTTTGTCCAATGGGTTTCAGAATGGCAAGAGTTTTTTACTAAGTTGTAATAGCAAAAGAAAGCTGAATGCCTCTGACACCAGAGAGTCTGTTTTTTAAGTCTATTTCTTAATTTAAAAATAAGTTTTTACTGAATGAGGTTTTCTCAGCCTTCCGTATTTAGTCGTGGAATTAAGGGACAGGAGCAGAAAATCATGCTGGGAATTGGCCTCAAACCCAGAGAAGGGTTAAATATGCTGTTTATTTTGGCAACTCCCCCCCCCCAATAATATGTGTTATTGTAGCGTTTGTGTTCTTAAACACTGGGATCTTGAGGATGCTTGAGTCTTCAGGTCAGGGTGTCAAGAGGCGCTGCTTGTCAGCTGCAGGGTCTGCAGCCTGGTGCTCCGGAAGAGGCTACCATCCCTATGCGTGCAGGCACTCTGCAATTTGTGACTGGCGCTTTACGTGTAAAGGTTGGGCAGGAACTGAATCTTAATGATGCTCACCATCAGGAGAAAGTAAACTGTGCTGAACTCTGCCCCAGTCGAGCAGCCTGTGGTGAATCCCATCTCCTGCTCGAGCTGGAAGAGAACGTGACCTTTAGCAGCTAACTGTCTGACTGCAGTTTCCCTGAAACGGCTAAAAACACTTAAAAATGATGGTATGATTGATGATATGTTAAAACCCATTTAAGTAAACAGGAAAGGGAGTCAATACTTGATGCAGCACTCTATTACTGGGTCTGGGATTGGGTCATGAAGAGCTAGTCCGAGGGAGGATATAAAAAAGCCCAGTACAGCCTGATTTTGGAGCTTTCATTAGCTGCCCCAATGCGTGACTGCAGACAGTCTTGTAGGGACTACAATTCTGTCTTTGCTCTTTTCATGCCAACTCTTAATTCTGCTTGTTGAATAATGGCAGAGGTGTTTTGGGGCAGTAAGTCATTAAGGTTTGTTGATATTCAGCTTTGTTATTGCTATTCAGGAGGTTAAGCACTCTGTTTACTCCTGCTCTCCAGTGCCACTTGCATTGAGGCTGAGAGGTGCTTCGTTTCTCTGCCGGCTCTCCCAGTTCATCACTATGCAGAGTGAAGCCTTAGAAGTCACCTGAATATTAATTTTTCAGGCTTTCTGAGAATTGTGGGAAGTAAAGGTCAGGGAAAGTAGATTGGCTCCTATTAGGGCAGAATGGCAAACATGCTGAGCCACAAACAGGTGTGCCAGCCTGGAATAATACACCCCAGACTTGGTCCTGCTGCCAGCACCTCTGGCCTCAAGTCAGGGGCTTGTGGCCACATTTATCTTGCAGTGACTTTTTGTACAGAGCAGTTTGTGTGTCTCCGCTGAATGCAGAGATGCTGCATCTGAAGGCTTAGAGATCCATAGATCTTGAGATTAGTTTCCTACTCCGTGGCAAACTATTAGTCCTGACCATGTAGTGGGTCTGCTGTGTGTATATGTGCACTGTGCAATGAAATACTCTGTGCTGGAGCCAGGGGGTTTATTTTCGAGATAGATTAGAAAGAAATTGGATGTAGCCATTTTCCAGTGGAAGGCTGAAATCAAACCACTTTTCAGTATTTGCCAATTCTTATTTTGAAATATCCTCGCTGCATTTTTTTTAATAGTTGGATGCTTTCAACACGTGATCTTTTTTCATTTTTCTTTTTACAATTTTTCTCCTAAATAATCTGTTTCAAAATTGAACTGAAATATTGAATTTTTTCCAGAGTTTTTGATCAATTCAAGTTAAGGATAAATATGAAATTTTAATGGAGAGGTTAAAGGTCATACAGTTTTATTTGGAATTTGAAACAAAGCCAGATTTCTAAATTTGAAATCCTTTATAAGAAAGGGATCTTCAACTCTGTTCTAATTTTGATCATATATCTTCTTGAGCATCACAGTGTGGCATGTCTGTGAAGCCAAATACAGCTCTGCCCTTTAAGTAGCATTCAGGGTTCTTCCCCCCTCTCCCTTTTTTTTTTTTGCTTTTTGGTGGTGTGGTGTTTTTTTTTTTCAGAAAGTGGTTTATGCAGTTTTCTTTTTTGTATGGTAAACATGTTGCCAAGCCTTGGTGCTCTCAAACTGGTAAGTGTCATTGCTTATTAGCATCAAAGGGCACAGCCATATCCCTTTTGCTGTGTTGGTGTTTGTATTGCGTAGCACATGTTGGTGTTTGTATTGCGTTTGGTGTCAAGGTTTTGGTGGCGGGGGAGGCTATGGGGGTGGTTTCTGTGAGGAGGTGCAAGAAGCTTCCCCTGTGTCTGATGGAGCCAACACCAGCCGGCTCCAACAATGACCCACCGCTGGCCAGGGCTGAGCCTATCAACGATGGTGGTAGCGTCTTCTGGGATAACATATTGAAGGCAAAAATATTGCTCTGCAGCTGGAGAGGAGTGAGAATATATGTGACAGCAACAGCTCTGCAGCCCCCCAGGTCGGTGCAGGAGGCCAGAGGGGCTCCGGGTGCTGGAGCAGGGGTTCCTCAGCAGCCCGTGGTGGAGCCCACAGTGAGGCAGGCTGTGCCCTCAGCCCGTGGAGGTCCATGGTGGAGCAGATCCCCACCTGCAGCCCGTGGAGGACACCACACCAGAGCAGGTAGATGCCCACAGGGGCTGTGACCTGGTGGCAGCCCACAGTGAGCAGCTCCTGAGGGGCCAGGCTGGAGCTGGCTGGGCCATAAGGACAGCACCCCATGGGGGGGACCCACGCTGGAGCAGTGGGTGAAGAACCACAGCCTGCGGGAAGGACTCATCCTGGAGCAGTTCGTGGAGGACTGTCTCCTGTGGGAGAGACCCACGCTGGAGCAGGAGCAGTGTGAGGACCCTCGCCCTGCAGAGGAAGGAGCAGCAGGGACAGCTGTGATGGGCTGACCCAGCCCCATTCCCTGTCCCCCTGTGCTACTCCAGGGAGGCGGTAGGGAACTTGGGAGTAAAGTTAAGCCCAGGGAGAAGTGTGGGGGGGAAGGTGTTTTTAAGATTTGGTTTTATTTTTCATCGTCCTATTCTGATTTGAATGGTAATAAATTAAACTAATTTTCCCAAGTCAAATCTGTTTTGCCTGTGAAATAATTGCTGAGTGATCTCCAGGTCCTTACCTCCACCCATGAGCCTTTCGTTATATTTCCCATCCCCTGTCCAGCTGAGGAGGGCAGTGATGGAGCGGCTTTGGTGGACACCTGTATCCAGCCAGGGTCAACCCACCACAACTGTTAAAGCAGCAATTAATCCCTTTGATACCGAATGGGTTTGTAATCATGTGACCTGTTATTTAATAGAGTTCTCTGTTAACTTCCATTGTTTAATTCCTTTAGGAGTCCTGCAGCAGGCGAGGAAATTTTGCCATGCAAGCTAACTTACACAGCACTGGAGAGCTGGTGGCCAAGAATGCTTTTTAAATATAGTCAGGAAAATGATGACTTAAGCAAGTGCATTGTGGGTGAAGGGAAAACAGGGTTTGGTAGGTGAACAGTAAACAGCCTGATTGCTTTATGTTGCACTAACAGGTTTTCCGCTGCAAGTTTGACTAGTATTTTTGGAGCAAGATTTTTATAGTGTTTTACCTGGCAATAAATGCTGTATCGGTTAGGCTAGAGCAGTGTTTGATCTGTGTTAAATTGTCAGAAACTTTGAAGTGTGCACCTATGGATAGTAAGTAACTATGCATATGCTCAGAATGAATACTAGCCAAGGTAACAGAAGCAATGCAAGGTTTTTTTTCTCTTTAAATGTGGGGGAATCTGCAGTATCACTCACAGAAATGTGCAATTATTGGCAGTTTAAAGCTTTGCAATAGTGACCTGTATATATGCTGAATGCCTTTTTTTTGTAAGGTATGCCCGTTCCTCCATATGTCACAAAATGCTTAAATTGAGCAGCTTTCCCTTCATAACGTATGGCAGCACTGTTACCTCAAATGTGTCTAGTGCTGAGATCATACTGCTAATGCTGGTTCACAAGCAACACCAGGAAAAAAGATCCTGGCCCCTTGCATGCAGGCAGAAGACTGGTGAAGTGGCTCAGAAATAGGACTCAGCCTGCAGCAGCAGTAGAGCAGGAAAGCAGCATTGCCTTCGGTCTTTGAATGGAAGAGCTAAAAAAGGAAGAATCAAATATCTTAATACAAGTAGTCAGTGCTGCATTTTTGCTGTTACAAGTGCAATGATAAAATGACAATTCCAGATTTCAACAGCTTTTAAATACTTGGATTGTTTCGGTGTTCGCTTGAGCAATTCTGAATCAAACAGAGCTTACAGAAATTAATTCAATCACGTGTGGTGACTTCCTCTTTGGTATTAGTTACTTTGCAAATAGCTACAACGTATTTGACTCTTTATATCGTTTGCTTGTTTTTTCCAGGATTTTCTTTTGATTATAGGTAACATTTTTTTAATGTGACCCCAGCTGTAGTTGCTGAATCTGGGAAGTTGTGCGGTCTTCCCCATCTGCTGAGTGTCTAAAAACCTTGTCAGTGACAACTGAATCCATGGATGCTTTGTGTTTAAAGAGAAGGGATGTGATAAAACACTGTCTGGGTTGCACAACTCGGAGGTTAGCCCAAGATCTGGAAAGTTTAATTGGAGGTGATGGTTTAAGAATTGTGCAGCTTAAGCTTTGCAAAGAAAGTAGCTTGAACTGTCCGAAGTTACTGCCCTGTTAGAACCAATGGACCTGTCCAGTGTGTAGTTGTGTATTAGCTATTGCAAGGAAAAAGCAGAGGCAAACCTTTAGGGCTTTTCAAAAAGTCCAGGCCTCTTTTATTCATTGCAGATCCTCTGCCACCTGTTTCATATCACGTAACTGATTTTGCCTTGTGTTTTTGTGAGAGACTTGGAAAACACTTTAAAACTTTTAAAGCATAAAAGGTATATCAATAACAGCACTGTAAGAGTTTGGCTTTTTCTTTAAGTTGATAAGAAAACATCAGCAATTAACTGCAAAATGTTTGGTACTCCACTGTTTTAGATTGGAGAACCGTACTTCACTTTTGAAATAGAAAATGCACTTCACTGGCCTTGCTTTCAGTCATCATACAAAGAACAGAGCAGAAAAAATAAATGTTGGTATAAATTACAAAACCAAAGCTTTGTCAGAGAGGTGAGCACAGCTATGTATGTCAGGTATGATAATGGGTGAGAGGGGAATGTGGGTGTTTCAGAAAAAAATAATTTTCTACTCCTCTGTGTGAGATGGGACAGTTTGTCCCCAAACATTTGTCCTTCAACAGCCAATTCACCTGAATGTGTTTTGTCCACATCTGCCTGAAATCTGGTGCAGGATAGGATGTGCAAAATAAAAGTAAAAGCAAACACACACAAAAACCCCAACCCAACATTACTGAAGTGCTTCTGAAAAACTCTTGGTGTAGGCAGGCAATTAAAAAATTTGCCACTTATCACAGCCCAAACGATGAGTTAATGTCCAGTTCTCCTTTAGTCCCCACTGTTGTCCGATAACTGTGAGTCCATGCACACAGGCTCCTTAAAGTGTGGCATTTTACTCTGCAGTCACAATGGATTTAATACTTGCCTGTTGTCACTAAGTCGGTTGTTAACTTGTTCAGCTCCAATAAATCACTTGCTTTTGATCATCACCCGTTAGATAATGGGAGCAGAGCTCTCAATAGAGAGTAGGTATTTGTGAGATCTGCAGACAGTGGGATGGAGGGAGTTTGGCTTTCGGGGAGGCAGGTCTGGTTAGGGGAATTAAATAAGAAGATGAGTGCACATTAAATACTTACAGCAAAGGAGTTAGATATCTATGGTGAGGTGAAGCTCTCCACTGGTCTGGAAACCAGGCACACTATCTCAGGAAAACAGAATCTTAATCAACTACAGATCCTCCAGCCTTTCAGACGTGAAACAAATATCATAACAAGAGTACCATTCATTCCGCTGTAATGCTGTTTGGCTCTACAGCTTTCCTTGGCATTGAAAACCAACTTCACCTTGTCCCAAGTGATGTGTGGTGACACCTTTATTGAGGATGTGGTATTCACTTGGGGTGTGGGGATGGTGTCATCAGAGTCCGTACTTTAGTCTTGGTTCTGGATTTTGGAAGGCAAGGCATTGCTTTAGTTGCTTCCATCAGGCATTTATCAACAAATATGATTCTCATTTGCACCTGTCTGATAAGAAAATATTGTGAGGTTTGCAGTAACTTCTATTTTCAGAGGATTGGACTGTAAATAGTGGGTTTTGGTCGCCATGGTAGCTGGTAGTGTCTGAAAGGTTAAAATTGTAAACACTTTCAAATCTACGTGGCTCTGCAGGTACAGCCATATCTGACACTTGGTGTAATTAAGTTAATTAAATATCATTGTGGCGCTCAGCTTCATTTCCTTTGTGAAGCAGATTGGACCGTAGTTGGTTCTTGCTTAGGCAATGTTCCTTCTCCACTCTCTCTTAATGTCATTTGATATCCAGCTATTTCACGACTAGATTGTATTGTTCTAACCCTTTACTCGCTCAATCCAGACTAATGCTTCAGTGCCTGCCTTTCCCTCTGGGCCTTTTGTCACAGGCACAGGTTTTACTGTGAGTCGGTAGAATAAGGTGTTATGTGACCTAAAGAGAGAAGTCCCTGTCTTGTTGCTACTGTCTGCAAACAGGGTGTTTGGGGCCACATGCGATACCTGCTGGCTCACGCCTGATGAGATGGGGTAATGAGAGTTGTTTCTGCACACTGTAGGTAATATGGGGCTGATGGCAAGTGTTCACTAAGTTAATTAGACTAGCAGCCATACTTACTGCCTTTCTCAGAGAGCTTTAAAAGGTCCCAGTGGGATGCTTCATAAACTTTTTAAATTTCACTGTCTGCTTGGTATGTTTGGAAGCTGATGTGTGTAGTCAATACGGCATTCTGCACTAAATGCAACATACAAGAAGCTGGACTGTCTGCTTCCTTAAACATCCTGTGATAAAATACTAATTAAGATACTAACGAGCATAAAAGTAATTTAAAATATTTCAGGTTTTGATCCTGTTTGAGGTTTTGCAATGTCTTGTGTCTCAGGAGGCCTGGATGGCAGTCTAACGTGAATTATGAAGCAATGGGTAGATGCTGACCCACTTACAGTGCTTGCAGAGAATAATATTTGCCAGAAGTTCTTTTCTGAGGGTGACTCTGCAAACCTGTCTGATAAGCCATTGTCAAATGGTTATGTACACACACACACCCTTGTTTTGTTTTTTTTCCTTACTTTCTGGATACCTTGTTGTTTGTTTTGGAGAGCAGGTTGCCTTGTTACTTGAGGGAGTTAAAAGTGGTCGTAGCTGAAGGGCTGTGCTTGCTGTTGAGGCAGTGTTTTTATGATATGTTTCATTGTTCTAAAACACCTGGCTACTAGGGAGTATTGTGCTGTTTGCATCAAAGAGCGCTTAGATACTGAAAGACCACAGCCTGTTTGATCTGTGGACTGTTTCTGCTTGTTTGGTACATCTTGAAGAACTTAGTCTGGACAAATGAATATATATGGGGTAAGAGGACTGGGTAACACACGCTGCAGAAAGGGTTGTTTAGACTCTGGAAAAGATATTTCCATATTGTTTGTTACGGCTCTGTGCAGATATTGAGGCAAGGACCATGGCCTTAGAGCAGTAGGCACCTTCTAAAAGCCCATTTTAAGAAACCTGCTAAGGAGAGCTGCTCATTTTAGAAGCTGATTGACATTTCAAAATTGGTAACACAACTGTGGAAGCATAGCCATTGTGCCCAAAATCCCATATACTGGCATGTCACGGTCCTGAATGTCTTTCAGGCTTTCACATCCTGAATGTCTTAGGCTGAGTTGCAGGTTCCTAGCGCCCAGCAGCCCAAGCCCAGAGGGCAGACTCTGCATCTGTGACGTTTCCATATTCTGTCAAACAGCACCAGTTCTGTTTGTAGGTAGAGGTGAGCAGGTATTGGATAACTGCTGCTCTCTAGAATTGAGGTGTAATGGAGGGTTGTTTTTTTTAATGCTTTCACTTTGGTAAAAGTAAACTCTCACTAGTAGCCAGGTGTTTTACAGCAATGAAATGTGCCATAAAATACGTCATTTGATCTCTCATAAATTACGTGAATGAGATGAGAAATGTATTACTTACCAAGTCTAAGATTTGTTTTAGAACAGTCAATAACAGATTAGCATAAGACTGGAAACACAGATCAGGTTGGTGCCCGGTGCTTCATTCCCAGTGCCTAGGCAATACTTTTTGCTTTGTCATTCATATCACTTCAACTAGCAGTGCCATCGGTTATGTATACTTAAAGAATTTTGATACCTACTTATTGTGAAAAGGGAACAGAAATGCATCTAGACTAGTTTCCAGTGATCACTGGCTGTGTGAAAATATGTGAGTGGATAAATTTCCATAGTTGTAGTGTCCAGTGAGGTTGTGCGACTGTCCCAAAAGAGTTAATTGCTCACCCACTAGGACTGACTTAGTCAAGAAGTCATTTAAGTGTGAGCATGGAGGTATTTGGTTTGCTTGGCTTAAATCATAGAATGGTTTGGGTTGGAAGGGACCCTAAAGATCATCTGTTTCCAACCCCGCTGCCGTGGATAGGGACACCTTCCACTAGACAAGGTGGACATGATGTATAAAGATAAAATCAGCATATCTTGCAAGCCATGATGGTATCAGGTTAGTATCCAGCAAACAGTGAAGTGGAAAGAGGCACTGTGGAGCTGCATGGCGGATCAGAAAGCACATCCTCTGCTGCTGCCCTTGCAGAGTGAGCCTTGGTAAAACTATGCCAAAAATTGAGGGATGCTCAGTTGGGGTGTGTGCACTCTTTTGTCTTTCCTTATTAAATAAATAGACCGTGTATCTCCCCCTGCCATGGAGCCTGTCATCGCAATCAATAGGTTTCAGTATGGCAGAACTGAACAGGTGTAGCATGCTTATATCTTCTGTGAAATTGCAGCAGTGCTGACTCGGATATTTTCTGTGAGCTGTAAAGCAAGCGCTTTTGACTAAAATATCCTTTTGTCTTGGATTCTTCCCTGCAGTTTATTATTGTGTCTGGAAGATGCCTCCCACTGTGAGTTGTGGACTTTCAGCTTAATGTCAGTACTCATTAAACTGTAGGAGCAGAAAAAATTTAACAGACTGGAGCTAAACCACGGTAGAAGGAAGAATTTAGTGCACCATTCCAGGGGGTTTGCTTGCTTTTAATTGATGCACACAGCTTAGGTATGGCAGGTATGTGTACTTTATAGCAGTGCCTCATGGACATGTGTTATTAATCTAAACCCTCTCACCTCCTGCCAGGTGGGGCTGTACATGCGGAGTAACTCAATCTAATTGTTGCAGGCACTGAACAGATGGGGTTTTATTGTCTTGAGTGCTGGAAGTGCGTAAGAGAGCAATGCCAGCAGGATCCTTGCCCCAAACAGCAGCTTGCTGAGACACAGCTTGCTGCAGGAAGGCTGGCTTGTGGCTGGGAGTTTGCACAGGTCTCCAGCAGCCACGATTGTGATGGCATGAATGAGGGAAGGGGATAGATAGTTTGTGTTCATTTTGGTCTCTGTGTTATGTGTAATTTACTTGCTGCCTTGTGCTTGAGCAGTTTCCAACATACCACATAGTAAAACATTCTGAGGTTTTTTCACCTTGTTGGTTTAAAACACTTTGTAGAGGTGATTGTTCTTAATCCCATTTTATAAAGGGAGAGGGAACTAGCGTGGCAAATCAGAGAAACTGGTAATTTATTGATTCCTGTTCCTGAACAATAACCACTGTACCTCAGGTCTCTTGTCTTATCACACTCCACTTCATAAAGCTGCTTTACTACAGCTACATCCTTTCCTGCTTCTGCCTGTTCCTAGCCTTTGTGGCACTATAAACTTAGTGCGTGCTGAGTATTTATCCATCTCAGATACTGTCAGTTTTTATTGCCAAGGGAAAGCGAACCGGCTGCCTTTGCCGTGCATTCAGCTTTACTCAATGAAGACAGAGGTGTGCCCACTGCTGCCCAGTGCACTGCACAGGCATGAGCATTCAGCTGAGAAGATGAAGTGTGTATAAAGTCACCCTTTGTTTCCTGTGAAGGACTACCAGTGAAGTGTTGCTGCTTATCTGCTCCGCTGTAACAGGATGTAGGAAGAAGCGAGCTTGTGGTGCTGCGTTTATTGTACAAGAAATGTTTGTGTATCCACAAGAATGTTTTTATGCCAGGCACCGCATACCAGACCAGTAAAGTAGGCGCAAAGACCAGGTTCATGCAGTGAATGATGGCTCAGCATTCCCATCTTTGTAATAAGCTTTGCAACCTTTTTGTTCTTCCTTTAGCCTGCTTTCAGCACCTCCAGAGTGCTTAATTTCACTACTCAGGACAAGAGGACAGTGTTGTCTTATGGGACTCTGGAAATGTAGCTGCTGTCAAGCAAGAGTTGGTATTAGACAGCTCATCTGCAATAACTTGATGGGGAGATTTTGGAGGTCAGAGAAAACATGCTGAAGAAGTGCTGCCAGCCTGAGCATAGTGATTTTGCTTTCCCTGCACACTGGACTCAGACCAGCTTGTTGTGAAGTTAAGGCTGGCAGGGTGGTGTTCCTTGCCATGGTGGGTGCACATGGGCTGGAAGATGCTAGGAATTACGAGATCAGTAGCTTAGTGTTGCTGATGCGTTTCACTTCTCACATGTGATGTTACAACTAGTAGCAAATTAAATTGAGGAATCTATTCAATCTTTTCCTTCTATGCATGCCATATTGGTTTTCATAGGAACCCTTTCCTATCAGCAGACTCTGAATCTGCGGAACTTTTACTCTGAGCTTCTCTGAAGGACGGCACTGGTTGTTTCTGTTATTCAAGGAGTACCTCTAGGTAGTTTTTAAAGATTTTGATAGAAACAATTTTTTAAATGCTACTTCCTGGCTGGAGAGCTACTGCAGCTGCTGCAGAAGCAAGCCCTGTTGCAGTGAAGACAGCAAGGGGGGAATGCAACTCCCCTGAAGGTATGCCTTCTCTCACCATAGCTCAAGGTGAGAGCTGCAGTGGAGTTGTCCCCGTTTTAGGGAAAAAACCAAACAACTAATAGGGCCCACATGGAGATACCCCTGCTTCTCACCCTTCAGCCTGTGTGTTTTGGGGAGAGGAAGGGGCTAGTAGCAGTCAGTTCAGGACTGGCCAATTATTGCAGCCTCAAGAACAGCCAAAGTAGAAACTTTCCACCAGTCAAGAGTTTTCCAGTTAACAGGGGACAGACTACGCTAGGGTCAGTTGCTGTTACTCCGATCATCTCTGTTCTGCAGTCTTTTCACCTCTGTTTTTCTTGATCCTGTCTGCCCTTTAGTCTCCTTTTTCCCAGTTCTGTACTTCTTCCTTCAGTATTCTTTCTGTCCTTGGTTTATTGCTAACCGAAATCTTTTGTGACACTCGGTAAGTAACAGCACTGTCGGGTTTTCTGTTGCCACCGCTGTTCTCTGAGCTTTCCCTGTTCCCTTGCATTTGAGATCATTAGCTCTCTGGGATAAAGGCTTTCCACTGCTCTGTATTTGTACAATACCTTTTACAGCAGGGACCTGTTTTTATTGTCTAATAACATGATTAATACAGCTAGTACAAATGAATGATTCATTGGCACTTAGGTTCCTAAATGAGGGTGGAAACTTTGTATTTTTCCTGCAATCATTCTCTTTTTCCCAAAGGAATAAACAAATGCAACAAATATGCAATAAATGCATAAATACATAAATGCAAGTGTCCTAGGTTGTTCATCCCGAGGAAAATACAGGTTTGTTCGTATGTGTCTACATGGCTTCTGGGATCATGGTGTCTGGGTAGCTTGCTCTGTGAAGAGGTGCATGAAGAGGTCCTGGGAGATGTGTGTTTTTCTGAGAGCACTGGTATGCTAGTGTGTAAATAACTGTCACTGGGAGATTAAGGAATAAAGAATGTGGAGATCAATTGTGGCCTGCCTTTGAGTATTGACCATTAACCTCAAGACAACCTGCTGGGAGCCAGTTTTTAATTTCTGAACCACTGTTTCACTTTCTGCCTGTTCAGCATCCTTCCCGTGTTCAGTGACAGTCTCCTCTTGCCGGCTGACTGCTGAACTGTGGATCTGTCAGAGGCGGCAGCATTTCTGAAGTGGTATCTTTCCATACATCTCTTAGTCTGTAGAGAATTGTGTCCCAAAAGCACTCTGAAACTTGTATGACAAATGATAGCCAGCCCCACTGAGGGACTTTGTGGTGTAGAAATAGGTAAGTGTACACACTATCAGCTAGTTGGGAGCTGTAGTGTTCTTTCAGTTGAATCTTTACCATTTCCTTGCTTTACAAACGCACTAAAGATGCAAGTACTTCATAAATACCAAACACAAGGTTTTTATTCATATTTTTTTTCTTCTTTTTTTCTTTCATGATTGATATGAAGCTCTCAGAAGAGCACAGCATATCACACATCTTTTCCAAGTGATTTAACCACTCCCTTCCCTCTCCCCAAAGGTACTGGCTGATATCCCAATAATCAAGGCAATCACAGTGTAAAAATAAAACATTGCAAGGACTCAGATGTTACATTCTGGTGTGTGAACTAATGATGGCAAAGCCGCTGTTCTATCGTCCATAAGGGGGAGACTGTGCTTAAAAGCTCGGGTCCCTTCTTGTCTCTAAGATCAAATGCCTGTGGAGTGACAGCTTTGCAAAGTCAAATTCCAGCTGTTACTCAGTAGCCCAGGAGGCCAGTTGCCTCAAAGTATGCCCCAGGGACAAGATGGATTTTGAGAGATGGAAGAGAAGTAAAGGCACATCAGAGCAGCTGATGCAGAAGGGTGCTGCTACTGCATCGCAGCTTGGGCTGGGTAGCAATGGAATTTCTCTTAGCAGATGTGTGAGGAGGAGCTGTACCATGTGCAGAGCCTGGCCTTGGTGTAGCTTATGCTGGGCAGTAAGGAGCTGGCTACACAGAGCCAGGGTTCAATCCAAGCTCTTTATGCTTCTCTGCCCCAGGCTGGCTGCAGGTTCAGGAAAACAGCTCTGTAGAGAGTCAGGTTGGGAAGGAATTCTTCGTAGTGAAAGAGCTCAGTTAAATTGAACAGGTGAACGTCGTCTTCTGGTTGCTGAGGAGTTGTCTCCATTTGCCTTTAGGGAAATGAGGAAGGAGACTTGAATTTTTTCTCTTCCTTAATGTCTGTTGATTCTTGCTGCAGCAGCAGCTGGTTGCTGGTTCTGCTTTCCCTGGGTGACTCCCAGCTGTGATTGCAGGTGCCGCTCCACTAGCTCAGATCCGAGCAGGGACTTGTAAGCAGGCAGCCCATGTTCAAGTGCTTCACAGCAGTGGATACAAATGAATGCTAAATCTGTTCCCTGGTAAATGTTGGAACCATGTGAGTGCACTGAACCCCTCTGAGCTGCCAAACCTTCTGTCAAGCCAGAAGTTAAGTTGTTGTAAGTCTGTGTTCCCTTTTCTTTCAGTAGCTTGTAGTATGTCCTGTAGGAGTGTAAATATAACTCCAGCCAGGCATGAAACGTGCAACTTGAAAGCCACCGTGTTTGAGAGGCTGTGTAATGGAGAGTGTGATTGTGACTTCCAGGAGCTGCTTCTCTGGTTGGATTAAAATGGGAAGAGTCTGGTGTGTTGGTGAGGTGTGTGGCTGGGGATGTTGCAGTGAATCTGCAAGTTCTCTTTGGTGGTGGTGGTTGTTTTGGTTTTTTTCACTCTTCTCCTACTCCCTACACCTTGCACACTGTTGATCTATGTATTTAAAGAAGTAAGGATGCTTCCAGGTGGGTTTTCTTTCTACTAGTTCTGATTGGTACTACTGAATAGTGTTTATTCCTGGACCCCAGCACAGCTCTTAGCTGTGATGAGATCTGGAGAAAACAGCTGAAAGCCCTTCTGCAGGGGGAGGTGTGGGGAGGAGGGAACCCATTAGAGTACAACAAAGGGAGCTGGAGTGAATTTTCATGCTGATGAATATGACAGTGAAAGCCCTGACTGCTGCTGCGGTATAATTTGGCTGAGCAAGTGCTCTCCAGGCACCATCAGCACACATCTGTGCTGAGCACTGACATGGGCTGTTCCCGTGATGAGCGTTTACCTCAGCAGTGGGTCTCGTGAGTAATAGCCCAACTAGACCAGTTGCAAACTCTAGCTCAGGGAGACTTTACTGTCTTGATATTTGTCTTTTCAGCTGCACCTGACAAGCAGAGGAGAGCCAGAGGAAATACTCCAGCTGCAGTTGGAGGTTCCCCCCGCCCCCCCATTTACTATTTTACTTTCAATTTTAGATTTCTCACACCTGCTCTAGATTCACCTAGAAGGGAAGGGAGGTATGTTGGTGCAGGCAGTGAGAGAAATGAGGCAGAGAAGTAGGAGTTATCAGCTTTACTGCTGCTGTGTTTGGGACACTGGCATTAAGTTACCTCTAGGGATCTAAATTGGGACTGAGGTCTAAAGTCATTATGGGAAGAAGCTAAAGCAGTGGCTGCAGTGATGGACAACTACAACATTTTAAACATAGCAGAGATCCAAAGCAATAAAACATCGGCTTCAACACATCAGGCAGCAAAGTTCCATAGAGCAAACGGTTGGGTGATACTGATTTTGGAAGGGATAAAGAGATGCAGTTCCTGAGCAGGATGGGGCAGCAATGGCCAGGTGTGCTGCGTCTGCTGGAACGCTGAGCAATTTGCAGCCTGTTCCCAGCAAGGCAGCGATTCCCTCTGCCAGAGCAGTGGGCACAGCCCTGTACCTGCTGGGATGAGCGCACCCATGCTTAGGGCAGTGCCTGTGCCTGCAGTTTCCAGTGAGCCTGTGAGTGAATCTGCATTGGCCTCTCAGCAGGGAGCATGCCTTCGGCAGAGCAGGCAATAGAGTGGTGAGGGAGAAACTATTTCTTTCCACCTGGGCTGAGTCAGGCTGGTGGTGAATTTCTGCTGCATTCCTAAGCTGTTCCTGAGACCTCTGAAAATTTCCCTCCTTTGTTTCAGAGCCATCATCAATCACTTCAACCCGAAGATAGAGTCTTACGCTGCAGTGAATCACATATCACAGCTCTCTGAGGATCAGGTAAGCCAGGCGTGCAATGACCTCTTTCATATTGACCTCTGGAATATAGGTGTTTAGGAGTATGTTGTGCTCACTGATGATGTGGCAGCAGTGTGTGGGGTGAAAGCAGAACTCTTGTTCAGATGTGTTCAGATGTGCGTGAGAGGAAGCCTTGGCTTAGCCAATTTTACCGTTGCGTACAGGCATCTTGGTCCAGCAAATGCTGAAAGATGGGTACAAACAATGAAAATACGCAGCATTTTCAGGATGTGTGGTTGGGGACTGTCGAGGGTGCTGGTGTTTAGAATGGGGCAGGAAGTTTTTGGCAGAGAATTGTTGGGGCTAGCTTGATTTTCTGTGATACTGGGAGATGAGAACTGAGGCAACAGCTGGTAGAAATTTTCTAGTGTAATTGACTTCAATTGTGTTAGATTTTGAAAAGATAAGGTTTTTAATGAAGAGGATGATAGAGTTGGGTTTCCCTTCCTTAATTTAGCCTGATATGCTCTCTTCATGTCCTGCTTGTATTGCATAAATGTGTAAATGGCTTTTTGAAAATAGGCTACTGTGTGTGGTCTCAGGAACGGAGGAGATGGCCTGTTTCCCAAAATAAAATATTGGGATTATATGTTTATCATTCTTGGAGAGGTAAATGACTCTGCAGGAGCCTGTGGTGGACAAAATATGGAACTGCTGTGTGAACTGGGGGCATCATCCCAGACACAGCTGTGTCAACATCTCTGGACCTTCCAGAGAAAATATTTTGTATGCAGTCTATACCAGACCTCATTTGAGTCACCTTAGATCACTCCTTCTACTCGATGGGATCCCTCACTCGTGCCTGTTAAAAGGTCCTGACCGTCTCTTGCTCTGCAACTCATTTCTCTTTCTGTCCATATCTTTACTTATTGCTTGTTGATACCCTTCCATACTTCCTACTAACCTTTTCATTTATTACCCTACTTGATCTGTAATATGTAACACCCCAAAGTCTCGGGTTGAATGCTGTACTGGTGCAGTGGGGGGAAAAAATGTGGACCTTGCTGCTTTTCATTCTCTTCTTGATATAACTGGATAGAAGATGACTGGTTTTAATTTACTGATTTTTTTTTTCCTGCATTGTTCTGCCTCAGAGAGTCACTGTACCTACAGCTGTGCTTGGTGGTGGTTCCTGTTAGCAATCCTCATTCATTGAGGATGCACTGATTGCCATCAACCCAGGCCCCTAAAAAAGAAAAGCCTTTGATAGCCCAATTTAAAACTGGAGGCTTGGATAGAGGGGAATGTTGTGTAGTCTTTGGGTTAGTCTGAGGAAAGAAATGAGCTTTTCACAGTCAGGTCTGCGTAGTATTCATCCCCCAGCAGTTCAGGGAGGTCAGGTTAAATCCTTTCTTCCATGTGTGTTATTCTTTAAATAAAATCTCTAGGAGCAAGCAGATAATGAAATCAGTGCTGATGCATGGAGCATTTTGAGAAAGATGATTAGGAAGTTGAAAGACAGTTAGATGTCTCTTTTCTTGTCTCCCTTCATGCTTTCTCTCAACATAAGGAGAACATCAAACAAAGCAAAGCAATAATAGGCCCTGGTGAACTGCAAAGAAATGACGGAGATGTCACTGTGGTGAGGGACTGTATGGTCTCTTTGAGGGCGTTTAGTCAGAGCTCTGCAATTTACTGCACAAGGAGGAGAGGGATGGAGACTTCTTGCCTCCACTTTCAATTATGCCAGTGAGCTCAGGTCTGTGCGTTGCACTGTGATTTCCCCTCTGTCAGAAGCCGTCCCATGTGGTAAGTACGTGAGAGGTAATGGTGGATGCCAGAGATCAAGACCAGGGTCTGGCTTTTGTGGGGTAACAGAATTTGTTGTTTTCATTCTGTGTTAGCTGTTCAGCATGGGGCGGGGCGTGGGGGAGTCAACCTTGCTTTTTGTCTGCTGCAGTGTCTCTTTGTTGTGGTTTTTTTTCTTTGAGCTGTACCTTTTATTTTTACATGCGTGTTCACTTAATTCCCCTTCTCTCCATAAACATTTTCTACACAAAATACACCCTTCTTTATAGCCCTGGTTTTTGAAGTGTACCATATTGAAATATTTCATGCTTGCATTTAACTTGTGTATCCACATGCAGATACTACATTTGAGGATGGTCGTTCTCTGAGTTGTTTGAGTAGTTTCAGGAGACTGGTATTTCTTTATTGAGAACATTTGTTTTTACAATTTTGAGAATCGAACTTTCTTTTAATCAAGATTTCCTTCCCAGATACTAGCCTTTGGCCAGATTCTCATATGGCTGCTCATACTTCTCTGTGGTATCTGAGCATCTCCTATTAATCAGGCGGGCATGGCTTTGACATAGCTCTATCTGAAGGGAGATTTCCAGCTGCTGCGAGTTGCTTCCAATTCACTTGAACCTAATCAGCCTGCAGACTCTTACTTGAGCCTGTGTCAAACTTACTGTGCTGCCCCCTGACTATTCTGGCACCCTGTTCGTGTGTTAGATGATTTTTTTTATTATTTTATTTTTGTATTTTTAATATCCTTAAAAGTAGCTGAGTAATCAGCTGAAAGAGATTTCGCTCTATCTTTTTCTTTTTCTAATCCTATTGAAAGCTTTATTACCTTGTTAATCACTAACGTCCATTTATTACCATTCTCAGTCTGTCATCTCATTGCTTTCTCCTTTTTTATTTATAAGCATTAATGTCAACGTTATTATATGCTGAGGGGATTTGTAGGCCCTTGAAACTGATGGCCATGGGATTGTTTTAAGGGTAGACTGTTAAGACCACTGCACATCTTCAGCCCTAAAGATCTCCAGAAACTGCAGGGAATATCCAGACCTGTGCTGTAGGCAGGCTTATTTGCAAGACTTCATGGTACTGCTTTGCTGACAGTTGTGGGGTTTATCCAGTGTTTAGGTCAGAAACAGTGGGAAGAGACCTTTTTCTTTCCATATTCTTTTGAGTGAAGAGTGGGAGATTCCAAGGGGCAAGCAGATGCCAGGGATTTGATGATGAGTCATCTTAGTCTATAAACATCATGTGATCCTGGCCAGTGCCATTCTGCAGAGAGTCTATTTGCCAAAGCAAATGCATAATCCTTCCTAGTCGTCAGCTATTTTGACCTTGCTGTAGTTCCTCGCCATGAAACAGGAAGTGTCTTAGCCAGTTATTGGCGTCTTCCCTCACTTGCTAATTCGTTAAACCTGACTTCAGTGTTAATTTGTGTTTTTGTGGTATTCTGCCTCTCAACGTGTTTGGCACCTGCCTGCATGTCCTTTAAGGAACTGAAAGATGCTACACAGTCGAAAAGATAGGGCTGGCCATTAACTGCCAGTGTAGTTTTAGCTCTTCCATGCAAGTGATTATTCCCACATCTTCAAAGATGGTTTGGTCCCTTCCCAAGTCAAAGGGCAAAATAGCCGCCTGTGAAATGAATTCATAGGCTTATCTGTACTTTCCAGATGACTGGACTGCCTTGTAGCTAATACATTGGAGGCAGTAGACTTTCTCTGTGCCATATCTGATCGGAGAAGTTCCCGGCATGTTTTCTAGTGGAAGCAGTTGCAGAGAACAGGGTCAAGGCAGTGAGTAAACAGAACACAAGTTGGTCCAGAAGGGCAAACGCAGACAGAACAGAAAGACTGAGAACACAGGGCATGAACGATCTGGATGGGGTCTCACATCTGCCTTTTCTGGATGTGAAAGAGCAGCTGCTAGTAAGAAGGTAAACTCTCTGCCTGATGGTGATATAACGCAATTATTGTAGAGAGGCTATAGTGAGAGGAACCCAGTACTTTTGCTGAAGTCTCCTCTGAACAGGAAATTCTTGTGGTGCCTTGCATGCCAAGCGAGTCTTGTGCCAGTGAAGGTCGCATTTTCTCTTTGGCACTTGTTCTCTCTCTGATTTCTGCCCTAAGGGTCTTAAAATTGAGATGGCAGACGTAGGACTGATGATGCTTGCTGGTCAGGAACATTCATGTGCTTTTTCTAATAGAAGCCTCTCTTTCTTCCCAGGTGTAGTAGGGATGCTAGGTAGCTCTGGTTTGGAGGTGAAGTTCAGTGTGAAAGACTGTTGCGAACACCTGTACTGTGTGTACTAGTCTGGCAACTGCAGGTGAAAAGTGCTGGGAGCCAGAACAGATTGTGATAGAAAAACAGGACAACAGTATCGCTTTTGAAATTGAGACAAATGAGTGTAATACTTGGATTGTTCCACATTGTTATACCTTTATAACTCAGGTAGCTGCAATCCAGTTTGTTCAGGCAATCTCACAAAGCCATTTCCCTTTTCTTGAGGTCATACCTCAGATGCTGAATGCTGCTCCCTGACCTGCCAGCCCCATGCCCTTTTGTTACCTTGTGGGGCGTTGAGGGAACTAACCTGAAGTGCAGCTCACAAAGGCTCCACCAGTGACTTGCACAGAAAGTCAGAAAAGAGTGCAGTTGGCTTTAGATGCCCTAAAGTATTCTAATTCTGAACGATTGATGTCACTGTTTATTCAACTTGTTCTGGTTTCCACAGCAAAACTACTGGCAGCTACCAAATGCTTTGTTGGTTTTTAGCGCTGCTGGCAGTGGCGTTGAAAGCCTGTTGGCATGTGTATGGTATTTTTAAAATGCTGAATACCGTCAGTGCTAGGTACTACTACAAAAAAATCCCCCTAATCTCTTACGTGAATATAACATGTTGTGAGGGCTCCAGAAATACTTCAAAATGGCTTTGGCATAATGCTGCTTCACTTCTGAAATGAAACGCAGTGAGCTTTGGGGTAGGAAGTATCGAGCTTGCTAGTGCCATATTGCTCGCAGTAGGAGGAATGTGAAACTCCAGCTGAGGGGTCACCAAGGCAAAGCCCTAATTTAAAGTCATCACATCTTTGCAAATGAGGCAGGGATGCTGGATTTCATGGTCTCATTACTGACACCTACTCATGATTAATGGCTTGAAAACAGATTTTATTGTTTAAATAGAAAGAGCTGAGCTGCACTAGGTGAAATTGGAATCCCAGGTTTAAAAGGATCTACATAAAAAGTCTTTTATATAGATCCTTTTGGGATCTGGAGTTGGCTAATTGCTGGTTTGCCTAGCTGGTGGGGGTGGGGCAAGTTAGATATCTATCTCTTTTACTTCTTTTGGTTTTGGTTTATTTTGTTTAGCAGAGAAATATCCCTGCAATTTACTAGTGCCTTAGACTGCTTTACGCAGTGTGCCAGACTGAACGGGTCTGAAGAGGCTTCAAGGACTTGATCAGCTTTGCTGCAAGGAGATTTGACTCTGGAGGTGAGCTTTGGAGCAGTGACTTTGTGCTGTGTAGTGCCTTTTATTAACACGCAGAATACAATAAACCGTGTGTCATTGGAGGAGGGGGAACAACGTGCGGTAAGTGTTAGAGGGACAGAAGAAGGGTTTTGTTTTTAAAAACATCTGCTGCTGGAGAGATGTAACCCTGTTCCAAATCCAGTCCCAGGAACCCCAACAAGAAATGGGAGAAATCCTTCAATTCCCTCTCAGGTTTGACACAAAGGTGCCCAGACGTCCTGCCTGTTGCCACTAGTGGCAGTCACCTGCTCTGTGCCTCTTGGAGGCAGCAGCCAGTGTGACCCTGCATCACCTTGGCTGCTCCCGGAGCAGAGGACTCTTTCTACCCTTTGGTGCATTGCAAGTGCTGAGGCATGCCTGGCTGCTGCCACTTCTGCGAGCTGTCCTCTTGGGCAGATTTGGGACTGCCTCAAAGTACAAACTGGTTACAAAATAAGGCCATTAAACTTCAAAGCAAGGCTCGCCTTCCATTCTCACAGCTGTTTTCATAGCCTTTCCTGGCTGTCAGTAGTGCTACAGGACTGATAAGGGCCTGAAGACTGCTGTAGTGCAGGTGACCGCTGAATGCTGGGGACTTGGTTTAGAACTGCCTTCTGGAGCTGTTACTCTCTGCAGGCTGCTACTGGGTAAAGTCTCCTGGAGCTAGAAAAGTTTCTGTGCTGGGGCTACAGAAGCAACACCTGGGGATGTGAGTTATGAGCCAAGCCTGATTCCCTTCGGGGAGCGTGCTGAGCAAGAGCCGTACATTTGCTGTGGAGACAAGCTGGTGTTGATCTAGTTCCAGTGTTTGTCCTTGCCCCTGGTGAGTGTGTTTCAAAAAACACTTCGGATGCTTTGCAGATTTGTTATATATATGGTGCTTAACTAAACCTGGAAAAGGGGCTGTGGGTAGCTAGAGGAAGGGGCTGTGCACCAGCATCTGACCTCCTTCCTAGCTGTTGCTGTGCTGCCTTGAGCAAACCTTGAGCCCTGTATCCTCCTGCGTGAGAGGGCAGCTGGTGTGGAGCCCTTGGGAAGCCAGGCAGCATTTGAAGTGCTGTGTGATCTGCTGGGCAAGGCTGCTGTGGAAGTGCAAAGCAGTGTTACAGGTTCCTGTCATTGTTAAGCGCCTGTATAGGGCAGGGAAAGCTCCGCAGAGGATTGCAACAGAATGATCAAAACAGTCTGCATTTATAAAGATTAAATTACGACTTTGCACATCTACGATTAAAGGAGGAGCTGTCAATGGCTGGCTTGTGTGAACGCACAATTCAATTTGCATTTTGTAAAACTTCAGATTGGGAAGGTTTTTTAATCCCCTGTGAAACAGGAACAATAGAGGCCGGCTGTTGCCAGGTGCATAATGCGTATAGACACCATGCAAACTTCTTTCGTTATCTTCTGTAAAGCTGGATTTATAGCAGTATACCTTGTTGCTCTGGTCCTGAGCTCCACCTTAAGCTTCCTTACACTCGGTCATCGCTCTGCTTGGGAGTCCTAAAAGTAGACAGACTATAGCCTGCTGTGCCAGTTACAGACAGCGATGTGGCTGTGCGAAATCGTTCCTGGAGTCAAACTCTTCTCGCACAAAAGGGGACAGGCTTTGCACCAACTGCCAGCCATGCTCATTCTGGGGCTTCTCTAGGATAAAGCGCCTGCCTTCAGAGACTGCCACTCTTCCTTCTCTCTTGTAGTACCCTGCTGGAACAGATTGTTTTTCTGCTTTCTTCCTCTGGATCCTCTAGCTGGAGCTGCAGCTGTTTCCCAAAAGTGACAAATTGGGTCATTGCTCTGATTTCAGAGTGGGAAGCAAATTGAGCTTTGCAGTCTCCATGCCTCCCAGAGCAGGAGAGTAAATGCTGCTGAGCCTAAAGGTGCCACACCTGAACAGAGCTCCAGTCAGCTGGAAGAGTTGGGGTTTTGGCTCTCTAACACTTGGCATTTGGATGTTAAGACAGTAAGTTCAAATTTGTTGTCTGTGGCAGGGAGCTCAAAGGCAAACCTTTTAGTAGAAGAGAAGATGGCATCTCTGATGTGTGTCACTCTTCCTGTCTTCATGGGAGATCAGAGGCAGGCAGTGGGATTGCTCAGGGAGCTGAAGTGTGTCATTCAAAGACAGCAAGTGGTGCAGGGGGGATTGATGTCCAGAGAGATGGAACTGGGGAAGGTGGTTCTGCATCAGCCAAGTCCTAGGAGCTATGAATCAATTCCACTGCCTTAGAGGGCACTTGGATTCCCCCGTGGCTCAGTTAAGGCACAAATAAGCTCCTGGGGAGCTACATATTGCTAGCAGCACGTGCTGTTTCAGCAACAGCATCTTCCTCATAGCTGGCATGAATATAGGCCTGTGGAAGGGTAGCAATTCATAGCCCTGTGCTTGCTTTCACCTGAGCACCTGTTCATAGGAGTTCCTCTTTCACTTTTGCCAAACCATGGATATATGTTCTCCATCAATAACTGCTTCACAGCAAGAACTGCTAACAGGGAAAGTACGTTCTAGTCTTCCAGACAAGAAGCTGATGAATTGGCCTGGACCGTTTCCTGAAAGTATGTAGGATTTCTGAAATAAGCTGATGTGACCCAGCAACCATCACTTGCATCAATATTAATTGGTGTGTCACAGGTACATCAATGTTAGTTTAAAATAGGAAGCTTTTTTCTTCCATGAAAACACAGGTCAGTTAGGGCGACCTTTGGCAGTAAGAGAGTAAGTATGAAAAACCTGCTGCTATATCCTTAACATTTGGAGAGCAGGGTAGTTTCTTGCAGACTGACATCCAATGTTTCCAGTAGCCCTTGCAATGTGCCTTAACCTCCGAGCTGAAAACTTTGCTATTAAGTCTTACTGTGTGGAGATCCTCAGTAATGAAATGTTGCGCTTGAGGCTTATTTGTGCACAAAACCCATCTTGGTTTCCCAAGTGTGTTTTCTTCAGCAGTTGTAATTTGGCAGGCTGCATTTGTTTCTGAGTTGGATGTAAAGACACATACAGAACGCTGTTGAAATCTTATTCTTGGACTTCCTGATTTCTCAGAAAGTGCTGGGTTCGGGTTCTCCTGTGTAGAAGCCATAGAGGTGGAGAAGTTCTTGAGTGCTTCTTTCACTTGCAATTGCATGAGTGAGCTTCTATCCTACTAATGGACCGATTGCATCTCTGAGACTATGACAGCTGCTTGTAGTGAAATGTGATGACAGAGAAGGGCATGGCATCTTTTTGGCAATGAGATTTAGCATCAGGGAGCTGGCATGACGTGGCTAGCTAACTGTTCTTTGGGTGCTTTGGCTTCAGGAAGGTCTGTACTATCTATTGCAGACCAAACTAAGCTGTCCTGAAGCCCTATGAGCATGTTTAACGTAGTAGAAAGCTGGGATTAATAGTATCATGGTGGTACTGTGAGAATTTATTTCTCTGAGCATTGCTATCAGCTCCCCTGTGGTTTTGTTAACGTAACATCCTCATAGGTCAGCTCAGGAAGTGAGGGATAGGTGAGGGGACAGGGAGGTGGATTGAATGGCAGAACTTAGAGGGTTGTGATCAGCAGTGCGGAGTCCAGCTGGTGGCCTGTAGCCAGCGGTGTTCCCTGAGCATCAGTGCTGGATCTGGTCCTGTCCAACTTATTCATCGATGACCTGGATGAAGGGACTGAGTGTGCCCTCAGCAAGTTTGCTGGTGATACAAAACGGGGAGGAGTGGCTGATACACCAGAAGGCTGCGCTGCCGTTCAGTGAGATCTGGACAGGCTGGAGAGCTGGGTGAAGGGAAACCTCCTGAAGTTCAATGTAGGCAAGTGTAAGGTCCTGCACCTTGGGAAGAGCAACCCCATGCACCGTACAGGCTGGGGGTTGACCTGCTGGAAGGCAGCTCTGCGGAGAAGGACCTGGGAGTTCTCGTGGACAGAGCAGCATGCCCCGGTGGCCAAAGTGGCCAGTGGGCATGGCTAGAAGGTTGAGAGACATGATAGACATGATCCTCCTCCTCTACTCTGCCCTGGTGAGGCCACATCTGCCATGCTGTGTCCAGTTCTGGGCTCCCCAGTCCAGGAGAAACAGGGAACTACTGGAGAGGGTCCAGTGGAGGGCTGTGAGGATGATGAGGGAAGCAAAGCACTTCCCTTATGAGGGAAGGCTGAAAGAGCTGGGCCTGCACAGCCTGGGGAAGACCATCAACACATACAAATATCTTCAGGACAACCACCAAGAGGATGGGGCCAAGCTCTTCTCAGTGGTACTCAGTGACAGGACAAGGGGCAACGGGCACAAACTGCAGCACAGGAAGTTCCAGCTGAATATGAGGAAGAACTTCTGTACCTTGAAGGTGACAGAGCACTGGGACAGGCTGCCCAGAGAGGCTGTGGAGTTTCTGTCTCTGGAGATATCCAAAACCCACTGGGATGTGATCCTGCTCTAGCAGGGGGGATTGGGCTAGATGATCTCCAGAGGTCCCTTCCAGCCCCAGCCATTCTGTGATACTTCTTCAGCAACATCTGTGAATCAAACCATTGCTCGTCCTGCAAATAAGACACCAGCCTTCTGACTTAGACGTTGCATTGTCCTTTGCAGCCTTCTTCCAGTTCTGTGAAAATTAATGTACCAATCCTGGGACAAATCAATCCATATGTGAAGATGGAGGTCACGCAGAGCCTACCCTGAGATGTGTCTTACAGCAGTTTTCCTTCCAGGTGTTTAAAGGAAGAGTGTGCTCAGCTGGCTAATGACTGAGTCTCCCTTTCCAGTCCTCTTCTGCACTAGAAATACCTACACTCCTACCCAAACCCGGATACTGGCCTTTACTCGACTGTGTCATATTGGTGGTTTGCTGGAGTGAGGCATCTGTCCAACTTGCATGAAACTTTACCTGTTACTGACCCCTGAGGTTTATCAGTAATTTTATGTAACAGGATGTTAACACAGAGCATGGATCTAGATGGAGTTTCATGTGACAGTATATGCAAGTGGTTTTTTGTCCCTTTCATTTCCTAAAAAAAGGTAGCTGTGAGCTACAGTAAAGACTTTTTAAGGCTCCGATTTGTTTGCAAGTACTCTTTTTGCTGAACGTCTTGCAACACTAAGACAGGAGCAATCTTTCAGCTGATGGAACCAGAAATGTGGATTTGTGAGGGAGTCAACGTAGTCATGCTGAAACTTAAGACTTCATGACTGTCTGTTTTGGTTTTTGCATCCAGGCTGCTTTGCTTGGAATTTTCTACCCTGTCATTAATGCTCCTGAAAACCAACAACTTGATGGAAGCATTTCACTGCAGGCTCTTAGTTCTCACCTCAGCTATAAAGATGTGCTTTTCTATTTTAAGTGATGGACCTATTTAATTGCAGTACCACCTACAAGTCACTTTGTAGGCATAGAAAGGAAACTTAGGTCTGTTGCTGGGCTAAACTCCCCTTCTCAGAAGAATAAGAAAGCTGCTGTAATGCCTAATCTCAGCCTTCTTTGCAGATACTTGAGCATGACACACTTTTTGCAGGGGAGAATATTAACATGATCTGAACTTAATTTCTCTCGCTGATGACAGTTTCCCACATCATCCAGTTCTTGCTGAGCTTTCCACCCTCAGTAGTGCCCAGAGGGATAATATTCCAGGACTACTTGAGTCCTAAAGTACATCTGTCACTATTTAGTATGTTGATACTTTAGAACTAGGACTCAGTGATGCTAGGGCTGGGCAGTTAATGTCATACCAAACATTCTGGCATAAAGAAGTTGGTTGCTAACCATTCCTGTCCGAGTTTCTCATCAGTAAATCAGTTAAATCAAACCAGAAACCTGTGGTCTTGTCAGCTACACTATTAGCTTGAGACAGCCTGGTCCCTTATCCTCACCCAGAAACCCTTCACTTTGGTGAGGCGTGTTTGAAGACTGAGGTAACTGTAGTGTTGGGAGACCTGGACTGAAGCTGCCATTTTTTTGTATGTGAAATCCTAACTCAGTGTGACCTCAGCTTACGTAGGTCAGGGAGATCTTTTTCTGTGATGAGTGTGGGAAAGGTCAGGTTAAGATGCTTGAACTAAAATGGCCAGTTCATTTGACTCTGATCTTTGTTTTAAAAAACAATGATGCAAAAAGCTCAGAAGTCAAATCTGGGGAGTGGGAGGGTTTTGATAGCATTCCCCTTTTAAAAACAAGGGAGGAAAAAATCACCTGCCCATACTCTCACAAAACCCCTTACTTTCCGGTGCTTGATGGGGTTGCACTTTAAAGGTGATTCCAGCCTGGACTGTTAACCCTATCTCCACTTAACCCTGTCTTACATAGTTGTAGCCAGGTGCTCACAGACTGCTGCAGTTTCTTCTGCCCTGCCTCTTATTACCAAGTCAAGAGCAGATGTTGCAGAAATATTTACAAAATATTTAAGATCACACCTCTCCTCTGTCACTTGCTCTTGGAAAAGGCGATCAGATCATTCTAGTGCTAGTTGCTCTTCCCTGGCAGAGGTTTTAATGCCTGCTAGGGTAATGGTGGGTGGCATTTCAGATTGCAGGCTGCTTTTACTCTATATAGCTCCTGCTGCATGCTCCCTTCTCTCTGGGTATTGAAATTGTTGTTCTGGCACAGCATTTGACTTGAGCTTTTCCCTGCCTTTGTTTCTTCCACGGGGGCCTGTGTGCCTTCATGCTGCTGACAGTATACGCGTTTGAGAGGATTCCTTTACATGTGCCTCTTCAGGCTTTTTACGATCCTGTCTCTTTCAAGGCGTAATAGCAGAATATAAAGTAGGTCACTTTATTTCCTTTCTGCTTTTCTCAGTTCTGCAGCTCTTGTGATCTTTGAATTCTTTCTGAATATTACTCTGACAGTTTTGGAGACTCATGACTGGGAGAGTTCAGCAGGCTCCTAAAGCCTCAGGAGTTGTTGGGATTGGACCTTAACAGGGCGCTAGGGACATCTTTTATTGTAGCCTTTGTGTGCCTGGGATACCCCGTTAATTAGTGCCCTTGACGTGTTTTAGAGAGATGAAAAGGGAGAACAATGGCACCTTTCCTAATGCACAGCCATTGCTTGCTGCTATGATGCATCTTGTAGCTGCTGCCAGCCCTACCCTCCTGTTCTCTCTGAGCTGATTGGAGCTGGCAGTTCTTGTCTAGAAGCAGTAAACCAAGTGAACAGCTCTACTTATTACTATTTATATAAATGCACCAAACAAAAGCTCTAGGTACAGTCACAAGTCAGTCCTTAAAAAGGCATATGGAAGAAATTTAGCCTTTCCTGAATCAGGCTGGTTCAGGCTGCTGTAGATTTACAACAAATCCCCAAACTTTAAAGTACCTGCATTTTCCAACGTGCAGACTTGCTTTTGGGTTTTATTCACATAGCCCAAGGCAGTAGAAGCATTGGGGTTAAACTATTAACACGGCTTCACTGAAACTCCCCCTTGTGAATGATTTTTAGAACTGTAAGATCCGAATTTGCGGAGTAAGGCAGATGAGATGTGGCCCCCTTCAACTTCTGTTGATTGGTTTCTCAGCAGGTTAAGTGTGGTACCAAATTACTCTGTGTTAAACCAGGGTGAGAATGGACCCCCGAGGTTTATCCCACATTAAAGGTGTGTTACTATGTGGTCAAATGCATGTAAACTCCAGATTTTGTAGAGCTGCTCTGAAACGTGAGACGAGACAGAGTTGGAGATGCAAAGACCTGGTCCAAAGCTTCCACCCAAGCTGCTTTCTAGTAGTGTTGAATTCCCGAGGGGACTGCTCAACTGATATGCCTGGTTAGTTAGGAAAAGTCAAGCAGAACTTCAACTTGTGTGTATTAGTATAAGGCGCAATTTCTTAAGGAATTTGCTAAGCAAGCATGAAATCCTCTTTAAATATAGTAAAAAATTCAGATGTGAGAATAGTATCAAGAGAGCAATGCAGCAGCATTTTGGGAAGAGCAGAGTTTAAGATTCCCATTAAAACAAAAATAGTTGTGCAAATAAAACTACCAGCTGATGCAGGACAAATTAGTGGGTTTAAGATCTAGAGAAAAAGCAGCTGAGTTATTAATCCCTGAACTGAAGCCCTTAAGTCCTTCTAGTGAGTGATTTCTGCTTGTCATCTAATCCCTTTGAATCATGGAAAACATAGACCCAGAGTTGCTCTTTGCTGTGTAGTAAGAGGAAATTTAACCAATGAGCTAAATAAATAAATAGATTAATTGGCAACAATAAGGAGCTGTGTATGCACTGTATCTAATTGCTTTTTTTATATTGTCTTCCTCTAACTTCTTGGAAGACACAGGTTTGTGCGTTGCACGTGCAAAAGTATGCTTAACACACACACACACACACACACACACCCATCACCAAGGCTTTGAACCTTCAGCTTCAAAGATCACTGTGTGGATCACCTTATATTGCTGTGGATGGTCTCTAATGGGGACATTGCTCAGCCAAGCTGAATTTATGCAGTAGAAATTCAAGCTGAAATTGAACGCACCTCAGAATCACGGAGTAAATCAAATCTCATTTCCTTGCTCACACAGAATGTGGGCTGTGTGGGCTTTCTTCCTCCTCCTCCTTCTCAGTAATTTTTATTCTACCAGGTCAGAGCTACCTTTTTCTTATGAGAAATACTGTGTGAGTGGCTTCCCTGAGCCTTATTCAAAAACCCATCAGAGCTAATAGCTTTGAAAATGTTTGATGTCCAAGAGGCACTTGGGAGCACTAAATCCTCGCACAGGGATTTTTAGGCTGTAGAACAATGGTGTCCTCCACGTACTGCAGAAATGACTGTGGAGATGATATTTCCATTACAGATCCTGTAGGTACTTATCTGGGAATAGGGCAAAAAGAGAATTTAGAGAGAAAGCGGAAGCCTTGGTGATCAACTCCTTAGCCCCAAGAGTGGCATCATCTTTGTCTAAGTCTTCAGTAGTGCTGTATGTACAAGTACATCCCATTTCTGTAGCCAGCAGGTTCAGTTTAGAGCTGTGACAGCAAAGGGTGCATGTGTTTGATTCAGAGGGCAGGCACTGTGGACAAGTAGCTCTCCAGCTTGCTGCTCTGCTTACTGATTAGCTCAACTTGAGGATTCAACAGCTAAAGGTGCTTTGGAAAAGAAGCATAAGTTTTCTTCTCGTCCTTTGAAGAGAATGGGTCCAGTGCCAGCACAAATCACCTTTTCCTTGAATGTCAATGGCAGGCATACAGCCAACACCATACTCTTATCTGGCCCGTTAGCAATAAACCTCCGCTTTGTGCCATGTCCTTCCTGCCCATCCAGCATCTGCGCCTCTGTGGAGATAACACACTCTCATAGAGGTAAGATGCCTCTTTTCAGTCTCTTCTCAGCCTTATATCCTGAAGGGATTTGTCTCCTGTGGTGTTCTGGGGTTGTTGCTGGGAGCATCTGACTTGTGAGAAAGCTGTTAGCTTGAAGAGGTGGTAGGTCTGATGCTTTAAGGATGTAAGTGGAACAAATGTTGCAGGGGTAAACACTAAGTTCCCGAGCATGCAAACTCTTTTTATCCTCCAGATATCTTTGGATTGCAAGTTGCTGCTTAACTGTGACAGGAATCCTTCTTGAGAGATGCACCTATTGTCTTGGGCCCTGATGGCTTCTGTTGGGTATAACGAGAAACAACTAGAAGTCACTGAGTGTCAGCAACTCTTGGTGCCTCTGTTTATTTCAGAGAACACACATAGCACTGCTTTCCCTGAGAAGGACTGTAATAAGTGTCAGACCGTTTGATTTCTCAGAAACCTCCGACCTGCTTTCTGTGTGGGGTCCATGCCCAAGTCTCTGTTCTCTCTCAGATTCACCATGCTGTCTGCTGGCCAGCTATCCTGCACATCTCCATTTCAGTCAAGAAGTGTCTCAGCCCATGGCGTTTAACATCTCATTAGGTTTGCCCTTGCTAGTGATTATTTTGGATAGTAGCCTCTATATCGCCAGCTGTCCCAATTTAAATAAATGTTCCTTTTGAGTTAACTTACCATCAACTTTAGGCAGCTCTGTTTGTACAGGCAAAAAGAAGTTTTCTATGCTGGCCATGAATGCTTCCAAGCATAAACGTTCTCATTCTGTTTCAGCTCTGGTCATTGCCCAGATGGAGTTCAAAGAGAGTGACACTTTCCAACAACCCAAAAGGGAACAATTTAACAAACTGAAATGTTAACAAGCTTCACTCCTTCAGCATGTTGTATCTGCAGTTACTTGGTTCTCTTGTTTTCTGTCTTTCTTATCATAGACTTTGACCTTTCCTTTTCCTCCAGCTGTGCAATGCAGATTCGATTAGGATCCAAAAGTGTGTCTGGGATTTGTGAGGAGACGCTTAGTTGGGACAGATTGGATTCCATTGTCTTGATAGGAATTTCATCACTGTCACAATTCTTATAAACATAACTTGCGCAGCTGCATTCTCAGTATCTAGGGGCCAGTCATCTCTGCTCCTTCTTACCTTCTCGATTACTCCTGATGAATTTTGCAGATTGAATTTTATAAGTCTTTGAGCTGTAGGAAAGTCTGCTAGATATTGCCGTGCAGGAAAGGACTCTTGGAGCCACTGTGATAAACCTGGAAATGTTGGCTCAAGGCTCAACAGTGGTTAGAAAGGCAAATAGATAATTAGAAACTGTTAAAGAACAAAAATAAAGCAGGAGTACTGTGGTGTCACTGTGTAAGTCTGTGACAACCCATGTTTTAAATCTTGTATGTCAATTTCCAGTGCCCATATTTCAGAAGAGATATTGTAAAACTGCAAAATAGTATAGAAAATCAAATGGTTATTTGCTCATCTGATTTCTTGGCTACCCAGACATCTTGCATGTATTCAGAAATTTTGTTGTACCTGTCTTACAATGGACTTGAGTTCATTTTCCACATGTGGTCGGTTAGGCAGGTGAGCTCTAGATTTCCTCTTTCTTAGCTTCGTTGCACCTCCTCAGGCCACTGAATTACTGCCTTTTGTCATTTCCACTGTGCAATTAATTGAGGTGGCCTTCTATCATGACTGTTTAATTGCTTAAATGTAAGTAGGAGCAGGAGCTGCGGAACTGATCTTTCCGAGCTCTGCCCCTCCAAATGCACACCCTCCTGCCCCACTCCTAGCTGGCTGTTCCTCTGGCATGTCCTATGTCGTTTTGACTTACTTTAAATATACAACATCCACTTGCTTTGTGGCCAGTTTTTAAGTGTATTGCTGTTTAGTTTTGCTGCTTCCTTTAAGTGTATTCATGTTGTGCAAACCAAATTTAACAAGATTTCGGATAGTTTGGGAGAAAAAAAAAATGAGCTAGATAAGTATACTTTTTCTCAGCAAGTGTCAGACCCAGGGCTGTACTGGTATCAGCTTGCTAGTTGCTGTAAAAGAACAAGACAAAAAAAAAATCAAATGCATGACAACTTCCATAGGTTTTTTGAGTGTCTGTGTTCTCCTTTCATTCATGTTGGTCTTCATGTCAGAGTCCTGTTGAGTTTTTGGGGTTTTTTGTAAGTCAGTCTGTAATCATTATATCCTGTAGAAGTCAATGGTGGCTGTGTGAGGAGCACAAGTTCTCTTGGATCCTTTACTGATTGCTGTGAACCTGATCAGGTGACATAGTTCCAGAAACTTCCTGTGACTGCAGATGTTTGATTAGACCGTAACCAGCATAAGCCTCCCCATTGATTTTCCCGTGGGCACAATTAGGTTTTGGTTTCTTTTGAACTGGAACAGTTCACTTGCTTCTGTTGGGGTTTGAATGAATGGAAGGGGTCTTGTTGCATACCCTGTCTTAATCTGTTCTCTAGACAGCCTTATTTCCTGAGCCAGCTGTCTTCTGGGCAAATTTGAATCTCTGTCCTAGGAATGAGTTTTTTCTGGTCTACATGAGGTATCCTGTTGTCACTTTGTCGAGGCAGAGTGAACTGAAATTGTGTATTTGAGTTTCAGTGTTGGCCAGGATGCTTTCTGGCTGCTGCTCCTAGAAAGATTTATTTCAGACCTTTTCTTAAAATATTCAGCTACAGTTTTTTAGGTTCTTGTAGCTGTATTTGAGTTCTGTAACATCCTTGTATGCCCTGGCATTCTCAGTTCAACTGGAGCAGCAGCTTATGACTTAAACTCTTTTATCTTGTTGTGGGCACGAGGGTTACTGGTCTTACTTTGGTCAGTTAACTGGTGCTGGAGAGATGCTGCTGATTTATATTTTTTTTTCTTTTCTCTGCGTTGATGAGGACAAGGTCTTCTCTAAATAGAGAATTGCACTGAAGTTTGTGCACAAATCACAGCATTCAGTTGCTGAATGCTGGTTAGCCACTTAGGCTGAACGGGTAATATGCACAGTGAGCATAAGGATGCTCTTGTCCTCTTGTTTGATGTTTTGGTGACAGCAGTTGATTTACTGCTGTGCTAAAATGCAGCTGGTAGATAAAAAGCTTCTTCTGGAACAGCCCATCGCATTTCAGCACTTAAGTTAATTGTAAGCACAATGGGGAAATAAAAAAATTAACGGTCCAGTCCATAGCTATATGCAGTGCATTTTGAGCTTTGGCAGAATTGCAAGTGCTCTTACGTACCTAGCAGTGAGAAATGTTTTCATAAATGCCACCAGCTGGAGATAAGGGTTCGCAAGTCCAAAATGGGCTGTAACTCCAAAACAGCAAATCTATCTATCTGTCTCAGGGTTTTATGCTCCTGCCTTCATCCTGGCCTTCCTTATGCTGCCGGCCTTCCTTATGCTGCCTGCCTTCCTCACAAAATTTCTAACAGGCCAGCTTAGCGGACCTCATTCAGTTTCTGGCGGATCTCCCCATCCAGATCTAAAAGTCTGCTCTGGAGGGTGCTTATTTTATGAATTGACATAGTCAAAGATAATTCGCTTCAAGGTCTTTGACTTCTTTTTTTCTGCCTGGTCTTGGGAAGTGCCAGCGTTGTGCAGTACATGGATGTTCGTTCCCTTGGCAGAAACCCACTGAACCCATTTTCCTCCCTTGAATGACACAGAATTGCCTCCTGTATTTCCTCTTGGGAGCCTGTCCCTGCAGTCTGGGAAAGAGCATCCATGGTCCCACAGAGAGTGCCAGGTTCTTTCTGCCAAGTGGGATATGTAGGTTAGTATAAACCCACTGACCATCTTTGGAACTGAGAAAAGAAAATTGATCTTGAGAAGCAGCAGTGTGAGGATAAGTGCATTTTGCTCCTTGTGCTCCAAACCCAAAGGGGTGGTTGAGCAAAGTGCACTTAACAGTTATGGGAGTTGTCATTTATGTGTAGGCATGACTTCTTGAAATTACTCTGTAGTAAAAAAGTAATGGTGGCATAGGCTTTCTGGTGAGGTGAGCAGGCTTTCAGCTACCTGACTCCTGGAGCTCAGAGGGTGTCGTACTCCTAGCACAGGACTCCCCAGCCCTAGTGATGGCTACACAGGGATGTCAAGGGCTATCAACCGTATTAATATCTTCTATTTGTCTATACCACTTACAAATTAAGTCTTCTGCAAGCTGTGCACGTAGCTGGTCTCTGCGACCATGTGTGTCTGTTGTTACTTGCCTTTGTATTCTTTGAAGCCTTTCTGCTTCTTAAAGTAACTGTGAATCTTGGAAGGCCTGTCCTAGGAGAGCTTGGAACAGGCATTGCGTTGTGCATTTACAGCTCCTTCTGGGTGGAGCTGGAGAACAGTTTTGGCATTGGGATGTTTCTGAAAGATGTGTGATTTTCCAATCGGTTGGATCAGTGAGTCTTTTCCCATCATTAAATAGAGTTGAACACCTTTAGGCTTCTAATGGATTGTGGGTTTGAAACATTTCTGGAGCAGATAACTCTTGTCCCAAAAGAGGTTGCCATTTCTGCTAGCAGAGTTCAGAGAACGACAGTCACTTTCTAAGTGAGCTTATAAATTACTTATCTTCGGAAGAGGCACCTGTGGGCAGAGGAGGAAGACTGTAACCGAACCCTCCCACTCCATGGATGAAACAGTCAACTTTGTAGGCTTGTTTGTTTAAAGATCACAGATCTCTATGTGATCATTGAACAAACATCTGAGCTACTGCATATAGTCTGGGCCCGCCAGAATGGCTCTATGCTGAGGTGAGGAGAAGAGGCTGTGAAATGTCCCTCCTTGATGTTGCTAAGTATCATCATCATCATCTTTTACATATGATCAAAACCTTTTGCCTTGCGTAGAGAAGTGGCAAGGCCTGGATTTCAGTAGCACTCAAGTGAGAATGTATAAAAGCAGTCCTAAGGAAGGATTTGGGATGGGGAGAGTTACTCTTTCCTTGTGCTTGGCCGGGCACAGAGTAGTGCAGCGAACGCAGCGGGACTGCCAGGAGTGACTGGCAGGGGCAAAGGACAAACTGATGGGACTGTTCATTCCCAGGTTGCTAGACACAACGTGTCCTGGCTAACGCTCCGTGAGCTGAGCAGGGGAAGATTGGCAAACACAACCTAAAAGGTGTCTGAGTAACTGGTGGGAGCTGTGTGCAAAGGGTCCTGCACTCACCTTAGCAGTGGAAAGCAGGGTGAGGTACCTTCTCTCCCTGTCTCCTGGTTCACTCATCTTTGCTGTGTGCCGCTCAGCCTTGTCCATCTGTCCATCTTCAGGCACTGAACAAGAGTCCCATCAGCTTTTGTATCTCCACAATCAGGACAGAAGCACGTTTTCATGGCCCAGTGCCATCCTGGGGCTCACGGGCAGCTGCCCCTGCCTCTGCAGGCTTTTCTTCCCGCTATGACCTGGGCAGATCTCGTGTCTTACCTCCCAGCATTGCTGATGCATTCTGCGTTGGTGCAGTCCTGTTTCATACCTCAGAGGAGAAATTTGCCCTTGGTAGCTTTCACTTAATCTTTTGGGCTAGCAGAGCTTTTTACTATTGGAAAAATCCTCCTTCCAGGAATTTTTCCTGCCCTCAGGGCAGACAGGATGCTGCTTCCTACTCTGGGGGTGACAGTTGTGTGAGCTGGTGGAGGCTGTCTTACAGGCTTAGTCTGAGCAGCCTCACACTCAGCCTGCAGCAAGAGAGGGCCAGAGGTCCTTCGCTTGCATGTAGTGTGAACGTCAGCTGCTTGGTGGAGGCGATCTGGGGCACTGGAGCGGGAATGACAATGTGCTGCACATCTTGCATTTACATGGCATGGCTGCGCTTGCATCTCCAGCCCAGATGTCCAGACAGTCTTTTCTGTCGTGTGCAGCAGCCCACTCTGTATCCTCTGGATCCATAGATGTGTGCTGTATGTACAGCATATCTTGGGAATCTGAGTCGTTACTGTCATAGCAACATCCTCCTCCTCTTCCTCTTAGCATTCATGAGCATGGAATTAATACCCATGGCTTGATGAGCTTGGGGGTGGGGGATTGTGTTGAAGCATCAGCGCTGCATTTAACTCCGGGACAGCTGCAAAGGTAAGGTAGCATTGGGTCAGACAAAAGCTCTGTGCTGCTGCTTGTCCTAGGCTGGGTGCTTTTCTTGAAGCGAGTGAGAATGACAGCTGCTTCCAGCCCATGTGTGTAGCACCAGCCGTCTTAGTAGATCCTCTCTCTGAACTTGGCTCCTGCAGACAGTGAAAGAGGAAAGGCAGAGGGAGATGAGTGCAGCCAGGGTCTGGGCAGAGTCTGTTGGGAAATGTGGCAGCTGTGTGTGTGTTTTTGTTTAACTTCTAATTATTTAATTATATGCTTTGGTTTTGGCACTTCTGGGGATTAATTCCAGGAAAGACCAACCTGCATCAGCAACTTTTAAGTTGCTTTGTGAGAAGTGTGATGCCATTTGGAAAAAAAAAAAAGAAAAATAATTTTCCATATTAATTAGAAGATAGTACTGTGAAATTTTTGTCAATTAGCTGGCACTTTATTATGGAGAGGCAATGGCCTCTTCATAGTCCAGGTGGCAGCAGCCTTTTCATTACAGTGAGAAATGTTGCTATTCCATTGAATTCACTAGGAGAAACACTCAGGGACTGAGTTGCTTGTGGAGGTCTTTGAGGGAGAAAAAGAGGAAGATTTGTACTAAACCTGGATAAACAAGCCAGTTTGAGGGACTCCAGTGTAAAATGCACATCAGGCTTCTACTAGAATAGGGAAAGCTTAATGTCTCTTCCTACAGCCTCCATCCTCTGATCTGAGGGGACAGACTGCTGGGTTTGCTGGTGGTATCCTCAGCTTTGCCTAGGTTTCAGAGGTGGGACTTGCCATAATTCCCTCTGTGGTATGCAGGCAGTGACAGGCACTCTGCCACCTCTGAAGAGGGGATGGAGGGCACGTTTGTCCCTGGCTGCCCTGGGGCCCCTGTGCGGTGTCTGTGCCCTAGTGCCAGTGAGGACTGTCCACTTCATCCTGCGGCACGGGACAGCTGGGACAGCAAAGCCTGGCTCTTAGCAAGTCCTGTGAGGGCTTGCTGGGCCTGATCTGGAGAGACTCTTCCCAGCCCAGCCTTGTCAGCTGCATGGAGTTGGTGTGGGGGTCAGATGTATTTTGACCTGGGGGTTGCTGGGGTGTTTGGGTATTTTTGCCTTTTGCTTGATGTGAGGTCAGTCAGTCCTTTTCCAGCTGCTTGTGTGTTGTGGTAACTAATGACTGTCTTAAGGGCGTGGAAGGGCTTTAGCAAGGTACTGGTGATGCTGACTGATTGCATTCTTGTCCTTTCCTGCACTGATTAAGAAGACAGTGTAGACACCTTGTTGTCTTCTTGTTTCTGTTTTTCCTGTATTTTTCTGCCACTGCCCATGCATGCTTCCCAGAACCTCCCCACCAGCACCATGTCCTTTGCTGGGTGGTGTGAATTGGTGGCACTCTCTAATTTGATGTTCTAGTGAGGCAGAGACTGCAGTTGCGGATGATGAAAGATTCTGCTCCCTCTCTGGCTTTGCTGCTGTGTTCTCCTGGGCAGGATGGAGATCGGAGGCTGCTGCATGTAATGCCCTTGTTTCCCCCAGACAGGCTTTTCCGAGGCCCAGCCTTTCCTGGGAGAGTGCAGCAAGTTGGCTCCTGTTGAAGATCAGCCAGGGGAAACTGTTCTCTCTGGTGCAGTAAGGAAGGAGCCTGCACATAGAGAGTGGTACAGCAAAACACTCTTGTTTTGAATGTGGAAAATTTTGGAGCAGGGACAGTTGGTTCTGGGGGAACTGGTTTCAGAGTTTGTGTCCATAAGAGTCCACTGACCCTTCAGAGGTTGTCCATCCAGTTTGCCAAGGGAGTGGTAAGCTGGTGGATGCAGCAAAGTAAGGAGCCCAAAACTCTGAAATAGTCTTGTTTCTCTGGGTGCAGTGGCATGGCATGGGTGGGATGCTGCAGGGAGCTGAGCCCTGCGTCAGCCCCTCTGTAAGAAGCCAGCCCCCGCACTGTGTTACCTGGGGGTGCCTCCACTCGTAAGCTGTCAGTTTTACTGGGGAAGGAGGGTTATGGGGCACAGGCAGTTGTAGCTGCAGGAGGAAGCTGAAATCCAAGTGTTACAGAAAGCACTTGCTGTTCGGAGCAGCTCCTGAAAGGTTGGTTTGGGGACACATCTGCAGGGACCTGAACTGCTGACGTGTCCCTGGAACTTCTGGAAGGCAGTCAGTGAGTGAATGGTGGGGCAGGGGGTTAATTTAATGGCAAATTATCTTTCATTTACAGTGGTGCACCTCCACTGACTTCTGGTTTGTTGCAGTGGAGTAAATGAGTGAATGTAGCCTCTAGGGCTGACACAGGTAGCTGCAAAAAAGGAATTCATCAGCCTTCACTTTTCTCATGTTGACCATGTCTGAGTTGCTCATTTCTGTCATATCCTGCTTTTTAAGACTCAGATCCCCCTAACATAACCTACAAAAAGAGACTTAGGTTGTGACTCCTCTTAATTTAATTTTTTTCCACTGTGAAGATCCAGTAAAGCATTTTTTAAAAAAAGTTTTCCCTGCATGCTTATCCTTGCAATCTGAGAGTTACATCAAGCTCCTTGGAAATCATCTACAGTCAATTTTCCTCTATCCTTGCCTGACACTGGAAGTGGTGTTCTTCCAGCTGCTTGCGCGACTTTAAAAAAAGGAGTGACTATTTAAAATCTGTGTGGAAGAGTCCAGCTAAAAGTCCCTTTAAGTTATTCCTACTTTACAGTCTTGGAATTTGTTTTCTGGTCTTCCATAGAGGTTTCTAGGAAGACCAGACTGTACAAGACCTTGAAGGAGTAATGCTTTAATCTCAAAATTAAATTCCTCTAGTTCTTTTGTATCTGACAGAAAGGTGCAGATAAAGATCTTGTGTGTTTAACACAAAAGGGCTTTCTTCCTGCAGTACTCCTGAGCAAAAGTCAAAGCAGTGTGTAGTAAGGGCAGAGGATGCTAACATGAGGTCTTCTGTTACACAGAGGATGCAAGTTTTTGTCGTCTGCGTATAAAGCTGATGCCTTTCAAACCTTCCTGTTGGACGGTTTTAATACCTTCTGCTGCTCTTTAACCTCTCCTCTGTCTAGCAGCTGCATCTTTAAAGAACAGATTAAATAGTCTCAAGAATAGCAGGTCGTAATCTCAGTAACAGTGCCTATCCATTATAAAGTATGAAGTGAAATGATCTGTGAGTGGGTTTATCTCAGATCCCACGTAGTATTCTTTCTCAGCAGCAGCAAGAAAGGGAAATTTATCAGGCAGTGAAGAGAAGCTGTTTATTTTTAACTTACCCTTTCTTTTTAAGTTCTGTTTCATAATTAAAGGAAATAAGGAGTGGAAGCCAATGAAAATTCATAGCTAAAGGGATAAGCTGATCTCAAGTTCACTGCAGAGATTACAGTAAGTAGTGGGTAACACAGTAGAAACTCTGGGGCCTCTTTTTTCTCCCCTCCTCCTCCTAGGGTATCAAACTGAGTTCTTAGCTGCCTTTCAAAGGTGAGACAGGACGGCTGATATAAAGATACTGCTTACAGAGCTCAGTGCTGCCCTCAAAGTTTACTATTAGCTTCTCGTCATGGTTTGAGGATGCCTCTGAGGATCTTCAGATACTCACTACTCGGCTAGCAAGGAGGAATCCTCATTCTTTTTGTGGAGAAACATGTATGCCCATTGTCTGGGCACATCTATATGGCACTACGTGTGGCTATGTGTATCCAGGCACAGGGGAGTGAAGAGGAGCCCAAGGGGAAGGGTCCTGGGGAGTAGAGTAGCCTTGAGTTAAATGTCTCCACTCTGAGTTACTGCTGGAGAAGCCTGTTCTACTCCTCACACTTTAAACAAGATTTTTCTCCTGCGACTTACTAATCTTGGTCAACTTGGCTTCCTCAGACTGACAGGAGGATAGCCCTCTGATTCATGCAAGCTGCTAGATTCTTTATTACATTGTACTATTATTCTCCATCCCTCGTGGATAGTTGCATCCCAGAGTAAGTTATTCCTTTACTGAGACAGCTTCCTTTCATTATTGCTTTTGGCTCTGTGATACTTTTGCAGCTTCTGCACACAGGATCAAGAAGGCCAGACTGAATTTGGAGATGGCTGTCATTGCAGGGGTTCTTCCTCTGTGCCAGTGGAGCTGACAAACAGCGTTAGGGAATGAGTCTTGGCGAGGAGGCTGTGTGCTTTTGCAGCAGCAGGACACTGACAGGCTGTTCTTAAATAACATTGCAAAATGCTGATGCCTACCCCTGGCTTGCCTCTGCAGTGCTGGAGGACAGGTGAGCTGCAAAGACTCTGCTGTGTGACCGTCTCATCTGGGAGCCACTTTTTTACTCCCAGTTCTCATTTGGATTGATGCCCTGTGGCTTCTGCCACCTCAGGCCCTAGCCTGCTTCTAAGTGTTTGCATGAGTGTCTGTGTGCCCCTGCCACATGCAAAGTTTGGGGAAAACAAGCTTCTGAAGGAACCCTAAGCAAGTCTCGGTCTCCTAGAGTAAAGGATAGAAGATTCAGTCCTGTCAAGGACAGGAGCTGCCAGCTGCCTAAAAGGGTAATTGAGGGTAGTGTTTACATTGTTGGGAGGACAAAAGAAGTGGAAGGGGATCCTTATTGTTCTGGTCACTCTTGTCTTAAATCCTCTGCAATGCTTTTCTTAGGATCTTTTCTGGGTTGTGATGCTTTGGGGCAGAGTCCTCTTCCTTTGTACCTTATACTGTGTAGTCCTCCTTAGTGAGGCCTTTCATGAGCAGAGGCTACTGTAATGCAAACCTCAGATTTTGATATTCTGTTTAGCTCTCAGAGCAAACGGTAACAGCCTAAGAAAGAAGTTTATGTGTTTTGAGAGAATTGTTTCAATCGTGTGCTTTGCCCAGGAGTGCTGAGCTATATGGTTCCTGGTAGGAAGATTATCATTACTTACCATCTCAAAAAATGCTTTGAGGAATGCATTTGTCCATGCAATGCTTTGAAGCTAAAAAGCATTGTGGGAGTGCCTCTTGGTGTTCCCTAGTTAGGAAAATGAATAGTTCAATAGGACAGAGATGTGTAACTATGAATTTGCAAGCATAGCCCAGTGTGGGGAGCACAGTAAGGCAGTAATATAAGCTGGAGTGCTTTGGTTGCAGTGAAGGCAGATAATAAAATATCTCCTGGGCAGGAAGACCTGGATTCATGTCTCCATCTGTTCCCAAAACCACAGTCTGTATGGGGGTTGGTCTTCTCTTTATGCCTGTCAGAAGCTTGTTCCTATCAGGAGAGAAGAGCAGTGCTCTGTATGGAAGCTGACCTGAGCAGCTGAAGAGGCTGGCAGTTTAGCAGATTATGAATGGTGATTAGCAAGCCAGGAGGGAGGTCTGCTGGCAAAACTAGCACTGGAAAGGACCATGGGGTCAGGCAAACCTCTGTTTGCATAGTGCCTACTGTGTTACATTTGGGTGTACACATGGTAATTAGCTGCTTAATTTAATGAGATCATGTCTACTTCTCCTGGTGACATAATAGTATTTGGAAAACTGCTACTGTCATAAATACAGGCTCATCCACTGTTCTCATGAATGGAGAAATTCTGACATTTGAGGGCTGTTCCTTACTGGCATTAGGAAGGCTTTAGTGCCAACCTCCATATTTTTATTCATGAGCCAAATATTGGCTGTCAAAGCCACATATGTTGTAAAAATAGGTGCCAGAGCTGTGATCTATCTCCGCTTTGTTCCTCCTGTGCTGAGGGTGTCTGTGGGTGCTGATGACTTTGCTGTATTTGGCTGTGTCTGGCAGGTTTTGGAAGTGGTACGGTCCAACTACGACACACTGACTCTGAAACTGCAGGATGGACTGGACCAGTATGAGCGCTACTCGGAGCAGCATAAAGAGGCTGCCTTCTTCAAAGAGCTGGTAAGCTGCCCTGATGCTGCAGAATCAACAATCCTTTTCCAAAGCCTTTGCTTACAACCTAGGCATTTGGAGTATAGCTGAGCAGTCCTGTTGCTCCATTGGGCTGCCTCCAAAGGTGGGACAGGAATGGGATCGGAACAGACACTGCATGTCTCAATAGATCTGGAAGCTCCCTGGAGCTCCCTGCCCAGCAGTACCTGGCTGGGGAGGAGCCACCAGACTGCTGGGGCCAGCCAACTGGTCAGTCAGCCCCTGCCCCTTCTGCCATGGGGATCCACTGTGCTTGATGGTGGTAAATTTGCATGGTGGAGAAGCTGATTGCTCCCCACTTGGGTTTATGGGTTTATCACGTAGGGCAACTTAGTATTTTTGTTGTTGTTAAGGAGACCACAAAGTATGGGACTGATCAGAATATGTGACGCTGGTGAAGCATGTGCCTCTCATTGCTTTTCTCCATCACTCACAAAATAGGGTTCCCAAGAAAAGAAAGCAAAGGTGTTCCCTAGAAATGTGTCCTTCTGCCAGAAGAGAAAGCAAATGGTAGAAAGACCCACAAAAATAATGTAGCAAAGACAAAACTGAGTCCACATAATTTGGGTTGGTAGTTACATTCTTCAACAAGCCAGCTTGCTCGCCCTGCTCCAGAGATCCCTGACACAACATTTCTTGTCCACCAGCCACATAGCTCAGGAGGCTGTGTTTTTGTAGTGGCTGGTATCTGAGGGGAGCCTGTTTTTTCTCACTTTTGAATCATTACAGCTTCAGTGAAGGGAGCGATCTCTAACTCTGGCAGCTTTCTCTGCCAGTTTGAGAGCTGATTCTCCCAGCTCTGTCCTTGCTGACTGATGAGTAATCGGTGCCTGCCCGCTGTCATGAGTCTGCATGAGTTTGGGAGCGTTACGCCTCCTTCTGTCTACTCTGCTGCAGAGCAAGCACTCCTGAATCGGTTTTGCTTCCTTCTACAGAATGCTTTTTAATGTTTTTTGGGGTCATTCCAGCCCTACCTTTGGGTAGTATATGGGAAAAAACACTTCCAACCACTTTCATGCCACTTTCTGTGCTCTTTTGTGCCTGTTTTTGTCCGTCTGGCCTGCTGTTTGGTACGTTAGTTGGAATACACGCAAAGAAATTTGACCATAGCCTTCCTGTGACACAGGCTTCTCCTATTACTGCACCCTGGAAATAAGATGCATTCGTGTTTCTGTTGTCATCTGTTCCATCCCAAGGGCTCCTTACCCTCCTCAGCCAGCATCTCCTTCCCCAGCCTCTTGGCCACATGACTGCTCTGCTTCCTGCATGCCCCACTTTCCACTTGGCCTGGCAGAAGCTCAGGCTGATCATGCCAATTGATTAAAATTACATTCTCAGTCCTAAGAGCATCACAGCTACAAAACATTTCAGCTAAAATTATTTTCTTCCTAGCCCAATTTATTTTTTTTTCCAAATCCCAGTTTTGTATCACTTAAGAATCTGTTTAGCATAACCAGTCCCTCTTCAACTCCCTACTGAAAACTGCCCGTCCAGGTACCCCTGGGACCCTCTCCTCAAGAGCATATGAAAGTCTGAATAATTACTGTCTAAATGTGCTGATTTGACCCAGTTGTGAATCTGTTTAATCCACATTTCTCTAGATGCCCTGAGAATTGGGACCCTATTAAATGTTCTTTACTCACAGCTACAGAAAATCCCCTGCATTCCATTAAGCTGTTCCCTCAACACAGCGGGAAATCAACCTGATATGTTACCATTTGTCTTCAGCAAACCCAGCTGGCCTCCCATCTTCTACGCTGTTTTTTCCTCTAGGTGCATAGTAACTGATGGCTTTATTAATTGTTCGAAAACTCATCAAAAAGGCCCTAGTCTGCCCTGTCCTCCCCATATCCTCTTCAAAGCGCAGGTACTTGGCTTCCTTTCTTCGAGGCTTCTGAGTCTTTACTTCAGCTTCTGTTGCTGGTCTGATGTTGAATAATGTTTAACTCTGAGATCCTCAGGATTTCATAGAGGGGTCAGAGTGAAGTTGCCGCAGTTTTCTTCATGGGCTTTGCCAGAGGAGCAGGGCTGGTGGTGAGCTACAGGTTTCCAGTATGGATTCCAAACTCATGCTGGTCCCATCAGGTCTTCCTGAACAGGATCTGTTTGTAAATAATTCTTTCCAGATTCTGCCTGGTTTTCTTATCTCTATCTGTGTGATTGCATTGAAGCAATTCCTTCTTGGTGGGGAATGACACACAAGAGCCGTTTTCCTTTTCGGCTACCTTTTCATCTCTCTGTGCTCCCATTAAGTGGGTGAGCAGAAACTTCCCCAAGCCATTCTCTGGGCTCCTTTATGCTTAGAAATCTTGTTCTCACTCCTTTGACATGCTTTGCTAATGCACTGCTTCACTTCTCTGGCTTCCCCTCAGTGCAGCTCTTTCTTGCTAATCCCAAAGAAAAATCTGCTTTCTTCTCCCATTCCCTTTTCAAAGCAGCTTTCAAAGGCCTGTGATACTGCAGCCACGTTGTGGTGGAAGGTGCTGTGCAGGGTGTTTTATCAGCTGGGTTTTATGGCCTGTTGTGCTGCCTTTGAGGGGCTAAAGGAAGTAAGTTAGGAAGTTTTCTAACGCTTCTTATTTCTTTTCCTTTGAACCCTCAGGGATGTCATTTGAGGACTATGCTGCTTTGATAGGATGAATGGTTTGGATGTGAGCTTTTGGACCCTTGTGTGTGGAAAAGAGCGTCTTTCCAAAACATTCACTGTCTTTGCACTTGGATAGGTTTCAGCAGAGTCTCAACATAATCTGATTAGGGATTGATTTCTGCAGGGGAAATTACACTAATTTAACTTTTAATTAGATGTAGTAGTCAGTGTAAACCTTTCTCCCATTGTACAAATTTCTTAAGAGCTGCTTGTTGATTGGAAACAGGTTTAATTGATGGGGCTTGCTGTGAAATAGTGTTGGTGTCTTTATAGCTGAACCTGTGCAAACTAGAACTGAATAATGTTTTCTTCATGTGGTTAATGCCATTGCTTCATCCGTTCTTTCATTTGTTCATTGTTCTCTAGGTGATGTCAGCATTTCTTGCATTTCCCATTTCTTCAAAATCTGTGGGTTAAATGTGATCCAAGCTGCTAGTAGGGAGAAAATTGTTAAGGCTTTTCTGGCCCTAGTGTGTTCCAGCATGCTCCACACAGAAGCAAGAGAGAAGGCGTTCTTTGCTTCTGTTCCCTTCAGAACAAATATTAAAGTTCTGAGCTTGCTTTCTGAGGCTGGTTTTGGCCTCGCATATAAGCCACTCTAGAGAGTTCTGGTAGCTTCCAGGCTGCCAGCCAGGCCTGGGCTGCCCACTGCACCACGAGCCAGGAGGAGCCCTGGGGTGTAGCCTTGTGGATGGAGCAGCTCAGCCAGACTGCAGGAAGCTTCTGAAGTTTATCCTTGTCATAGGCTGACACCTCCCTATGTCAATGTCTGGCCTTCCCACCCCAAAAGGGAGATGAGCTCTGGCTCTCTGGTGCTGGAGATAACTTGAATTAACTCTAATTTGAGCTATTCTTACCTCTTAAGCTGGCTGGATCAGAGCTGCCTGCTTTCTCACAGCAGAAGAAATGCTGGGCAGAGATTTGTAGAAACGTCAGAGTCATCTTGTGTGGTGTTAACGTACCTGCTCCCCTGCCCAACTTGTGTTAAAGCAGAGCTAAGTCCATCTAGACTGCTCTTCACTAGTTTGTGGTTAAGCTCGTCTTGAAACCTGAAGGTATCTGTCTTTAAGTGAAAACAGCTCCACGCTGGCCTCAGGTGACCTGCTCCAGCGCTTCACAACCCATAGATTTAAAAGTATTTCCTCTTTTCCAGTCGTCTTTGTCTTAAATTAAGCTGAGTATTTCTTGCACCATCCCTGGGGAGCCAGAGAAATATTACTCACTGTTCTCTTTCTGACCTCATTTTATATATTGAGGAGTGTTTGCTCTAGTCCTTCTAAACCTTCTCTTTGCAAACTAAACAGGCTTAATTTCTTGTGCTCTACCCCATAGCTACAATTTCCACAAAACCCTGTGTTCTCATCATGTGCTACTCCATCCTCCCTTTCTGGGCTTGTAGGTACAGCTGCCACATCCTGCTTGGAGACCTTGATGTGTATACAACTTGGACATCTACTGCGGGTGTCCAGCTCCTGTCAGCAGTTCCTGAGGCCAGGAGCTCATTTCTGCTTGTTCCTTCTATTGCTGGGACCCATAAAAATGTTTCTGGTCAGAATAAGGATGCGAGCTTACACTACGTGTAGCGTCTGCCCCTTTCCTGCAGGCAGTCACGTTCCCCAGGGCAGAGGACTCTCCACATCTCTTTAGCCATGGCATTCCCCTCTTCTCACTTCTGACTGGATCACTGAGGTGGGGAGCGCTTGGTAGAACTGGGACCAAATCCAATCAGTACGATCCGGTGTTCTGGAGACCACATGCAGTGGTGTTTAAGGGAGACTATAACCTATGATTATTTTACAGGACATGATCCCAGACTATTTTAGTATGGAACCTCCTTTAACCTGACAGGAGGCTATAGGCAGGTTGGGGGTAGGTCTTTTCTCCTAGATAACTAGCGACAGGACAAGAGGAAACAGCCTCAAGTTACGCCAGGGGAGGTTTAGATTGGATATTAGGGGGGAAAAAAAAATCACTGAAAGGGTGATCATTCATTGGAGGAACAGGCTGCCCAGGGAGGTGGTGGAATCGCCATCCCTGGAGGTGTTTATAAAACATGTAGGTGCGGTGCTTAGGGACATGGTGTAGTGATGGATTTGGCAGTCCTGGGTTAATGTTTGGCCTTGATGATATCAAAGGTCTTTTCCAACCTAGATGATTCTATGATTCTAAGTCAAAAGACACCCAGAGAAGAGAGGTGAGGGGTGCTCCAAGGGAGCAAAGATGCATGGAGCCTCTGCCAAACATCCTGATGGAGGAGAATTTGTGGTTTCTGCAGATGCCATAAACTTAAATTTTCTGTCTCTGTGCAGACATCTTTGCTAACTTGCTTGTTGTTAGGGTCTGTGCAATGGGGCTCACCAGGATTCATTTCACAGCTTTCCCCCTTAAACTCCCATGTTCTCATTTACTTCCCATTCTTACACTTTCTGCCTTTTTGGGAGCTTTCTGCCCTTCCCTTCTTTCTGTCTCACCAGGGCAGCACGTGGGACCCTCAGCAGTATAAACACTGCAACTTGCTCTTCTAGCTCCTAGTGTTGGATTCCTTGTTTTGCTTTCTTATAATTCATCCCCCAGTGTTTTTAAAAAGCACAAAACGCTAACCAGGTCAGCAACAACCTTATTATCACAGGCTCTGAGTCTCTGGGAACTGTAATCCTGTTGTTTGGATGAGCTTGTGTCAGTTTTGCTTTCTGTCACTGCTGCACAGTCGCTGACACAGATGATGTTTGACTTTGTTTTCTCGTTGCCAAGTGCAGCTGAGACTGAGCCCAGTCTGGGGCCTGCGTGTTCGGCCAAAGAGTCTGCAGGCATGAGGGGGGAAGGGAAGCTGCTGCGCAACAGGGTTGCCCAGCTCTTCTTTGCAGACTCTGCAGGTGGCCAGAAGTCCAGGCATCACCAAGGAATAAAGGTGTCTCTTCTTCAGAGGCATCTAGTGAGCCAGCCTCAAGTATAAGGCACTCAGCGCAGAATACACAAAGCTGGCTCTGAACCCGTGGTTTTCTGCCAGCTTGGGGGATAATTTGTGTTTATTGCGCAGTAGCGTGGCCTCTGTCCTTTCCTTAACTCCGTGACTTTGGCATTGCAAGTTCTGGAGCAGGACAGAGGTAATGTCACTGCACTCATCCAAGAGAATGCTGGCTGATGCTCCACTGAGCACTGACAGAAAACACTTTTCCAACTGCAGCCTGGAAGTGCTCATTTTCCCCATCATTTTGCCCCAGAACAGGAAACTCGTCATAGCTCAGGCATCCAAGCAGAGCATCCTCTCCCATCCCTGTCCCATTTGGAATTTGCTCTCCTTGCAGGAATGTCTCTATAGACATTCCTGTTATTCCAGGAAGCAGCTAATCCTCAGGGCTTTCTTGCAAAGGTGGATGCTCAGTGAGAGCTGGCTGCAGCAAGTTCTCTGGAGGTATAACAGCATGCACAGCTGTTCCGTGCTGAACCTGGAGGTCAGCAGTGTCAAAGCTGCCACCGTGCTTATGGGGAGCCAGGAAGAGTCCCTTGGCTAAAACATCTTGGTTTTTTTCTCTCTCAGGTTCGGTCCATCAGCATCAATGTGAGGAAGAACCTTGCTTTCAACACGCTGAGCCAGGAATTGCTGCTGAAGGAATTCTCTACGATCTCTTGAAGCGGGGACGCTGCCGCTGTGCAGGGCTGACCAGAGATGGGCCTGTCTGGGCAGGGACACTACAGATCTGCAGCCGGTCGCCCCTTGCCTTCCACCTGCAGAAGGGACTGCATTTCTTTTAGGGGAGAGCCTTGCTGCTGTGTGTTTGATCCCAAAGGCATGTGTTTCGACAGGACTGGGGCTGAGGAGAGGTGATCAGCATGTTGAGGAGGAGGACGAAGCAATTTTGTAAGGTGCCATGGGGGTGGGCAGCCGTTCCTATGACGTAGCACTGGGAGATTCCCTCCGCAGCCTCAGGGAAGATGCACTGGAAACCTTTGTGGCAGAGCTGGGGAGAGCTCACAACCAAAATAATAAAACCAGTCCAGCTGCGTGGGACAGTTCTGGGTTGAGATTGCTCACCTGCTCTATGGGGAAAGCTCTCTGATCCCAAGTGAGGGCTGTTCTTTTCCATCACTCTGGATCAATCTGCCCTCACACAATGTAGGTCAAATCCACTGCTGTCCCATTGGGAATGGTTTTGGGATATAAAAGTTTCCCCAGGGAGCAGCCCCTGTCACTGCTGGCTCCTGATGTCAGAATGTGCCACTTGAACCAAGCCATTGAATTACTGGAGAAGGGGAAATTTTGCCTCCAAGGCTGCTGGCTTACGGAGTCTGGTCTGAGCCAGTATGCAAGAATATGGGTCATCGTACGGAGCACTTTGTAACTGGAGACCAGCTCTGCTTGGGGTCATGGTGGCTTCCAATAGCACAGCATATTTCTGCTGTTTCTAAGGTTGAGGGACATTTTTAGATATTCTGTTTTCTTGGGGCAGAGGATGGGTTGACTCCCTCTACCCCCTCCCTTACTGCCCATCAGAGACTGCATTGCGACAATCCTCCTCTTCCTCACAGGAACGTCTGCCTTGTATGTGTTTGCAAGTGCCTGGTGACCTTCATGAATTAAAAGGTCCCCAGTTTTTCCCTTGTGCGTAGCATGCAATTAAGATGCAGCTGGAGAAATAGTTACTTCACTTTTTCACTTGCCCTCCTCTCTTCACCAAGCAACTTGCAGCAACAGTCCACTGAGAACTTCCAAAGGAAGAGCTCTGGGATGATGCTCTGGGGCACAGGCAGACCTTTCTGCTCCAGAGCCAGTCTTCCAGAGGTGCCCAGGTCCGGCGGAGCCTGTTCCGAGTGCTGTGTCTGGCTGCCAACTCAGGAATACGCAGCATAAACACCTGTTCCCTGCTTGTGCGTTTTCAGCTCCCAGCAGTGATGTTAGGGTCTTGCCTGACTTGGTGGACTGAAGCAGAGAAATTATTTACATCCCAGATCCACTTTTTTTTTTTTTCTAGAAAACAGGTTTGGTTTTTTAAAAAGTGCCTAGTCCCTCTCTTAGCCTTGTAGATTAGTGTGAGTGATGTGAATGTCATGCTCATTTACTACCATTTTTTAGGCAAGGCTTATTCATGCTAATGTGTGTTAATTGTGTTAATGTTTCATCCTCACCTGCCATGAGCATGGGAAACTGGAAGCTGTGTCTTTGGCCACCCACTGGGCACAGCACCTGATTAAGACGACTGTCTGTTTTCCTTGGGAGCACTGGCTTCTCCAACAGAAGATACTTTGCCTCAGCAGAGAATTATGTGGCTCTTGTCAGCCATGCCAGACACTTGCTTTCTGCCGTGCAAGTGTGTGGAAATGTGTACGTGTCAGAGGGACAGTGCTTGGGCGAGCAAGCAGGCTCCATAAAATCACTCTGCTTGAGAGCAGGCCAGGGTGTGCAGGAGGCAGCTTCTCCAGTGAAAAATGAGTAACAGTGGTTTGCAGCACATGGCACTTGTCTGTATGTGTGGGGAGCTCTTGCTAGATGATCTCGCCTCTGAGGAGGGGAGTTTCTTCTAGGTGGGGCTTGAGTTGCTTCCTTGAGGTGCAGCCCCACGGTCACTGCTGTCAGAGCACTGAGTTAGCAGCTGTCCGCATGCCTCCTTTCCTCTGATCCCATTTAGGCTGAGACGAGGCAGATACATGAGAGAGCTGGAGATGAGTCTGCCTCAGCAACCTCTGGGATTTTCAGCTTTTGACTCTGGGCTCAGCCATCAGAGGTCTCGTCTCCCCCAGGACATTCCCTTGCTGGGATGAACTGAGAAACCCAGGCTGTGACTGGGAGCGGCTCCTGAGGTCAGCCCTCATCCAAGGCTGAGCTGGGGAAGACTCTGACACTCCTCCTCTCCTCACGCTGTCACTGAACCAAGCACTGTAAATGGATGTACATACAAACCTAGAGCTCAATAAATAGCAGAGCCCTGCCTCTCCAGAGCGTGCAGTGTCTGTCTTTCACAGCGGGGAGAGTGGTGGTGTTATGGGGGTGGCCCTGTCACCATTTGGTGACACTTGGCTGCAGCAGGGCAGTCGCTTGCCCTTGGGCTCTTCTTGCCTCTGCAGAGGGAGGTTGTGGTGCCCCTCAGCGATGCCCCTTCCTTGATCTAGGCTGCAGGTACGGGACAGTAGTCGGCAGCCCTCTGCCTCGCAGGTGCCCCTGGGGCTGTCAGCACAAGCAGGCTGAGAACCTGGGAGCGAGGGGTGCAGAGACCTACCTGTGCGTGGTACGATGTGTGCTCTGCTGCTGGTGACGGCAAACTCTTGTACACAGATTCTGCTGCAGATTCGCCCGTTTTGTTAAACACCCAACACCTACTTGTGTTTTGAGGCCAGCCTGAACCGAGCGGAAAGTCATCTAACTCTTTAACATTCAGCTTCAGGATGTGGCTGATGGCCCCAAACTTTCCTGTATCTGATCTGAGGAGTTGGGTGTATTTTATTATATCTAATTCATAACCCAGTCCATTATTGGAAGAGCTGGTTTTGAGGCTTGGGGAGTGTGGGGAGAAATCAGATTGCTGCCTTTAAATTAGGCAGCCGCTGCAGGGAGACAAATATTTTACAAAATAATGACCACATTCTGGAGGAGAAAAATTGAGTTTGAGCTAAACTTTGGAGGGAGTTATTAAAAATTGATTTGTAAGTGCCTCTGTGATTTTTGGTATTGTTTCTTCTTCTTTAGCTCTTACAGGTCCCATTTTTCATGCAGACTCCAGAAAGAAGCAGCTCCTCAGGAGCTGAGTTTCCCCTGTCTGGGCTTTGGGTTGTCAGAGGAGGCACTGTGCCTTGGGCACAGGGTACCAATGGGGGGTGTCAGCTCCATGTGATGGTTTGGCTGCTCCTTGAGGGTGCCAGGAGCAGGTAGTACCAGACCCCTGAGTGTCACGTACAGTGGCTGCAGAATAGGGTGCACCTTTGTCCATCTTCTCTGTTTGGTTTGCAAGCCTCTTCATCCTCTTCCTGCTGTGTGATCGAATCTATGTGACATGGGGCTGTATCTCTGCAGGATTAAGCTGCTCTCCATGTGAGCGCGTCCTGGTGCCTCCTGGAGCGCTTTTCTCTCCCTGCCTGAAGAATTGCGTGCTCTTGCTCTGCTCTGGGGCCCTGCCAGGCTGTTGCATGGTAGGTATCAGGAAGGGAGGCTTGTTGTCCTGGGGAGAGCTGTCTCCTAGACAGCACTTGCACAGGCAGTCAGTGCCAGTGTGCTTCCATCTGCCTCCCCGTGCTTCCCTCCTGGGGTGGAGCCACCATCCTTCCCAGTTCCCGGCCCAGCGCTCGGTGGGCAGAGTGGGATGCCGTTACCCTTGCCAAGTCATGGCTGCCATTGTGTGTGTTGGGGCTGGTGCGTGGCCAGCAGTCTGTAGTAAAGATTTACAGCTGGCTCTTGGCACTCGCCAGCAGCTCTCCATCTTGGTGTCAGCACCGATGCCTGGTGGATATTTATTCTCATCTCCTGTTTTCTGGGCTCTGTTTTCTTGTGTGGTACTTGCTGGGATGAGCAGGGTTGTACTGGACAGAAGTTTGTCCCTGTGGAGGTGATGAGGGGGGGGTTGGCAGATGAGCCGTTGCAGTAACCTGAAAGGAAAGGGGTAAAGCCCAGCTTTGGGAGCTGCAGACATTCAGAGGGGCCAGGGTAAGATGTACTCTTTCCCTAATGGAAGCTAATTAATGCCTTTGTTGGATGCTATCAGGGGGAAGGCAGACAGAAACGTAAATGCTAAATGGAAGTCTGGGCCAGGAGGCTGGAGAAGGGCTGTTGCAAGGCCTGTGGGACCTCACCTTCCCTGGGGCTGCAGGGAGTCCTTTGCTCTGGTCAGAGCCCCGGTTCTCCTCACTGCGGCATGGTGTGGGCAAGCTCAAGGAGACACTGATCAAGCAGAGGGGTGACCCCAAATAAATGGGGCAGGTAGCACACTTGAGAGAGCACCCCAGAATGCTTGCCTCTCTCCTCTTGTCTTTTTAAAGCATCTTTAGGCCACCCTTGGCAAGTGCTCAGGCGTGCAGACCTCAGATTTGACCCAGAGTGGCTGTTACCTCTCAGGGTTGTGACTGATGGCAAAGGGAGGTGCTCGGGACAGGGGTCCCCCCAGCCTCTGCCCTGCAGCTGCCCGCACATTACTCAGGACCAGCAGCTTGCGCACAGACGAGCCCCTGCCTCTCCTTGCCAGAATGGGGCTCCCCTATAGCCCCCATCATCTCATTGCATCCCTGAGGGCCAGGACAAGTGTAGGGTCCTGGCCCCTGTGGGAGCAGCTGCTGTGGCTCCATGGTGTGCTCCCCGCTGCCGGAGCGCAGGCTGGGCCATGCTCTGCGGCCTCTGGTCCCCAGTGCTGTCCCTCCAGGGCTAATTGAATCATGTGGCTGGAAATTGAATCCAATTGAATAGATTAAATGAGCTGGGCTCGCCCGCTCGCTGCAGCGCAGCTCAGAGCCTTGTCAGGCTGCTGCCAGACGCTGGGAGCTCCCAGGAGCCCTGTGGGGGCATGAAGGGGCTGGGGGGGCTGCAGGGAGGTGGAGACCCACTGGGCTGGGCTGGTTCTCCGGCTCTGCTTTGATAGATGAACCCTCAAATATTTTCCAGTGAGGTGCAGCCTGGCCGGTCCGAGGGCCCACAGGTCACTCTGCTACAGGCACGCATCGGTTGGATTTTGCTTGTTTCCTCACTGAAGCCATTAATGACTAATTAGCTGGAGCTCCCCTGCTCCGTGGTTCAGCCAAGGCCCTTCTGGCAGCATACAGGGGCAAGGATGCTGTGGCTGTGCCCTGCTCGGCAGCTCTGAGCTTGCTGCTCTCCCAGCCTACAGCAAGGGATGCTCCAGCAGCACCAGCCAGGCACCCCAGTACCCATGCCCTGCTTTTGACCCCTCTGCTGTGGCTGTTACCCGGCCGGTGGGATGGGATGTGTGAGAGAGAGCAGTGAGCGGAGACGGGTCGCAGCAGACATCCCCTCCCGCAGAGGGAGAGGGGCACAGGGCTCTGCCCTGGCAGAGCAGGAAGACGCGAGTCCACAGCACGGACAGGGATGCACACCTGCGCGCCTGTTTTCATAGCAGGCCTGAGCAGCTGAAAGGGCCCCTGGGGTGGCATCCAGCGTGGTGTAAGTGAAGGTTGGAAATGGTATCTGGTTCCTCTTTAAACAAAAGCTGAGCACACAAACACAAGGCATACACAGGCACTGAGCACACAAAGACAAGATGCTTTATAATGCTGGGAGGGCATGTGGGACTCAGATTACCTCCCGAGTCCAGGAATGCTCCAGTCCAGTCTCTGCTCTCTGAAACAAGTGTTTTTCTTCACACAGATTTTGCATCTGTTTTGCAGAAGTGGCAGAGAAAGAGGGTGGGCACAGAGCCCCCCACAGCCTGCCTAGCAGCGGGGCTGTGCTGGGGAGTCCCTCCTTGCTGGAGGCGCTGGCAGAGGCAGGTGACCGGCTTTTGAGGATGCAGTGTGAAACAACGACGTCCTTTCTCCCTCCTGCATGCCCAGATTTCTCCCACCTGCTGGTTTGCATTTGACAAAGGAGGTTCCCTTTCTCCTGCGGCATTCCTGCTCGAAAGGCTGGCCCAGCAGCTTGCAGGCATCTGTTCCTTCTCTAGCTTTGCAAGATTTTCAGCAGCTGAAATTCCCCCCAGATCTGAATCTCACAGTGGCTTCCACCTACCCGTGTGTCTCTGCAGGGTGGATTGACAGAGATGGGAGCAGTCCTCCCCTGCATGATCCCCTGCTGGGGGATCCTCCCCAGGACCTGCTGATCTGCTGTATCTGCTCCCCCAGTCCTCAGGACCCCAGACTTATCTAGGTCTTGTGCCATCCGGGTCCGTTTCCTCTGTGGATGTCGTAAATATTGTGGTTTATTCCTGAGCGAGGCCATTTGCCCTGCCTGGAGCCCCCCGCCCCAGCCACTTGCATGGCCACAAGCATCACCCCTCCAGGCGGGGGGCTGTGTGGGCCTGTGAGGGGAACAGCCCCCAGTGCCAAACTGCTCATCTCCATCTACGGCTGCTGTTTGCTGGCACTTTTGCAAGGGGTGAAGTTGACTTCAGGAGCTCTTGTTTCTGCCCTCTGCTCCTGGCACCGGACCCTGGGTGCCACGGCCCGTGTCCCAGCCCGGGAGCTGCCGAGTGTAAATCCGAGCCCAGAGGCACCCGGTGGCCGCAGCCAAAATAAGATTAATGGCATTTGCTGAGAGCACATCCCAAGGACTGCTATTGATGACCGTGGCTTTAAAATACTGTTAACAGTGGATAAAGCACCGTGATTTAGAGCGCTCAGCAATTACATCGCTGTTCGAAATTTCCTAAAGATAGGATCAGACTCCCGAGTCCTGCTCTCTGCTTTTCTGATAGAGTTAATAAGAATGGAGATATGCAATTAGACAACGTGCAGGCTGGTAGGGCAGATCGATGCCTTGTGGTTACCTAATGAAGTGTTAAATTGCATCTTTCCCTCTCCCTGTCCCCCTATAACGACCACAGCGGGCTGTTTGCAGAGGGCTTGCAGTGCTGGTGCCTGGCGGAGAGCTCTCTGCACCCCTCTACCCCAGCCTGGTGGGGTGTAGACCCAGCACTCCTGCCTCCTTTCCAGGCTCTTCTTCCTTCTGTGGATCAAGCAGTTTGGGATTGTCTTGGGCTTTGTGTCAAGCCTGAGATTTTCAGCAAGGCTCCGTGAGGACACATGCGTCAGCAGCAGCTGAGAGGAAGCTGCTACCCCCAGAGCCGTGGGGGTCCCAGCGGGGAGCTGGAGGCATGGATGAGCCGAAAGGATCGGCCTCATATTGCAGGGTGGATGTCCTGGAGAGGAACAGGGGTGGTTGCAGGTGGTCTCAGCTCGGTCCAGCTAGGGTCTGGACGAGCCTGATGGCAGCCTGACGCAGCCCTGCCTGCTGCAAGGCTCTGCATCCAGCGCTCTGGGCAACACTGGAGCATCGCCAAACTTGTCCCCTTCCCCAGTCACTCCTGACAAGGCTGTGCTGGCCACACGCTGACCTGGAAACAAACAAGCCCCTCGACAGTGTGACCCCGTGCACACCTCTCAGCCTCTCTCGTCCTGGCTCAGAGCTGTCCCTGGCTGCAGCTCCGCTGCCTGGGGAGCAGTGTTAATCCTGTGCAGATGTCCTTTATCGAAGCGCTGCTGCTGCTGACAAAGTGACAGATGGGCCACTTAGGGAACGTGCCTTGTGCCCCGGCTGATGTGAATGGGTGATTTCCATCACGGCAAGGGTGGGTGGGTGGTCCCGGGGACACCCTGCCTCCGAGAGACACACAGCCCAGCCCTCACGCCTCCAGTTCACCTCTACCCCTGCATCTCCCACCTGTCCCCCTGCTCTCCATCCTCATCCCACCCTGCTGCTGGCTGTGCCAAGCCCTGGGGGTGGTTTACATGGCCCTGTTTCCCCTGTGGCTCTCTGCTGTTCTCCCAGAGATGAGCTCGGGGACCAGGGTGCTTCCACAGGACCCCTGCCCACCCCAGCAGGCTGGATCCTGACACCTGCCTGTCCTCCACACTTCCCTGGCCCTGGGCATTGGGGTATGGGCGTCATGGTGAGCTGTGCCCCAGTTGCTATGTAGCAAGTTACCCCTTGTAACTGGGACCTGGGCTCGCAGGAGCTGCCAGAGCTCTTCCCATCCTCTGGAAACAGTTAATTCAGCATTGCCTGCGGCAGTGCAGACCACCAGCTCTGCCTGCAGACAGCTCCTGCCTGCCCCAACCTGCTGATTGCTTTTGGGGTGGACGTGGCCAGCAGCAGCGGGGCTGTGTAAGGCACAAAAGTCTTGATTAAAGCCTTGGATGCTGCTTAGGTGATTTTCCTCAGCCTGGCTCAGCCTTTCTGCATCTGCCACACGTCCCAGGGAGACGTGCCACAAAGGATGCTCTCTACACTCTGGTGTGACTTTGCCACCGTACCAGTCCCCGACCAGACGTGTTTACTGAGGCATCCCTGCGCCCAGTGTACCCACAGCAGGACCCCTGCCTGGGTCTGGATGGGTGGGCAAGGGCTGGACCTGTTCCTGCAGCAGAATCTGCTCCCAACGCAGCATCCTGCAGACCCCCAGCCCCCAATGCCCGGGGGAACATTTAGGGGAGGACATTGCATTTTTTTGTGAGCAGAGAAAGGCTCTAAGGCTGTGAAGCCTGGCAGGATGCCCATCCCTCGTGTCTGCGAAGAAAAGGAGCTGTGACCAGTGAGCAAGCAAGCTGTGTCCCCTGTTTTCTACACTGTGGGGAGGGGAGTGGGCTGTGTCAGCTCAGCCCTGGGGCTGCCCCATCCTACCCTGTGGTACCCACCAAATTGCTCAACTTTCCCCCCTCTCCCCAGCCTGGCAAAGCATCTCTCACTTGCCTGCAGGAACAGGAGCACTTAGCTGGGATAAAAATAGCCATGTTTGCCTCCCGGTGGACTGGGGATGGCAGAAGGTGAAAACTTCCCTGTGCAGCTCTGCTGGGCCTGCCATGTCTGCAGCGGGATGGACCTGCAGGATGCTGGAGATGGAGTGGGTGAGCCTGAGCACGACTCATGCAGCCCTCCCAACCGAGGCTATTTTCCTGGGACACTGCTGGTCTCCAGGGGCTGCCAAGAGGATGTGGCTGAGGATGTGATGGAGAGGATAGAAGAGGCAGGATGGGGAGGGCAAGGAGCAGCAGGATGGACAAGCCCAGCAGTGCGGGGGGTCTGTGGGCTGGCTGGGCTCCAGCTCTGCTTGTCAGGCTAAGTGGAGAGGGCATCACCAGGGCTGTCCTGGGAGTTTCTCTCCAGCTGGTCAGTGCAAACAGGCTCTGCGGCGGTGGCTGGGCCACACAGAGGGCTGGGGGAATGTGTTTAGTTCTCTGAGCATTTCTCCACTGCATTTTCCTCGCTAAATGGTTCTTATTTTTAGATCCAGGCAGTTGCTAAGCATCGCTGCCTCACTAAGGCGGCTTCTTTCATGGCTTGACACCAAAGCACGCTGACAACACGCTGCCTCGTGAGTGCGGCCCTCCCTCCTCGCTGCTCTGGATTCCCTTTCTGTCCTGCAGCTCCCGTGGGCCAAGAGGATCAGGCTGGGCGCAGGGATTGGGACGGGGTGCTTTGCCTCCTCCCATAGCCCCTACTCCCCTCTGTCTCTCTGTACAGACCAGAGGATGAAAGGAGGAGAGGTGGGAAACGCTGGGAACTGGGCACCCTCCAAGATGTGCCCAGGACCCCTGTCATGGTGCAAAAATGCAATGCATGGGTAGAAGCATGACAAAAGCCCTGACTTTGCCTGTGGCAGGGACTCTCCAGCACAGTCCGCATCCCCCAGGATGGCATCGGGCACAGATGGCAGCAAATAACCGGGGGCAGCAGTGAGACCTGCAGCCCCCAGTGCCAGATGTACCAGAGGGGCTCTGAGCTCCTCTCTTGGCAGCATCGTGCCCCTTGAAGCCTCCCCAAGCTGTGCTGCTGCTTTACCCTTTCCCTGGAGTGGCAGGAGATGGGGGAAAAAATCCTACTAAAGGCTCCAACCCTGCATGGGAAACCCGTGTTTGGGGTGGGGGGTGGCAGGGGGCGTCCTGCTCCTGTGCTTGGCTGCAAGCGGACAGACCTGGGCCGCCCTCCCCGCACCTCCGCTGCGTCTTTTGGCCGTTACACGTCCCCTCCTTCTCTGACTGATTTCCCACCCAGCTTCTCCCCTGAGCGGGGGATGCAACAGCTGCCCTGGACTGGGCAGGGCCGGGGTCCCCCTTCCCCTGTAGCTCCTGGGGGTCCCAGGGCGCAGCCCGGCGTAGGCTCCGTCGTGCAGGGCTTGGGAGACCTTCGCTCCCCTGCAGCGGGGCGGAGGCTGCGCTCCCCCCGCCCCGTGCCTTCTCCATCCCCGTCCCCTCCGCCGTCCCCGCGCGGTCCTCGACCCCCGGGGCTCTCCCAAACCGCCGGAGACCCCACCCGGGGCAGCCCGAGCCGGCTCCCTCCCTGCCCCTTCCCCGGAGCCCCTGCCCCGCCGTGCCTCAGTTTCCCCGCGGCGGCGCGGCGCAGGGCGGCGGGGCCGGGCCGGCGGCTCCCGGGAGGAGGCGGGGAAGGACGGAAGGGAGGGGGCGGCCGTGCCCAGCCCCGGCGGCGGCGGCGGCGGGGAACGGGGCGGCTGCGCGCTCGTGCTGCCGTGCCGAGCCGTGCCGAGCCGAGCCGAGCTCCCGGCACCGCCGGCCCCTTCCTGCTGCCGCGGCGGGCGCCGCGGGCGGCGGGGCGGGGGGAGGCGGCGGGCGCGGGGCCCCCCTGCCCGGCGGCGGAGCCCGTGCGCCCCGTCGCGGTCCCCCCCGCCGCTCGGCGGGGCGGGAAGATGCGGAGCAAGGGCAGGAAGGAGAGCCTGTCCGACTCCCGCGACCTGGACGGCTCCTACGACCAGCTCACGGGTGAGTGCCGCCCGCCGGGGAAGGTGCAGCAGCCGCTCGGGACCAGGGCGCGGGGGCGGCCCCGGGCACCCCGACCCAGCCCCGGGCACCCCGGCCCGCCCGCTTCCAGCCCCGGCTGAGCCCCGGCCCCCTGCCCCCTGCCCGTCCCGCTTCGCCGCACGCCTTGCCCGGGGAGGGGGGGCCGCGACCCCGTCGCTGGAGCAGGGGGACAGGCCCGGGCCCGGGGAGGGCAGTGCTCCGCTGGGCGGTTGGGGTTGGTCCCAGTCAGGCGGAGGTTGCCCTGGGGCAGGTTTGCAGGGAACGGGACCTGCCAGGGGTTAGGATGCTTGAATGGCTTTTGGCGGCCCCCAGGCGCACCCTCCCTCACTGCTGCTCCCAGGCCCCTCGGGACACCAGGATTTGGCGCTGGACTCTCTCTGCCATGTCTTGGACCCCCCACTGCACCCTGGGGTGGCATGGCAGCTCTGTGGCAGCAGGTTCCCTGGGGAACGGAGAGGCTCACGCCACTCAGCAAACCCCAGCAGCATCACAGAGCCTCCACTAGTCACCTGGTGTCCCCTAGAGCATCTCCGGAGATGCTTTGCTCCTGGGATGGGGTGGCTGTGGAGACAGGGTGGCCAAAAATGACCCATCTTGACCCTGTTGCATCCCTTCCATCTTTTGCCCCAGCGGGGGACTGCCTGGCATCCCACATCCCACCATGTCTGTCCATCCATCCATCCATCACACCTCATCCCCCACTGCCCGATAGCAAAGCAGCTGGGCCGGAGCTGGCGACACCCCTCCTTCCCCACGTGCTTTCCACAGATCAGGCCAAATCCTGTCCCCTTTCAGAGCCTCTGTGTGTCGCATCAGCTGTGAAATGGGGCAGCAATTCCCGCCTGCCTCCCGGGACCCATGACGGAGCCGAACCTGTCCATAGCCGGTGGGGTTGGGTGCCCTCGTGCCGCAGGCGCTGGGGTGCGTGCACAGGCAGCTCCCCTGAGTCCCGGTGGTGCTTTTCCTGCCACAGCCTGGAGCGGATTTCAGGCTTGGCTCTGGAGTTGTGAGGAGGTGGTGGTAGCAGGGCAGGACCCCTGCTCTGCTTTCCCCAGCAGCCCCACGCATGGGAGACGCGGCTTGTTGCCTGGCCAAACGTGCTGCAGCGAAGATATTTTTGAGCTGTGTAGGAACTTGGAACCCACACAAAACTTTTGGTTTCTCCGGTAACTTTAAAATGTCCATATGGATTTAAATCAAACTGAAGTTAAAAATAAATTCCAGTCTCTCAGAGGCTGAGACCTTTTATGCCTGGGCTTACCTCCGAGCCAAGTGTGCAGCAGGAACCTGGGCAGAGGGGAGCTGTGCAGCTGTGCCAGCCCCTGCCCGCAGGGATGGGCCTGCTGGGAAGCCCCTGGGGAGTAAGGCTGGAAATATCTGCCCCATTTCCCAGTGTGGGAAACAGAGGCCCCAGGAGGGCACGTAACTCATCTGCCATCACTGTCAGGTCAGTGACCTGCCAGGGCAGAGCTGGTGGCAACGCCAGGGAGCAGACGCAGCTGGTGCCGGTGGCGCCGATTTCCCCCATATTGGCTGAATACGCTGAAGCCGTCTCTCCCCGTGGAGGGAAAGTTGTTTTTCTCCCAGAAAGAGTGTGGAAGTGATGCAGGCAGGAGGAGAGGGGATGCAGCCTTAGCTGCAGGGAGGGTTTAATAGCTCAAGCCCCTGCCTGCTAACCTGGCCTGGGCTCTCCTGGTCCCCTGAGGACGCAGTGAGGATCTGGGATGCCTGTGGGACCATAGCAAAGCCCCGGGATGGAGCTGGCAGTGCCAGCATGGGTTTAGTCTCTCCCTGCAGTTGGGAGGGTCCCTGCCAGCACCCACTGTTTGGTGCTCAGCCCTGCTTGTGAACAAACATGAGCAGTTTGAGGTGTTCCTGCAGCCTTGGGGACCCCCATCCATCAGGATCTGGGGGACATCTGCCATGCTCACTGTTAACTGAGAGAGATGATTTGATGTCAGGTGATACGACAGCCCCATGGCAGCTCCAGCGGCTGCTGGTGTGCAGGGAGACAGCCGTCAGTCCTGCTGCCTCCCCATCACTCCCCCAAAATGGGTGGGGGTGTTGAGATCCCATTCATGCATGCCCAGAGAAGGGCAATACCCCCTTCCAAAAGAAGGAGAGATGCTAAGGGCAAGCAGGACACCCAGTCATGCACAGGGTAGAAACCCCACACACCTTCCCTGGTGGCACGCTGATTTTGAAATTTAAAGAGCTGTTGAAAATCGGAGGGGGTGCGATAGCCCCCCCTCCCCCCAGCTTGGCACCCCCAGCCCCTGGCCAGACCACCTGTGAGCTGTGTGGGCGCGTGGCCTGTGGACATGGTGGGTGCGTGAATGAAAAGAAAGCTGTCCCTGTGTGTGCAGTGGGGAGAGCAGGCACCGGCTCCGCAGGCTGGGGAACGTGGTCCGGCCGTGCTGGGGCGAGCCAGGATGGACCCTGCCGGCACCTGGCCCTGCTGCAGTGAAGTGGGACAAGAGCAGGCACCGCCGTGCCCACCTCTGAGCCTGGGGCTGGCTGCGCACCTGGGTGTTAAGGAGAGAAATGTTTAGGTTACGCCACTAGGAGATTAAATCGGTCCATTTCTGGGGTATTTAGATGACGCTAGCGAGAAATAAAAGCCATCCATAAATTACATTATTCTTCCAGCCCTCTAATGACATGAGCAATTAGTGTACAAGCAGAGCCCAGAGCCAGTGTCTCGGGACTGCTCTGGACATGGCCCTCCGTGTGGAAGAAATGGGAGCCCGGTGCCGCTTTGCCCCGAGGAGCACAGGTACCACATCCCCAGCCAGAACCCTGGTAGTGCGAGAGGCGAGGGGGGCTCGGAGGTGGCTTTCCCTCCTGCCCACTGCTCCCAGGGGTGTGTGGGCAGTGGGGCTGCGCCAGCCCCGGCTGGGGAGCAGAGGTGGGTGGCCTGGGGCCCCATCTCACCCCGTGGGACAAGCCCATCCCAGCCATACTGCATCCTGTGAGTGGGGTGGCATGTGCCAGCACGGGGTCTGGATCTGGGCTGTTTGGCATGGGTCAAACCCCCTAGCTGCGTTTTAGAAGGATAAGGGATTTACCTCCAGGGCTGTTGGTTCCCTAAAAGGGGTTAGGAGGCTTGCTTTAAAGCCCTGCTTTTTCACTCCTGCTTTCTGCCTCCTGTTCTCATGTTGTGGGGTCTCGAGCAACCACTTTGCTGCACCCCAAAGGCAGCCACAGTGTTTGCAGTGGGTGAGCAATTGCTACACAGACCATCTGCAGAGCTTTGGGATCCTCCTGCCTCCTGAGGCGCGCATGGCTGATGGATGGGGACTCCCTAAGTCAGCACTTCTAGCAGCCCACCCAGTGAGATGAAACCTGTAGGTACCAGCTTAGTGGCTGCACAGCATCTGGCTGAGCTCTCCTCCCTACCTGGAGGGAGGGTGTTTCAGAGGCATCTCTCCTGGTGGCAGTAAGAAACTGAGAGATGGGGCTGAGCTGTCCCACACAAACATGCGAAAGGGAGGGTGGCTCAGTGGGGTTGGCAGGAGGACAGTGGGAGCTGGGGACCGGTCCCTGCCATGGGGTAAAGCCAAGGAGCCATGCCCCAGCGATGCATCTGCTGCAGGCAAGTCCCAGGTGATGGGCAGATCTAGGGCTGCGCCAAGGGCTTGTTCTGCTGCCAGTAAATACAGCAGCTCCATCGTGGTTGCTCACAGCCTGCGATCAGCTGGACAGGAGGAAAATCTCCACGAGCTTGCCATAGTGTAGGACTGCCACCTGCAAGGGGGATAATTTACTTCCCAGGGTGTGGAGGGGGTGTCAGTGCTGGCCTGTCCCAAATGTCAGTGTGTGCAGGAGGAAGCACTGGGGTCTGCAGCTGGAGGATGGAGTGATGGGGCTGGTGGGGTGGGAGCAAGGGCGGGAGGCACGCAGGGGCCTGTGGGGGGCCCAGCTGCAAGCGTTGGTGGCAGGTTGTGTGTTGTGCCTGTGGCTGCGTGCTGGGGGGGATCTGCGGGAGGGGGACTGTGGTGGGGACTGTGCCCAAGACCATGGCAGGACCTCACCCATGCCCAGAAAAAAGCTTCCTCGAGCAGCACAGGAACGCCCCTGGGTGCACGGCCCTGCCCATGGCGGTCTGGCAGGGCCAGCTGCCTGCACCCCTGTGGCCAGCAGCATGCATGGGTTGTCCCCTCCTCCTACAAGCAGCCCCCAGGAGGGGTGACACACACTGATGTCCTTCCCCGGGGGAGTCCAGGCCCGTGGGAACCAAGCATGCTGCCTGTCCCCCTGCTCCCCCGCTAGCCTACCTCCTCCATGCTGCTGCTGCTGCCCCACACGACCCTCCTCCACTTGCTGCTTCTGCTCCCAGTGCCTGCAGTCCGGCGGTGAGGCTGGGCTGGAAGCCGGGCTGACCCTCAAGCCACGTCCCCAAGGTCCCCAGGAGGCCCCTGGTCAGGGCGGGGTATGGTAGGGAAAGGGCTGCTACTCATGTGCTGGGGCTGGGGGGCTCCCGTGGGGTCCTCTCTATGCCAAAGTGCCCTGCCCTTGACAGATGCTGCACCTTCCCAGGGTGATGGGAGTGTTGCCTGACTGCCTCGTCTCTGTCTGCTGTTTCCCTCCCTCTGGCATCTGTACCCCTCTGCCTCTTCCTTCTTTGCTGTCCTGGCTTGTCTGCAGCCCTGCAATGCCGACGAAATCCCCTCTCACCGGGTGTTGTGGCCTCTCCTGACCAGAGGCTGAGATTCTGGGGGTCCCTGCTGGAGCCGATGCTGCTCCAAGCCTATGCCAGGGCAGAGCCGCACATGGGGCAAGACCCCATCAGCAGCTGGTGCTGCTGGGTACCACTGCCCCTGGGCAGGTTGGATTTTGCAGGTGGAGAGGCTGGAGGTGAAGTTTTGGCAGCCACTGCTGCATCCCCTCAGGCAGAGGCAGGTCGGAGCCCACGGGGAATCGGTGGCCCAGGATTAATTGACAGGAAGTTTGTGGGTTTGGTCGGGCGGTTAACAGCTGATTTCTGCAGATGCCAATGCATAATTCATGGCTGTCGCAACTTCAGCCAAGGTGCACGGCTCCTGCTGCACACGGCTGGTGATGCGCGGCAGGGAGGGCTTGGCTCTTTTGCCATCTCTGCGTCCGGGCATGGAGAGTTTTTCCCTGCGACTGGCTGTGATGCAGCTGGTTAAGGTGTCTGGACGTGGTGGTGCTGCTTTCCTGCTGTGTGCTGTGCTGGGACCAGTTGCCCCCAGAGCTTTGGGAGCTGGGACAGGAGGTCCATACATCCCATGTGGAGCTGAGCCTCATGCCCTTTCCTTGCAGCCAGGGCATCAGGGGGTTGCGCCAGCCCCAAAGGACAGGAGAGACCCCATTAGCAGAGCTGCCCTCCCCCTCTTTCACTGGCTCTGCTCATTAGTGGTGTTTTCATTAGGAGAAGTGGTTTGGTTTTGTTTAAGCCAAATTGCTGTGCTTGGGAGATGATAAATCCATCTGCCGGCAAATCGCTCTCCTGCCACCGGGATAGATCCCAGCCCTGGGCTTTAATCGTGCTGCAGATGAATGAACTTCTAGTGAAATGAATCTCCCTGCCGCGACCCGCCGGGGGGGCTGAGCCAGGTGGGCTGCCTCCCTGATGCCACAGTGAGGGGCTCTGTCTTGTGGTGGGGTATCAGACTCCTCCCTTAAGGGGTTGTGGAGTGCCAGGGGTGGTTATTGCCAGGCAAGTGAACTGCAGGGACTGGTGCAAGCGACTTCTCTGGGAGCAAAGCGGGAGAAGAGCCTCTGTCCATGGGGCAGGGGCTGCGGGTGGGCGCAGGGGTCCTGTTCAACCCACTGTCTGTGCCAGGATGCTCTGCCAGCAGCCGGGGCCGGGTGGGTGCCATACTGTGGGGGTGAGTGGCAGGACAGTGCATGGGACAGGATGCAGGGGGTGGAGTGGTCCTGCTCTTGGTCATACCAGTGGCTTCGCAAAGGCTGTGTGGCATCAGGGCTGTGCTGGATGGGGGGCTCTCACTGGGGTCCTCCAGTACCCGAGCTGCTGTGGCTCTGGCTGCTTTTGGCTTTTAAGTAAATTTGTGTTCCGCTTCAAAGGAAAACGGGTGGTGCAGCCCCCTGGGACTGGTGTGAGTTATTCAGGAAACTGAGCCCAGTGGGAGAGGTCCTGGGTGCAGGATGGGTGCCACGTTCAACAGGAGTTGATGGGGATGGGGCGAGCAGGGCTGTCACCTTGCTGCCTCTGAATTTGGGTCATCTTGAATGTTTCCTCTCTGGTCCAGACAGGGTGAGTCACTGATGGACACTGGTGGCCAGGGGTGCCTTACATGTTCATGGGTGTGCCCTGCTCTTGTGGCATCGTGCCTCTCCTGCCTGTGCCTGATGGCCGTCCCCAGGGCTCAGCTGTCTGGCTCTAGGTGACTCCAGCCTTGTTTTGGCAGGGGTCACCCTGCTTTTGAACTCCTTGGGTTAGAGACCCCCCCCTGTTCAGGCAGCTGGCACCCCTCCCAAGCCCGGGATGGTGTTAGCATCGCTGCTGGGGGCTCTGGGTTGTGGCAAGATGGTCACTGTCTCATCCATGCTGCTCCCATGCATTGCACCTGGGGACATGGGGAACCTGGGGACACAGATCTGGGGGACATACAAGCAGGTACCCCAGTTCTGAGCACAGCTGCTGCTGCAGTGTCCATCTGATTCGTGCTCCAGCTCCATCCACAGTGAGTGTTTTGGAGGCCATGCCCCATGCAGATAAGCCTGATCCATGCTCGGCTTGAAGAGCCCTGGGCTGTATGTGGGACAAGGTGGTGGCTTCATCCTGGACAGGAGGGAGTGGTGTGGGGTCTGGCTGAGAAAGGTGCAGCCCCGTGGGATGCAGGGAGGGACCAGAAAACTTGTGCACCCATGGGTCGTCCTCAGACCCAGCGGGAGCAGGGAAGAGGTGTCCAGCTGCTCTCACCTGATGGCTGTGGCCCATCCAGCCAAGGCGGGGTAAGATGAGAGCTGTCCCGATCACTAACGAGATTAAATAGGCGAGCCACTGCTCCTGGCTTGTTTGGTTAATCACTTCTTCCTAGATTGAATTTTTTAAAATTGCATCGCTTACAGAAAGCCCCTGAATGGGTTTAAAGGCAATAATCCACCTGGCCCTCTGTCACTGCAAGGGTCCCCCAGAGGCTACTTGGCAGTGTGTTGTTGAAGTCCCTGGTGTGCCTCCATGTGTCTCTGGTGTCCCCAGGAGGTGGCTGGCTGGGCTGGCCAGTCCTTGACAGCTCTTGATTTACTCCAGGAGGAAATACGGATGAATTTTTAATGATGTGATTTAGTGAAGCCTCCCGGAGGTGAGGGAGAAGAACGAAGCTGAGACACTGGGTTCTGTGCTCAGCCCATGTGACGGGTACCCACTCCTGTCCCAAGGGCCGTGGTGGCAGCTACCCACCCTGCTGTGCTCCTAGAGGCACGCTGCAGTTGCAGGGGAGTCCAGTGGTAGGGCACAGCACCCCCAGCCCTGGCTGCACCTGCGTGGGGTCTCAGCTCCTGTCTGACCCCAGAGTGGGGAGGGACAGGTGCTAGTGCCAGGTTTTGGGGTCGCAGCACAGGCTGGCAAATGGGTGGGGGACTCAGGTAGTGCAGTGAGGGATGCTGCAATATGCTGTGGTTACAATTGATCATGACATCCTTTGGGGACATCTCAGCCCTCTCCTGAGTGGTGGGATCTGCCCTTAAGGACCTCCTTCTTTCCCCCTGACTCTCCTTCCAGAAGTTGCATCTTCCAAGCCCAGTCCCTGCCCTGTGCTGCTTGTGCTGACCCAAACAAATTTCCCCCCTGCCCATCCTCCCTGCTCACCTCCCCTCCACCGTGAGAAGTGAGTCACTCCCAGGCACCAGGGATCATTCATGTCATTTCCCCCTTTGCCGCAAAGTCATTAATGCAAGTGGAATAATTTGTTGTATAACGGAGAGGATCAGCGGCAGTGCTGCTCTGGTGGGTGATGCCTGGCCCTGGCTCCCTGCTGCCCTGGCCACCGCTGCCCCAGGAAAGGGCAGCTTGCTGGGATCGCTGCCTGGGAGCATCCCAGGTCTTGCTGGGGTTGTGGTCCCGTGGCCGCACCATGCAGGCAGTGATGGTGTCGGCTCCTTGAGGCACTTTCCCAAAACCCATCAAGTCCCACCTGGGCCCCAACTGGGTGGGATGGACCTGTCTGTCATGGCCTTGGTGTCTGCTCATCCAAAAGGGGCTCGTCCCAGCTGCTCCGCAGTGACATGAGCAAGAAGTGTCCCCTGCATTGATCAGGGGGTGTGTTGCGGCACCCTGCATCCCTGCCACATCCCTGCCTCGTACCTGCCATGTGCTGCTGCAGCTCCTCTGAGCTCCCCAAGCTGTGGGGTCACAAGTGCTTCCCATCAGCAGCCAAATCCCTCCCAGCTTCTTGCTTCAGAGCTGGGGACCCTGAGGTGCTGGGCAGGGCATGCAGGCTGTACGGGACCCTGCATTGCTCAGGGCCCCGCAGCCCCAGAGGGTAGCTCTGCTCGCAGCGGGTTCCCACCTGGGTGTTGCTGCTGGCAATAGCAAATCCGTGCATGGGGTGCAAACCCAAGTATGACCGGGGGTCCCTCCTTGGGGACCTCACAGCCTCCCAAGCAGGGAGCTGGCTGGGCGGGGGGGACTCACTGCCCTCACCCACCCCAGCTCAGGATGGTGCGCAAGCTGCTGGGAGCCCTTGCTCAAGTGATGCTCGCTGTGACTGTGGCAAATCTGGTCTCTCCCCTGCGTGGCAAGGGGGCAGAAGGGCAGGTAAGAGAGCTTTAGGTGTTAAAAGGCATTGTGGAGGCTTTAACCCCTGCCCAGGGTTAATTTCCTTCTACCCCATGCTCGGCCAGGCATTAATTTAAAGATGCTGCAGTGGAAGAGGGGGAACCTAAGAGGATTGCGCTGAGGGCAGGAGGATTTAGTGAAGGGAAGGGACATGGCTGGGGCTGCGCAGGGGACAGCAGCATCTGACAGCACAGGATGGACAGCAGGGAGGAGGTGGCTGTGCACCCCCTGGGACTGAGCCACCCTGCTGTTTCCCAGACACAACTGTGGTGGTGCCCAGTAGCTCCAACCAGCCCCTGGAAGGGGACGTGGGGGTGAAGCTCTCCCCATCCCCAGGGAGAGCGCTGCTGCTGGGTGGCTGGACAGGGAGGGGGCCATGGGCTACCTGCTTGCAGTGGCTGTGCCCCATGTCTCACCCCTGCCCCTTACTGTTAGTGGGAGTGGGAAATAGGGCAGAAGTTTCAAAGCCAAGCCTGAAGGAACCCAGTGGATAGGCATCATGCCTGGCTCTGTGAGGGGCAAGCAGGGTCCCTCTGGGGTGCCATGTCCCAATGGGGACTTTGTCCTCTCACCCCAGCCAGACAGCGAGTCCTCTCGGTGCAGAGGGCTGCCCCAAAGCAGCTCGGGGAGGAAGGAGATGGTGTTTAATATTTCAAAGTGACTCAGTGAAAACCTGATGCTCCCTGGGGCTGGTCGAAACCCAGCATCCCTGGGAAGGGGCCGGGACTGGGACTACCCCAGTCCAGTGTGAGCTGGAGAGGGGAGGCACTTCTGGGACGCCATCCATCAGGGTGAAGGAGACTTTCCCCGTCCCCATTGCCCACAGACCCGAGGGTCCTGCATCTGCCCTGGCCACAGCACTGGGGCAGGGACATGGGTCGCAAGGGTTCCCCAGCTCCCCAGCCCCACACCACCCTGCGCCTCCCTTGGTGCTGTTTGTTTTCTCAGCCCACCTAGCTGTAATTACAACCTGCTGTCACTCTCCAGATAATATATCTTTCCTTTTATCACTGCTTAATTAAATAACTGTAGGGAAGTGAGGGGCTGGTAACCCCTTTTTTGCCAGCATGAACAGCCCGGTGGCATTGGGGAAGTCTCTCAGGGCTGGCGGAGGAGCTGGGTGGGGATGGCTGTGCCCTGGCTCAGGCACACAATTGAATGCAGGAGGGATGGAGTACTGATTTTATTGTTCATGGCCACAGCATCTCTGGCACAGACATTTCCAGGCCGTTCTGGAGGAGGTGCCCTGGACATGACCACCGTTGCCCTGTCTATAATTCCCCCCTCAGCTCAGAGCTGTGCCCACAGCCAGGCTGGGAGGGACGTGTGGGCAGGGTGCCTGCCCGCTGCCAGGCCAGCCGCCTCTGCCCACAATTAGTTGGTGCTAATGAGTGTCCCTGGCAGCTGCTGCTGGGTCAGTGAGCTCCTGCTGGGTATCTGCCAGGCGCTGCCCTCACAGGGCCAGACACTTGGGTCCCACTCCCAGCTCAGCAGAGCATCCTTAGTTGTGCCATTCATCCTCAGCATGGACATGGCTCCCTCTGCTCTCCCTCCATCCCTTCCCTCACCCCTCCGCTGTCTCTCCGCCTTTGCACCTTCCCCAGGAGTCTGGTCCCAGTTTGGGCACCAGCAGTGGTGCACCTCCTGGTGCTGCCCCCATGTCTTGCTCCTTTGGATGCCACTTTCTCCCCATCCCAGCCACCCCACAAGGCGCTGTAACACTGGGAACGGCGTCTGTTATGACATCCTCAGGAGCAGAACGTGGCCCTGATTAAAATTATGTGGGCAGGGGCAGCAGAAGTGCTCCCCTGGGCACTGCCTGTCCTGCTGTGATGGATTGGGGAAAGGTCTAAACTGATGGGATTTCCATCTGCCTGAGACAAAGCGCTGCGCCAAGCTGCGGCAGGGTGGCCAGGCCCGGATGGAGACTAATGAACATCCCCAAACTGTTGCCAAGCCCTGAGGTTTGCGTTTGCCTGCAGCGAGGAACAGGGTCTCTTTGCAGATGCGATCTCCTCCCTCGCAGCACCAAGTCCCCGTGCACCGAGCACCCGCCATGGATTGTGCAAGAGGCATCAGAAGCTGCGCGTGGTGTTGGTCCTGTGGAGGGTAAGGGCAGCTCTTTGCATTGGTGATGAGTTGTGCAACAGGTGAGGCTGGGGTGGCCTGGATAACGTCCCCTGTTTGGGGACTGGCCTCCGAGAGCTGTGGCTTGGAAATGATCAGTCTGAGGCTGGAGAGGTTTGGGGGACACGCTGGGGTTTTGTGGCAGGACGCTGTGGGGAGAGGAGCTTCCTGCCTGCGCAGGGGTTGTGTGCAGGCAGGGGAACGTGGGGTGCCCTGCAGACTCAGGGTGCCTCTTCTCCTGGTGTGCTGCCTGTCCTCCTGCCTACCCTGGATTTGCAGCTCAAGACTGGCTTTGCACAGATCAAAGGATGGGGGCATCTCTCATCTCAGCTTACCTGGGTCTCGCCTGCCCCCCAGCTTGGAGCGTGGGGGGGATTTGGAGGTAATCTTTGCAGACGGGATGCTGCTGGCTAATTATAGTGGAACCTCTTCCTTCATGGGAACCACGGCAAATTGTCCCTCGAGCCCAGGCAGCGATGGTACAAATCTGCTGCTAATTAGACTTGAAAGTCCTCCCGTGAGCTAAGGCGCAGGATGGATATTTGATTATTAACATATTTATTTCTGAGCCTCTCAGCAGGTCTTGCACTGGGAGGCTGTACTCTCCCCCCGAGTAATTGCTGGGCACATTTATTCCTCTCAAGACTACTTGGGGGCTCCAGGGGAGGGGGAGCTGTTCAGCTCTGTGTGCTGTTTTTTGGGAGTGTCTCACAAAGATGAAGTGTGGAAAAGATATCTTGCTGATGCTGGGAAGGTCCCAGGTGGGAGCATGGGCCCCAGGCTCTCCTCTGTGCCTCCTGCCAGCCCCTCTGCTGGGTGAGATGCTCCTGACCCTTGTGCCCAAGCGGGAAGCCAGGGATGTCTTCTCCTACCTGCTCCTGGGCCCGTTGGCTCCAGGGTAGGGCAGTGGGGGGCTGAGGATGGCCCAGCAGTGCAGAGCTGGTGCTGAGCTCTGCAGCCCAACACAAAGCCGCCTGCCACGGCACCCCCAGGGAGAGCATCCCTCCCTCTGGTGGAGGCAGACAAACTGCAATGGAAACACTGCCTCTGAAACAACCAAAAATAGCATTTCTGTCCCCAAAATGTCAGTTTAAAAAAGCAGTCTCTGGGGGCCCCCTGGGCTGGCAGTGGGCTGAGCGGGTGCCCTGGAGATGCCAGGTGGGCTGCCCTGCTGCCCCGTGGGGCAGGGATTGCAGGACACGGGGCTGGAGGGCTGAGCCATTGCTCAGGATACAGGTGGGGAGAGGGTCAGTGCTGGCACGGGGAGCCATCAGCCCGGCCGTGGGCTGCGCAGTCTTGGGTTGAGGCTGGAGAAAGGTGCAGGTGGGCTGTGGGCTGTTGGAGGGGCAGTACTAATCTTGTACATCTCCCCTGCCCTAAGCCCCCCAGGTTCCCCCGCAGCCAGGTTGTCAGACATCCAGGGGTTTCAGGCTAGTGCTGGTGCTGTGTGCCTGGGGACAGGCAAGGAGCTGTGGGTCAGGACCTCAGCCCCATCTCCAGCATCGCTTTCCTCTCCTTCCCTGCCTTGTTGCTGCGTCTCCCTGTGCAGGAAGGCTCTGAGCCAAGGAACGTGGGGCAGGTGCCTTGTTGCAGCCCTGGAGTTATTAATAGCAGCAAACACCTGGTCTTCAAGCCAAGTCCATCTTGGGGGAGATACCTGCTGTTTGAAGTATGTTTCCCCTCCCCAGGATCCCTTGGGTGCCTTCTCCCTCTCTGGCTGGGTGACTGAGTGTGCCCCACTGCCTGACCCACAGGCAGCCCAGTGCTGGCTGTACACATGGGAGCTGCAGTCACATCCCAACCCATCCCCACTGCGCTTCCTCCTGTCACCATGCTGAGCCGGAGCTGTTGGCGGCCGAGGGAGCACTGATTGCAAGGAAATTAGCCTAGTGCAGTCTCCCATTTATCAGAGGCCAACCTGTGCATGATTGCATGGGGCTTGTTAATTTGTCACCATCACTGTGGCTTGGTGTGGGGCAGTGAGTGTGGCTAGGCTGGAGGGATGCCGAGGGCCATGCCGTCCCCTGGAGCAGATTTGGGAGCGGAGCTGCCATCACTTGTGGCCAGGCTGAGATTTTTCCCAGCCTTGCAGTTCAGGAGACCCTGGTGAGGCTTGGAGTGGGACCTGGGACAGGCCTGAGGATGCAGGATGCTGTGCGGGGAATTGAACCCTTGCTGATCCCTGTGGGGTGCCATGGGCGTGGAACAGGGTGGGCATCTGAGGGGCAAAAAGATGCTGGTTCTATAAGGATAAGGAGATGCTGTGGCTGTGTTGTGCCCAGCATGAGCTGTGCACCCCCAGCTGGCAATATCCCCGCTTCCAAAAGCTGTGCTCTTTTAGGTCCTGCTGGCTGTGCTGCTCTCCTGCCCAGCATATCCTGGGTGCCCCCAACATTGCTGTGCTTTGCAGACCAAAAAAGCTCAGAAATGGCCCAGATGCTCCAGGCAGACTGTGGTGTCCTTAATTACTGCTGCAGTCTCAATGTGGACAGTCCTATGACCAGGGCCAGGCTCAGGGCCTGGCTTTTTTCCCTTCCCTGTGCCTCAGTTTCCCTGCAGATGTTGATGCTGGGTTTTGCCTTTCCTTTACAGGGTATGGAGGGTCTTGGGGTGCACCCCAGGAGCCTGGATGGGAGCCTGTCCCTCCTGACGTGTCCTCTCCTCCCCACCATTGCTACCCTACTCGTGGGGGCGATGAATTATTCATGCCCTGGCAGGCGGGGGTGTCGTGCTGCTGAGCACAGAGAGCTTTTCTGTGTAAATCCCTGAAATATTTAGCAGAACTGACTTAAAAAAATACAACTTGGGAGGAGTTAGTGCCTCAGCATAACCTGGAGAGCTGGGGGCCATCACAGGCAGTGATGGATGCACCAGGATGATCCTTGGGGGGCTCTGGCCCCAGTCGTTGCCCACCACCCACCACCCAAATTGCTGGTGAAGCGTACGTCTGACTGTTCAACCAACCACCAACAAGCAGGGTCTTTCTGCTTGTTTCGGCCATCAGATGATGGGGGTGCCCCCATCCTTTCCCTGCATTGCAGGGGTCCTTCGGAGCCCGGTGCTGGGCTCAGTCTGCTGGCTGGGGCATGTCCTCATCCCCAGGCCAGTGCCACCAGAGCCAGGCTGCTGCCTCATTGCCCACTGCGTGCTGGCTGCTGGCAGGTCGGCACTGCGGGACCGATGCACAGTGTTGGGCTGGGCTCCTTCCCTGGCAGTGCCTTCCTGAGCAGACGGATCACATCACATGCATTTTTTAACAAGATCCATCGGCTGAGAATGAGCTGAGCTGTCGTCGCAGGTTTGTGATCAAAGCCAGACGTGCCCTGGCAGCTCAGGGGAGGGTGGCCCTGCACGCCACCTCTCTCCATCACGTGGCCTATTTATGGAGCTTTTATCCTGGCAGAGCAGGTTGGGGATCCAGCAGTGTCACAGGTTGCAGGTGTGTTGCCCCTGCATCCCTGGAGGTACTGGGATGGCCAGTGCCCTCCTGCCTGGCATGGTGTGGCGATTCCTGACCCAGCCATAATGCAGAGCTGGTGCTGCTGTTGGTCTTCATACACCTCAAAATTGTACCTTCTGCTGGGAGTCAGAGCAAGATGGGTTTGCTGGCAGCCAGGGTGAGGTAGGAAAGGATTTGTGCTTGTCCTAGGGTGTGTTTTGGGCCAGGTTCACAAGGGAGCAAGAGGAGGTAAGGGATGCAGGGAGTTGTAGCTGGCTTTGGATGATGAGGAGGCACGTGGAGCCTGATGGCTGTGCCACGGCAGGGCTGCTCTGCGAGGCAGCCTGGGCTGCCAGCAGCTCTCTCTTGGCCTTCACAAGAGTACCTGTTCATGGATGCTTTCTGCACCTCAGCAAGGCAGGAGCCATGTGCTGCCCGAGGCTTTGTACATCACAGGGCCAAACCCTGGAGCCTATGGCTGAAGGCACTGCGGGCTTATGGTTAAAGTACATTGTGCCTCCCAGGCTGCCTGTCCTGCTCCGAGCTTTCCTTCCACCTCCTTGCTCCAGTCCCCCTTGCCTCCCCCACCAGTGGGGTGGTGGGCACCTGCAGTGGACGCATGCAGCACGGTTGTTCTGTGTTTCCCTCGGCAAGCACCAGCAGAACCTCCAGGCTGCGCGCCTGACAGCACATCCCATGTCTGAGCCGCTGCAAATCCTGCCTGCTAATAGCTATGCAAATTACCTCATTAGCTGCCTTATTTATTTTCTCTGGCATCGTGTTTTCAGCACTTCCCTGAGTCCAGGAGGCTGTGGGTCCCCAGGGCTGGAAGGAGCCAGGAGCAGCAGTGGGGACCCGCACGCAGGGCTGGCTGTATGGAGCTTTTCTCTGCGGATGGCAGCGGTGTTTGGCTCCCACGGAGCCACCTTCCCCAACGTGTGGTGTGTCTGGGACTAGGAACTCATGGCTCCTGCAGTCCTGGCTGCCAGGATGCCCCCCTCCTCATCCCTAGATGTGCCCTGGCTCTGGGGTGAGTCTTGCTGAGCCCTCCCTCCAGCCAGGTGCTGCCCTGTTCCCACCAAGCAGCCGTGGGTCTGGTACTGGTGGGATGTGTATGCCCTCCATCTCCCCAAAAAGGTGACAGCTGGATTTAGGGTACAGAGAGAACACGGCATCTGCCCAGTCCCTGCGGGCCTGAGTGGTGGCTTGAGGCCTGGCACAGGGCTGCAGGGTGCCCTGCATCCTTCCCACCCTGATTGCCCTTCCTCCTTGAGGGAGATGTTGGCAGATGCTGTTGTAGGGGTCTGCCCTCTGCCAGCCCCAGGATGACTTCAGTGAGCCCCCCAGGTGCCCTGGTCAGGGTGGCCCTGGGCTGGAGCCCTGCTCTGGTCCTGCCCCTGGGGTGTGTAGCCCAGGCTGAAATACTTTGAAGCCCAGGCACCTTCCAGGGCTGGCACAGGCAGGAATGCCCCCCCCAGCACCAGCCCAGCATGGTGCCCCTTGGGGATGTCCCAGGGTGTCCCTGCCCATGCTGGGTGTGCACACAAGTGTGTGGTTGTCTGCAAGGGTGGCTGTCTTCTGCTTGCATTTTCCAGGGTGTTTCACATGCCCACAACACCTGTGACAGTGGGATGAGCTTGAACGGGCACCAGGGGACCCACAGACAAGTGCCAGCCCTGAAGACCTTGTTCCAGCCACCCAGGGGGCTTGTCTGTGCCATGCTGAGCCACCTGCAAGCATTGTGTCTGCTCCCCTGCTTCTGTTTATCTTTTATTTTCCCCATTCTCTTTGTGGCTGCGCTAATGAATATTTCATGGTCAGGAACCAGTGTGAATTCCCCTGGTGCTCCCTGCCCCCAGCGCGCCCGTGGCAGGTACCAGCCCAGATGCTGGTGGCATAGGAAGGATGTGTCTGCCAAGAAACCATCTCAGGAGAAGAGGACCTGAGCAAGGAAGGAAGCAATGGCTCTGGTGTGGACAGCTGTGTTGTGTCCCCCTCCACAGTGGTGCTGTCACTGTCCCTTCAGCATGCAAAGGAGCGCCAGCGGATCGTGGGGGCTGCGCACGGATGGCTGTCACGGTTCCCGTGTGTCCTTGAACACGCGTGCATGGCCTTCCTCAGGTGGCCACGCTTGCTGCGCGCTCCGACACAACCGCACGTGTCCCCTCCAGTCCCCCGTGTGCCATCAGCCGCCGCAGACGTCTGAATGAACCATGTCCCCGGCTCACCTCCCGGTGGCCCCGCCGCTGCCGCTGTGCTGTACCGGGGCTCCTCTTAGCGTCAGGCGGCGGCAACGGCACCGCGGCACGCGCACACCGTGGGCCCGCCCGGGGCACCGCGGGGACCGTGACACCGCGGGTGGGTCGCGTGGGCTGCACCGGCCATCCGGGGCTCCTGTGCGTCCAAGGCGGAGGTGTCCCGGCACAGCCCGCAGGCAAGCGGCAGGGATTTGGGTCAGGGAAGCGGTGGGCAGTGTTGGTCTCCAGTCTCCCTGAATTTGCCCTTTATACCCGACAGCAGGCAGCGGGGCCCAGTGCAGGCTCGGCACTGGGAGGTGTGGGGCAGCAGCTGCCCTTGCCAGAGCACATGGGGGGAACAGAGCTGGAAGCAGAGCCTGGAGCTGTGTTCTTCCTCCTCTCCATCGCACAGCTCCAGCGATGCTGTGTCCCCTTAGACACAGATGCTCTGGGGGCACAGGCTGGCTCAAAATATCCCTTTGGGATATGATGTCCTTTGCTGTGTTAGGCACTGTGGGGACTGGAGTTCCCCTGAGGATGGGGCAGGGGCTGGGGGACCACTGACCTCCTCGTTGGGGAAGCAAGTTTGGGAGAACCCCAGGGTGGGCAGCAAGATGGGAGGCTGGCGGCATGCACCCTGCAGTGGCACCTGTGGTGCCTGCAACCCAGGTGACATCGTCAGCAGGAAAGGTGGTGTAAGGGTGGGCTCAACAGCCCTGCTTTGCAGCTTGCTTGATTTCTGCTGGATTCCTGCTTGTCTTGTCAGGGAGGAGGTGGGACAGTGACCGAGTGGCTTTGTTGCCCTTCTGCAAGGGCAAGATGTGCAGTCCCTGGTGCCTGCCTGGGGAGCATGTGCTCGGAGGGAGCCTTGGGATGGGAGCAAGCTCATGTCTCTGTGCAGTGCACCATCCTTGCAAAATACCTGCTGCAGGTTGCTGGGTGCAGGGGGAAAGGACAGCCCCTGGCTCAGCCCAGGTGGTCCCCATGAGATTTTGGGTCTGTGTCAGTGCATAGTGGCCTTTCTGGAGAGCCATGGGCCAGCCCAGAGGGGTGATGCTCCTTTGGAAATCACTCTTCAATTTTGGACTGGTTGTAGCACCTGGGGATCCTGGTGAATAGCCAAGCCTGGGGGTGGGGTGGGTGACATTGGTGCTGGGCTCTTCTCTCCCACCATGTCCCTGCAGGCTGACACGGGATGGACTACACAAGCTGATGGGTGTGGGAACATGAGCTCCCCTGTCCCACATGGCTATCATGACCAGGGTGCACAGGATGACACATGCATCTCCTGCCTGCCTGCCGGGACATGCTGGGATGGAGCAGCTTTCCCAGCCAAGTGGGATCTGGCTTCCAAGTGGCTGGATTGTGGTTTTGGGATGAATCTGCAAACGTTGTTTGCTGTCACGTCCTGTGGGCTCTGGCACCCTCCTGTGGCTGTTATGCCACCTCTCCCGCATCCCAGTGGCTTTTAGGATGCTGCGACTGCCTTGGGCTGAGTTGTGCTGGCAGGTCCCCACGGTGATGCTGTGGAGCTGTCCCTCTCTCCCAGCAGGGGGGAGCTCTGTGTTTGCAGGATTTGGCTTTGTATCACACAGCTCAGGGGATCTGATCGTTGCAAGAAACTGTCCCAGTGTGTTTGTGTTGTGGGTCTGAGCCAGGAGCAGGGCTCCTGGATATTGTAGTTATCTAGGAGTTGCATGTAGTTATCTTTATAGATGAGGATCCTAAACCCCTAACCTATCCCCAGAAGGTGGCAGGAGGGGACTGTGCACTGCTGGCAGTCCCCAAATTTCTGAGCTTTTGGCTGAGGATGAGTGGTCCACAGGGTGTAGGTTCGGTCAGGGTATGGCATTCACAGGCTGTCCTTACATCTGTGCCTCTGTGTCTGCTGAGCTTCCTGCTCTGCCTTGGCTGGCCTGGGCTGGCCCCTTTCCTCTGTGGGGTCAATGTCCCTTGCAGCCTTTCTCTGGCCCGGGGCTTTGTGGGTGTATTATTGTAGGGTGTCAAGTCCCCACTGTGCTGTGTTGTGCCTTGCTGTAGTGTGTCTCCAGACCTGGCTCAGTCCTGCAGTGACCAGTGCAGCATCCCCTGGTGCCTGTCCCCCCACCACCCTGGGACACTGTCCACCGGGGGGTGTGTGTGTGTGTGTGTGTCACTGTCGGGGGACAGGTCATAGCCAGCATAACAGACAGGGATGGCTTGGTTTGGAGGGGATGGCCCTTCTTTTAGGGACCAAGGGGTGAGGCTACCCCATACCAACCCCTGAGGGTGCTCCTGCCCCTTCCTTTGGGGCTCCTTGTTGAGGCATTGGTAGGGACTGGGCAGGCGGACTTTTACTGGCTGGATAATGCCTGCACCCCCTTTCCCGTCCCTGAGGGAGAAGAAGCTATAATTTCCATCAGGTCCCTTTTTGTTCGCTTCCTCCCCCATTAATAAGAGATGAAGCTTATGAGATAATAGAGCCTAGATGGATGCAGAACTGAGAGAACCTGCTGGTGTGGGGTGTGGATGCGATGTAGAGAGGGAACTGCAGCTGGGAAAATGAGACTTGGGGAAGGGATGTTGTCTTAATTCGGCACAGAGCATCTCAGGCTGGCTCTGGAGCAGGGAAATCCCACCACCGCCATGCGCCAGACTCTCTTCTGGCTCTGACATACTGTGCAAGCTAGCAACTCACTGCCAGGCTGAGCTTTGGAGGGAGCAGCTCTCAGCCTGGGTGGTCTGGGACTGGGAGTCTGTCTCCTGTTCCTCCCGTCCTTGCACGGATCCTTGTCTCCTCCCCTGTGTGGAGCCAGTGGGAATGGATGCCCGGGATGCAGAATGCTCACCGTGCTGGAGGGCTGATGCTCGGGGATGCAGGATGCTTGTAGTGCTGGAGCGCTGTTGCCACAGGGATGCAGGACACTGGCAGCACTGGATTGTTGATGGCCGGGGATGCAGGACACACACAGCGCTGGCTGACTGGAACAGATAATTGATGCCTGGGGGTGCAGGATGCTCACAGCGCTCGATAGTGGAAGCAGAGGGCTGATGCCCAAGGATGCAGGATGCTCTGGGTGCCGGCTCCCCTCCGGAAGGAGCATTCTTCCCTGCTCTTGGAGAGAGGCGGCCCTGGGATGCAGCAGTGCCTCATTGGTCAGCGGCACCTGTGGAGTCTGCGGGTTGCCATACCAACCTGCCTCTGGTTCCCGGCCAGCCGGGGCGTGAAGTGCCGGGTCGAGCTGGTGGCAAGGGGCGGACCTGGAGCCAGGGGCAACCCGAGGCTCTGCCAACCAGGGAGACATCCATCTGCCTCTCCCGAAGAGCTGGCTGGCACTGCTGGGCTCCCCAGCCCTGAGCATCCCCCTGCCACTACTCCCCACCTCTTCCTGCAACTTTGCTGCACGGAGGGGGCTGGTGGGCTGGCACGGCACTAGGGGGATCGCTCGGGCACCTCGCTCCCTCTCTGAGCCTGCGGTCAGCTTTTGTGAGCCTAAGCCCTGGGAGGGGCATCGCCACTAGCCCCCCGGCCCCTCTGGATTGCAGCCAGCCTGCACAGGAGCATCCCAGCACAAAACTTCCCAGCTGGCTGCCTGCCTCCTGGGAGCGGGGCCTGGTGGCTGCCGCGCTACCAGACACTGCCTGTGCCCTCTCCACTGGGCTGGACCCGCCGCCGATGCCCGCAGGCTTGCTACAGGCGAGGAAGGCTCGGTCCTCCCCCGGGCATCGCCTGCTGCTCGCAGGAGCTGGTGGGCTGTTTGCCAGCCGGGAGGGGGTACAGCTGGGTCCCTCCTCCGCGCTGTGAGCGGGAGCCATGAGCCACTGCCAGCAGCGCTGCAAGAGGCAGCTGGGCCGGGTGATCCGCTTCTTCTACCAGTTTGTCACCGGGACCCTCTCCCAAGGTAGGTGCTGCTCTGGAGGGCACAGGGGCTCTGTTCTGTGGGAGGGGGTCTCTGTCTGGTAGGCTCTGCGGGGTTATTTGCGGAGGGGATGAAATGCTGTTTAGGTGCTGAGCAGTGCTGAGCAATTCAGCTCCAGGTGGAGGAGTTGCACTAGTCTCCATGTGGGGCAAAGCTGGAAATGCTTACGGGAGTCAACGAGAGCCCCTGAAGGTCCCCTGTGGACCTGGCGTGACAGGAATGTTTTATTATAATAATGTCCCCATTATAATGGGGAGGGGACTGGTGTAGAGTGGAATGTGCAAAAACTGCTGTGCAAATAAATTGCAGCTGCTCCGACCCTTCCCTGCCATGCCAGGCATCAGCCTCCTCTGAGGCCAGGGCTGCACCCTCCATCCCTCCGGCTGGAGAAGCCCTGGGTGTGCCCACGGGCTGGGGCAGGGACACACCCTGGTGCCCGCATCCGCCCGTGCTCGTATCCTGGGATGCCACCTGGTACTGGAGCTGCTTGCCGTGTGCTCCCGGTTTGCTGTCACAGCCGTACCAGGACCTGCATCCCTCTGCCAGCCCTTCTGTGGCCCAGCCAGCTGGCCAGGACCCTCTCTCGTGGGTTTGAGCCCAGAGCCACCTTCTGACTCAAATGGACACATCTTGGAGGGGTTGTCATGTGCCTGTGTGTTCTAGGATCCTGGGTGCCCTGCTTCTGTCCCTGTCCCTGTGCCCCCATGCTGGGGGCTGGTTGCCCTCCCCATGGGGATCCTGAGGCTGCCCCTCTGTGCTACGATGGTGCTGGGGAGAGATGCGCCGTGCCAGGAGCATGGGGAAGGCCTTGTTGGGCCAATGTGGCACTGTCATACCTTGGAGCGGGGCTGGGACTTGCACCGCCTTCACGGGGACCCAGCCTCCCCCAAAAAATTATCCCAGGCTCTGTCCCCTGCTGACCCAGAGGAGCCCCTGGGTCTCCCCAGCCTGCACCCATCCCTGGGGCCAGAGGATGGTGGGGGCAGCCTGTGGATGCTCTTGGCGCAGCACAGGGGGCTGGGACATGGAGCAGTATTTGCCCTGTGGGCCGTGCCCAGCTGCCATGCCACCTCCCTACCCGTGGGGACCTGAGCCCTGCGATGGAGGGTCCCCCCACAGCGGGGCAAGTCCCCCATGCCCAGCAGCGTGCCAGGCTCCAGAGGCTGTGTGTGCCTACAGGCAGCGCTGGGTCCATCCCCACTAGCTGGCTCCATCAGGAATGGGCCAGCTAGCCCGGCATGGAGGGGACAGAGGATGAGTCAGCTGAGTCTGGCTCCGGGTGTGAGTGTCAGAGCTGCAAGTCGTGGAGTGGGGTGGGAAGGGGACCTTGGGGTGCTCCCATCCCCATCACCTGCAAGGATGTCCTGCAGGTCTTTGTTCTGCTGTCCTTGGCTTTGCAGCTGGGCACTGTGGGGCTGGATCTGTAGCGAGTGTCCCACTGGGACTGGGTCTCTGGGCTGGCCATGTGTGCTGCTGGGCAGCCCCAGGGGTGCTGCCCATGCAACCCTGCTGGGTGTGTATGGGGCTGTAATGGGCGTAGAGGGTACGGCTGGTAGTTGGGCACCAGCTACCGCTGCTCACCCTCTCCTTGGTGTACTCCCATGCTCTGGGACAAGCTGAAGTGGGGTGAAATCCAGAGCCAGGTAGCTCTGTGCCCTGCTAAGGCTCAGAGCCTGGGATTGGGAGTGGGATGTGGGGCTTGCACAGGCTTCTCCCCTCTGCAGCAACTCCTCCTCCCCAGCCGCCGCTTCAGTCCATGTGGCACATGAGTCACCAGGATGCTGCCCCCATCCAACCCCTGTCCTCCCCCATCGGCCCCTTTTGGAGAGCAATGAGCCCCTCTGCCCTCCCTGCATAGGTGAAGGAGGTCCTGTGGAGCTCACCACAGAGGGCCCTGGGTGCCTGGCCAGGTGCGCCCCGGGGTGGGGTGCCCTCCTGGCTGGGTTCCCTGGGGAGCTAGCCAAGGACGGGTCGCCGATGGGGGGGAAAGAGAAATGACTCAATCAATTAACCAGATTAAAACTGTGACTTCATCTCCCAAAAATAGCATTTCGCCAATATTTTAATGTGCTTATTAATAATCTGCTCGCGCTCTGATTAGCAGCAAGGTAATAAGGGATCAGCTGTAACCTAAATTTAACTCTCCCTAATGGATGATGGCCCCGAGAACCAAAAAAAAGGAGAGGCTCCTATCCATCAGGCTGGCCCCTGCAATGGGTCGACAGTGCCCAAGTGGCCTGGGCAGGTGCTGCCCAGCTGAGCCCAGGGACTATCACCTCTGCTGTTGCCCAGTGGTCCTATAGCACATTTTGGGGGGATAGTGCCCTGGCATCCTGCAGCACCAAACTAGGAGCACCCTAGGGGTAGCCACAGGGGTGGCTCCCAGGCAGGGCAGTGCCTGGCCATGGTCAAGGTGCATGGTCCCCTCTGGAAAAGACAGGTCCCTTGGTGATGGGTGACTGCCCTGCTCCCTTCCCATTTGCTCCCATCCCACAGCAGGAGACAGTCCCCCATGCCCAGGTGCTGGCAGTGCTGGGAGGATGGGGACAAGTACCAGCTACCTGGCTGTGGGTGTTGCCCTGTGCATGCCTGTGGCATGGAGCTGCTTTTTGGGCAAGAAAACACGCTCCTGGGCACTTTTATTTATACCCGGCTGGTGGCTGGTGGAACGGTTCATTTTGGCCAGGTCGCAGAGCTGCACTGCTGCCAGCACCAGAGAGCCGGGGCGGGGGTGGCTGCGTGAGGGATGTTTCACGGCTGTTATTGTCACAGCCCAAGCTGGGACAGGCAGCGTGGACTCAGTGCCAACCTGGGCTGCCCATCTTGGCGCAGCCGTACCTGGGGCAGCATTACAGGGTCTGCTGCCCTCCCCAGCACTGAGCGACGGGTACATGCTGGGGACACTTTGCCACCCTGTCCTGTGTCCCCTGTGAATGCTCAGAGCAGCCGGTCTTGCAGGAGGGAGAAGAGAGGAGAGCCCTGAATGCCTGGGTTGTGTGCCCTGAAATGGGCACAACTGGGACGATGCTGGGCTCCTCACCCTACACCTGGGTGGCCACCTCCCCTGGCAGTAGATGCAGAGGTGGGGATGAGACGTCTTGTATGAAAAAGGTGTCAGGCTGAAACGCTTTGGTCCAGCATCTTCCCCAGCTGCGTGTCCCACAAGGTGGCCAATGGGGCTGCGATGTGGTCCAGGGACTGGAGGTGTCTCAGGCACGGGTGCAGCTAATCCCGTGGGGTTTGGGGCATGTGAGGAAGTGTGCCCAAACCCACAGTGGCACTGCCCAAGTGCACCTGGCATTGCAGAGCAGGAACCGGGCTGGTCGGCTCTGACTCCAAGCTGAGAAAAGTGGATGCTGATCCCAGGCATCCCTGGGAGGTGCTGTGCTGGGGCACAGGGAATGAGATGCCAGCACCTCTCTGCCAGACCCAGCTCTCTGGGCCAGCAGGGCTGCAGAGACACCTTCCTTCAAGGCCCGGTGTCTGGAGCAAGGACAGGCACAGGCATCTCGGTGGAGATCCTGGCATCCACCAATCCTGGGCTGCAGCACCGTTCCCTGGAGGGCCCCATTTCCAGGACTCCCAGCTCCTCCCGTGGGGTGGCAGCGAGGGGCTGAGCTGTGAAGGTCCCGGGGTCATCAGTGAACTCAGAGCAGCCATCCGGCTGTGGCAGTGCCTTGCTGGCCCCATGGCATGGAGACGCAGCCACATGTGTAGTGAGCCCCATCTGTTCTCTGCCCCCTGCTTCCTTCCCCTGGCTGATGGTGCCACTCTCCCCCCGGGCCGGGAGGGTTATTTTTAACTGTTTGCCATGTGCTGCCTGAGCACAATTAAGGTAATTGGTTTGGGAGCCTGGCTCTCACACAATGCTCCCAATTACTTGCCTGCCTGCCCGTGCGGCCCCCCGCCTCCCTGCCCGTGGTGGCCGGCTCCTCCGGCGGGCCGGGACAGGGCTGCCCCAGATAGCGTGGCAGGACTGGGCAGGGGGCGCGAGCAGGCACAGGGGATGGAGCCATGGAGAGGACATCCCTGCACAACGACAGCTTGCTCTATGCCTCCCTGATTGCCATCCTCCTTCTCATCTCCTATTGGTTCACCACCCGCTGCTTCAAAATCATCAGCGGCATTGAAGGTACGGGGTTGGGGACATGGGGGGACAGGGTGATGCTGGCCTGTCCTGTCCCCTTCCACAAGCCAGGTGGCGAGGAAAGCCGGGCGCTTGGTGTCGGAGAGCGGGATGGGAGACCCCCTTTCTGGGACTCCTCGATCTTCTCCTCAGTCACTTTATTTGTTTCTCCTGGCCCTAGTCCTGCTCCACCATGTGGGAGAGCAGCCAGTGGCAGCCATGGCCAAGCCACGGCACTGCCCAGGGCTGCTCCGGGGTTATCCATCTCTGCCATGCTGCTGGTGTCTGGGTACCGCTGCCCCTTGCTGCGGGATGTGGATGCAGATGGGCTCCGCGGTGCCTCCCCCACTGTGGGGGTGCCTGGTGCTGGTGCTGGGGACTCAACCTGCATTTTGGGGCTCTTGGTCCCTTTGGGCATGACCTACATCTTTGCTCCTCAGCTGGTGTGTTGGGGAGCTCTGGGATGTGGTGGGGGTCCTGGGGTCCCAGTGAAGAGTCTCTCTGAGCCATGCTGCAGTGGGATGTGTGTGCTGCGGGCTTTGCAGGGTGAGACCCCCAAGGAGAGGAGCAGGCAGGAGAGGTGGCACCAGCACCATGTGTCTGGGGATGCGCAGAGTGTCTCCTGCCCAGGGCGTACGTTTCTCCATCCATCTGTGTGACCTCTCCCCGAATGGCTCAGCCAGGGCCTCATGGCTCTTCCCGTGGCATGGCCAAAGGCTGGCTGGCTGCAGGGGCGAGGAGCCACCCCTGGGAGTGATGTCCCTTGGTGTGGGATGGGGGGCAAAGCCCTGTCCCACTTCTCATGGGGTGTTTATGTTTTGGGTGGCCTTTCGAGCATCCTTTGCAGGCAGCTGCATGAGTGAGCCCCATGTGGGGTTCTGTGTGTCTCCTCCATCCTGAGGGCAGGTCCAGCTGGAGAAGCATCCCTTGGGACCTGGGCGAGCTGAGGAGGTGGTCCCCTGACACCCCCAGCCTGTCTGGAGCTACCCTCAGTGGGAGGGAATGTGCTCTGGCCAAGAAACCCTGGTGACTTTGGGAGTGCTGGGAGCTGGACTCTGGCATGGTGTGTGGCGCTGGGACATGGGACTGGCACCGGGTGCCTGTGCTGATCCTGGTGGGATCGTGTGTTGTGCTGGCAGTGAACAGTGGAGGGCTTTTATTAATGGCTCCAGCGTGGAAATGAATAATCCTGACATACCGGCCGGTGGGTGATGTATTGCTGCTCCGCCGGGGAGGCCGGCTGGGACAGGACGGGCATGACGGCAGGTGGGGAAGCTGTCACTTGGTGGCTGACCTGCTGCTGCACCCTTTGGCCCCAGCATCCCACAACGCTGGTGGAGACATGCTAGGTGCTGATGACGGTCTGCTCACATGGGCTGAGCAGGTTCGCTTTGCAGAGGGGCTGCCCCAAACCCTCTTTGCTGGGACAAGTCCTGGCTCAGGCTGGAAGGGCTCCTCTACCGCTGTGTCTGGCCAAGATTAGATTGCATAAATAGCCCCATGGTGTGTGGAACAGGCATCGGCCCTGGGAACAGCTGGAAGCTTGAGGAGAGGATGGATTGCGGCTGGGGCTCAGCAAGAAAAATGGCTTTAAAAATGCAGTTGATGTCAGTGGGAAACTTCCTTCTGGAGTGCAACAGGTCTGTGTCACCCTGTCGCTCGGGGGCAAAACTGGGAGCCAGCCAGGTGAAATCCAGGCTCAGTGCCTGGAAACTCACCTCTTTCCAAGAAAAGGAAATGTCAGGTCTGAAAACTTCCAGCCTGAGGGATGTTTCCCCAGGGAGGACTTACAGCTCTCTCCCCAAGCCGCCTCTGATGCATCGCTGGCACCTTCTGCTGGCATCACAGCCTTGTGAGCACGCCCCAGGCAGGCAGAAGATGCTGAGCCTGGTGGCAAGGAGCCACTAGATAGCCAAGCCATGACATGACCTGGGACTGAGCCACCAGCCCTCTCCATCCCCTGCCAGGGGACAAACCTGCAGCCTCCTAGGCTGGGAATGGGGGCCTGGGGGCTGGTGTGGGGCAGCCCTTCTGGGAGCTCTTGCCAGCATCAGCCAGCACCTCTCCCACCCTTTTCCCCCGTAGGTGTCCCAGGGTGATGTTTCTTCCCCTTGGTGACATATTTATCCCTGCCCCAGCACAAAGACAACAGGGAGGAAAAGGAACTTTCTGCCCCGGTCCTGTCTGCAGGGCCCTTTGTGGGGGCAGGAGGGTCCTGGAACCACCCCAGCTGCACCTGGGGCAGCCAGCCTTGCTTCTGGAGGGGACAGGGCAGGGTGGGGGACAGCAATAGTATGGGGGCAGCCCTGCTCCCTTCCTGCCGCACTGGTGCCGAGTTTGGACTGGTCTTGCATCATGCCCCATGTGGGACTTGCCCACCTGGGGATGGGCAGTGCCAGAGGCATCCCCAGGGAAAGCTGTGCACCCCAAAGGGTGCTGAGCCCTGGTGATGGGGCAGGGACCGGTGGGGCACCTGGCTCCCAGGTTGTCCCTGTGGCCTGTGATCGAGCAGCCAGGCAAGGGCTGGGATGCTGTTTTAAAAAAAACCATAGGAGCTAAATATAGCCCCGTTAGCTGTGCGTGGATGTGTGCCCCAGGCATGTGGACGCCTGTGTTTGCCCTCTGCCTCCAGCTGCTGCGTGACCTTGACTGGGTCCCTTGGTCCTGCTGGGTTCCCAGCCCCTGTGTACCCTCCTCTCCTGCCTACTGCTGCACTGCCTGCAGGTCTGGCAGTGTCTCAGGCATCCTGCATCACAGCCTCCGCTCCCGGCCCGGCCCCCCAGCCCTGCTTCCCGCCCCCCCTTGGCTCTCAGCGGGATGGCCTGACCCATCTGCCTGCTTGGAAATGGGGCAGCTGGACCTGTTGCCCCAGACCCTCCCCAGGAGAGGTTTGTGGGGACCTTGGGGTGCTCAGCCGTGGTGGTCCCCATGGGGCAGTCATGCCTGTGGGGCGCAGAGGACAAGTCTGAGTCATTCCGTCCTGGATGTTTAGCCAGTGCCCAGCGTCCTGTCCCTCCCCATGTACCCCCCTGGGAACGGAGTGCCTTTTAATATCTGTGGCCCGTTTCCTTAGCAACTGCATTAAGCAAATCGATGGAGGTGGTGTCATTGGAATGGGAGGGCATGCCTTCTTTCCCCCCCCCAGCTCCCCCATCCCCGCCACCCCCCCACGCCTCCCTCCACTTGGCCTCTCTCCGCTCTTACTCGCAGGCACGGCCGTGCTCTGCCTGGGCTCTCAGCTGGGGCTCCTCTAGCTGCCTGCCACAGCCCTGTGCTGAGCCCTTGCTTGTCCACAGCTGATGACGGGCCCCCCCAAGTAGAGGGGTGACAGCCAGTCCCCCCTTGGGGACAGAAGCAGGGGTCCCTGGGGATGCGTGGTCCAGCGGCCATGGCGCTGGGGTGAGGGGGCTGCAAGACTGTGGTGGGGAGGGGGTGGGAGGGTGTAGGGCCATGAGACACCCCCACCATGAACCTGGAAGGCCTTGAGATGATCGCGGTGCTGGTGGTCTTGGTCCTCTTCGTCAAGGTGCTGGAGCAGTTTGGCCTCTTCGAGCCCGTGTCCTTGGAAGGTAACGGGCGTGGGCGGTGCTGGCTCCTCTGGGGACACGGCGGGGCAGGCGGTGGGTGTCTAGAGCTGCCCCAAGGATGCTCTGAGGCTGCTGCATTCACGGGAGAGTCCTGGGACATGGTGTCTGTCTGCTGCTTGTAGGGGAGTAGGATGCAAGGAGCAGGGTGTCCTGCCTGCTGCGTGCAAGGTCCCAGTGGCTGGGGACATGGGGAGGGGACAGGACTGGCAGGGTGTCTGCTGCACAGTGGTGACTTTGATGTGTGCTGGCGTGCTGTGGGCTGTGACTGTGTGTGAGCATGCAAGTGGGCACCAGGGTGTTTTCCAGCACCTCTACAGGAGCAAGGTGTCCCCAGGGACCGTGGTCACCTCACCCTGAACATGCACCAGCCTGCAGAGGAGCCAGGCCTGGGCAGGTTGGGTGCCTGCTGTGCTTCCTGCTCCTGGCTCTCCCCAGGGCCCCCTGTGGCCCTTGGGCAGGGTGGGGGGACACTGGGGGTGCTGCCCGGATGGTGATGGGCCATGTAAGGTGCTGATGGCGCGTGTGGGGCATCTGTGCAGAGCCCAGATCCGCTCAAGAGACTCTGTGTGGTGGGATGGAGGTCAGGACGACTTGTCCAGGTGCTCCCTAGACTCCCAGGGGTGATGGTTGTGAGAAAGGTCCCCCAGCCCTGCCCAGACGCTTCCCATGCCTGCAGATGCCCATCTGAAGGATGCTACAGCCTGCCCAGCCCCGGGTGTTGGGGCACACACAGGGTGAGGAGGTGACAGGCAGTTTGCCTGGTTCACTGATGCTCCAGGATGCTCTGCTCCGATTCTGCAGCGCTGGCTCCTGCACAAGCTGGGTGCAGCAGTGAATGCCAGCTCCCCTCCACAAATGATGCCAGGGCACCCCTGGGCAGCAGCTGTGGTCAGCTGTGCCTGGGGGTGGGGAGGAGGGGGAAGACTGGGAGGGGGGATCTCTCCCTCTGGTCCTGCGAACCTGCTAGTGGGACAGGAAAGCATGGTGGGTGGAAGCTTCCATTGCTGCTTAACTGTTTGCTTTGTCCTTGTGCTCCAGTGGCAGTGCTGCTGCCTGGATCATGCCAGGAGGGAAACTGAGGCAGGGCTGAACTAACTGCCACGCATCCTGCCTGTGAGCCCTGGAGGGGGGGCACACTGACTGTGCCCAGGTTAAACCCTCCCTCCCCAGTTCTGCCGACGATCTGGGAGGTGCCTCCCCCAGACCCTGCTTTCCCCCCTTGCGTGTGCTTTTGCTTCCCCGTGCAGCTGCCCAAAGCTTTGGACCGAAGTCGGTGGCATTGATTGCAGCTGCTCTGCAGCATGCTGGCTCCCAGCGACGGTGGAGAGGGGGGAGGCAGAGAGCCCTCTGGCCCCTGCAGCAATCCTGCTGAGGGGTGCAGGACAAGGCAGGGCCCCCCTTGGCCTGTGTGGCTGCTCCTTGCCTGGGCCATGCTCCTCCGTCCCCTGGGGCATACTCCTTGCCCCCTTGCAAGTGATTTTGCTCTGGCCTGGGCCAGGGCAGGAGGTTGGAGATGGGGTGTCCTGTGTCCAGCCTTGTCCCTGTCAGCCTGCTCCCCTTCAGAGGTGACTGGGATGGATGGTGGCATGTCTCCAGTGAAGGGGGCCTTGCTGCCAGTTGTCTCTCAACCCCAGGAGCACATGGTGTCACTGTGCAGGGCGGGGAGGCACAGCCTGCCCTGTCCCACTCCACCTGCATCCCTATGGCGGGGAGATGTGGGTCCCTCTGGCCTGGATGGAGATTCACCACAGCTGTGGCAGTGGGACTGAGACCCAGGTGACCCAGATGGGCAGCAACTGCTCTCATCACAAAAGGTGCCTGGAAGAGAGGGAAATGTGTTGCTGAAGGGGCAGAATTTGGCTGAGGTTAAGCTGAGCCCTGTGCACCATATGGGGAGTCCTGCAGGTGAGCAGCTCTGTGTTGGGATGGGGGTGAGATGCTGTTGCATGGGTCGCCCCCCTTGCTTGGGAGGCAGCAGGTAGGAGACTTTGCTCTCTGGGGAAAGTCTCAGGCTGTGTCTGGAGCTGTGAAATGCTGGGTCCCCGGCGGGGGTTGTTTACCAGCTGTGCCTGGGCGAGCAGTGACAGCCCAGGGACCACAAAGAGCCTGAAACCGTACACTAATGGCTCAGATCTGCTAATGGACACGGGGCCCCACCACCCACTCTGGAGCCATCGATACAGCCTGCTGTGCTTCCCCTGCTCTGGCTGCCACCCTGCATTCTCCCTGCCGGCCCCCTGCCTGTGGCTGTCTGTCTGCCCAGGCCGTGCTGGTGGTGTCCCTGGGTGCTGGGAAGTGTTGTGCTGCCACAGTGATGGGCTGGGAATGGAGCATCTCCAGAGGAAACCAGAAAAATGTCCCAGCCCTGGGGAAGGATTCAATGGGAGCATCTTTCAGTGAGACCCCATCTGCCCCATGGAGGGGAGTGGGACGACACAGGGGAACTCCAGGCTTGGTGGATTTCCAAACTCAGCTGGATGAGGCCCCAGGCAGCCTGTCCTCCATCTGGAGCTGGGCCTCCTCTGAGCAAGGGCTTGGACAGGAGCACTGGTTGTCTGTACCCCCTCGCCCTGTCCCCTTGGCACTGTCCCTCCTTGGACCCCGCTACAGCCTTTGTGTTACAGCCAGAGCGGCTGTCTGGCAGCATCTCCCATGGGTGTGCTCTGCTCCAGGGGCCATTGATTCTGGAGCTGGTGTTGTTTACCAGCTGGTTAATCACTGACAGGCCATGTCACCCCTCCACCGCTGCCTGTCTCCAGCCCCAAACATCTCCCAGCAGAGCCACCCGAGCACTGCCGAGCTGTCCGTGGGTCTCCCAGTCCCCCACCAAGAGCCCACTTCAGCCAAGCGCTTAGGAGGGGGCAGGCGAAGAGAAACACTATTGATTTTGGCTCCTGAAGTGCAGCATCAATAATTCAGCAGAGAGCAATTGGTCCTGGCTGGGAGGAGGGGTGGGCAGAGGTAAAAGGCGGGAGAGCCACCCGCTAGCCCAGCCTCAGATGAATATTAGATGAAGCTGCAGATTGCTATCGGCAGGATAACTGCAGCCTGCCCGGGGCTGGCAGGACTGTCCCTACCTTGGCCGGGTCAGGGTCTGTGTGTGGGGCGGGCAGGACTGGGGGTGTCTTGGAGAGCCCCTGACATGAGTTGCGCTGGCCCCTACCTTCCCCAGGGCGCTGCTGCTGTTGCCCCAGAGCTGAGGATGTGGAGGAGGAAGCAGGGCTGGGGAGGGTGCCAAACCCCTGCAGAGTCTGGGGAGAAACAGGAGGGAGCAGCAGCTTCCTGGGTGCCACCAGCACACCAAAGAATGCCAGGCAGGAGGGTGGTGGCAGCAAGCAGCATGGCCTCCTGCTGGTACCTAGCTCAAGGCAAGGGTCCCTCCAGAGAGGGGAGAAAATGAGTGTCTCCGTGGTGCTGGTGAGAGTGAAGCCCTGTGCCAAGCCCAGCTTCACTCTTGCTTTCCAGGAACCCCTTTGGCAGGAGCAAGGAGACTTGGCTGCAGGAAGGACCAGCCCTTTGGGGCACAGTGCCAGGGGTCACTGGGCTCAGGGCATCATCCAGCCTGGCAGTTCTGACAGACCTGAGAGGTCAAGGCAAGCTGGCTACAGGTGGTGTGGATCTTGGAGCACTGAAATCCAGCCTGGGACAGCTGTAGGTGCTCCAGGTTGAAGTTTTGATCCCTGGGCTGGGATGCACCAGAGATTTCACCAAGTGCAGTGGGTTTAACCCTTGCTTTTCCTTTTCCAAGGACCGGTAGGGTTTTCAACTGGCTTTAGGGCTGGGCAGGGTCTGGTGGCTGAATCAGGAGAAAACTGATGGCTCATGGTAAGGACTTGCAAAGCAGGGAGGGGAAGGGTCAGAGAGTTTGGATCCTGGCATAGCCTTACACTCTCAGGCATGTGGTAGCTGGGCTGCATCCTGCCAGCATTGGGGTCTTGAAGAAGAAAGTCTCCTGGGGATCTTATGCTCCCCTCTGTGGAGCATCTTCCACATGCTTCGCACCCAGGGGCATCAGCTCTGGTCATCGCCATGGACATAGGATGGGCTGCACTGTCTTGCTCTGCCTGGAGGGAGTGAAGCTAGGGGAGAAGGGGACTTGTTCCTGGGTCCCCTTGGCCATGACCCCTATAGCTGGGGCCAGGGCAGGGCAGCTCTCCCAGCACCAACTTTCCAAGGACCACGGTACCTGCAGCATACACCCTGCTGGCTCTGCTGCTCTGTGGTGTCACGTTCAGCCCAGCCAGATGTAATTAGCTTGTTGAATCTCTTCTCCCTCCGGCCTCATGTTAATCACTTTTCACATTGCTTCCCTCCCAATTCCCTCTGGCCTGGCTTGCTCTTTCTGTTGCTGATGTGCCTGGAGAGGGGAGTAAGGGGAGCCAGCTGGACATAGAGCAAGGACCTCACTCTGCTGCATCCCGCTCCAGAAATGGGCTCTGAGCTAGAGAATGGAGGGGCAGGGAGATCACTCAGCCACAGGGAGGTGAGAAAATCACAGGCTGGAGTAAAAGCAATAAAGCTAAAGAGCAAGGGAACCTGCTGGGACAGCCCTTCTTTGCAGCCCTGCAGTGCTGGTGGAGGACGAAACCTGAGTCCAGTGGGGGAGGTTGGCTTGGAGCTGGTCTGGGGCTTTCTAGCACAGGGTTGTGTTGGGCTGCAGGGTGCTGTAAGAGCTCAACGGGGTCTCCTTCACCTCTTCCCTGCGAGGGGCAGGATTAGACCCCAGCTGGGCACAGGTGGGAACAGAGCTGCTTTGGCCAGGTCTCTGTGGGGTCATCCCCAGAGGATAGGTAGCAGGAGGTCCTATGTGCAATCCATGCTTGGTTGCAGCATCCCCTCCTAGGGATGCAGGGAAATGTCTCGTTCCCCACGGGCACCTGCCCTGGGGCTTGCTGTGCCACTGGAACAGGGGGTGGTCAGACCAGAAGCAGCTTTTAGGTGAGAGATGCATAGAAAACCGGCTCGGAGAGACTCTAATAACCACTGTTGCCAGGCTGGGGTCTCTGCCCTGCTGCCCACAAGGCAGGGCTTTGGGTGGGCTGTGGTGAGCCCCCACCCAGGCTGGGCACCCTGCCGTGCTGCCCTCCCTCCAGGCAGCACCCTGTGGGGCACATGTCCCTCCAGCAGCCAGCGAGGTGCCCAGGGCTGGCAGCCCCCAGCTGCAGTTCCTCCACATGCCACGGATCTTGCACATGGCTGTGACTTACCTGCCGGTGCAGAGATGCAGATGTTCCCCCAGGAGGTGAAGAATGAAGGTGAGGGTTGCAGGTGTCCGTGGAGGTGATCGGTGGACAAGGCTCAGCTCCACGGCAGGGAGCTCCTCGTGCCACGCTGTGGGTGCACAAAGGTGGAGGCCCTGCTGGAGGGCAGGTTTGGTATGGGGCAGGGGAGCTGTTCTGAGCAGGGCTGGTCCCTGGGCTGGGTGACAGCGGTGTCCTGGGGGACAGTGAGCAATGAGCTCGAGGGTCCCTGTGCACGGCTCGGCTCCAGGGTTGCTGCCACCACGTGCTGCTGTTAGGGTGGGAGTCAGGGGCAGCGGAGTCTCCTCCATGCGCTCATTGGTGCCAGCTCTGCACCCCTCTGTGGTTTAGAGTGCTGTGGGGTGTCCGTGCCAGGCTCTGGGGTGCCCCTGGGGTGCCAGCTGACCCCTGAGCCTCTTGGGAAGTTGCGTGGGCTCCCTCCTCCCCTGCAGCCTGGGTGCCCTGAGGGACCCCAGAGTGGGTGTCTGGGCGGGAAGAGGGAGGGCCAAGGCAGGTCTCTCCTCCCCTGCCCTCCCCTCCTCCCTTGCTGGGTCTGTTGCTGCCAGACCAGCTGCCTGCTGGGGCTCTGTGCCTGGGGGATGTCTGTTGCTGGGGCGCCCTGGGACCCGCAGGGGCTGCAGACGGTGGGCATCATCCTGCTGCTGTGCTCCAGCCTCAAGCTACTCCATGCCCTGGGCATCATCGACCTGACCAGGGGAGGTGGGACCGGGACAAGGATGGGGATGGGGTTGTAATGGGATAGGGATGTTGTGGTGGAGGTTCTCCTCACCTCCTGTCCCAGGGACTGCAGGGTGGTTGGGGGGCATTTGAAAGGATTAGTGTGTTTTGGGGCATTTGAGGGGTGCATTAGGGTCTGGGAGGGTGTTTAGGGTGTCTGGCAACATGAGGGTGTCTGGGGGTGTTTGGGAGTGTTGACATGCATGGGGGGCACTGGGGTGCAAGGGTATCGGGGGGGCACTGGGGTGCAAGGGTATCAGGGATGTCGGAGTGGGAATATCTAGGGACATTGGTATGTGGGGTGTTGGGGCGCAGGATGCTAGAAAGCTGGGGTGTCTGGGAGAATTGAGGGGGGATATCTGGATCTGGAGGCATCGGGGTGCAGTGATGTGTGGGGTGCTGGGGGACTGGGGCTGCCTGGGGTGTTGGAGTCTGGGGGCACTGGGATGCAGAGGGCTGGGCTTTGTCAGATAATGGGAACAGGGGCTGCAGTTGACTGAGGCTGGGTAGATGAGTGAGAGCTGGGGGCAAGGAGTGATGGATGTGGGGTGCGCCACCACGCAGAGGAAAGCTTTTTTCGCTGCCACAGGAATTGAAAGCTGGGGGGGAACGTGGCTAAAAGAGTCTGGACTCCATGTCCCCTCTGCCCTCCCTGTGGGGCTGTGCAAGGGTTGGGGAGGGGCTGCTGTGGGTGCTGAGCTCCCCGGATTGGCAGGTGGGTACTGAGGACAGGACTGGATGTGGCCAGACAAGAGGACCCAAAACATGTCAGAGTGAGGGATGCATGGACCTGTAGGTTGTGCTTGGTGAGGGTGAGAGTGCAGAAAGCTGCATGGTGCTGCTGCCTTGTCTCCTTTGGCTGCCTTCCTCAGCTGTGCCACGGACAGGCAAAGGCTGCCAACAAACTTTCCATGAGTGTGATCTGGGGTTTGTTTGTCCTCAGTGCCTCTGCATCCTGGCTGGCGCTGCGGATGCTGTGAGATGAAGGGGCTGCAGATCACACTTGCTTGGGCAGCCATATCTCAGGATGGGAACTGTGATGGGAGGATGTGTGGATAGGAGACATCAGAGGAGCAATTAGTGGCTAAGCAGAGGGAGGGGAGAAGCATGCTGTGCCCAGGAGATGATTTCAACCCCTTTGTGATGGAGGATGTCCCTGAGCTGCCAGGGATCTGGCTGGGCTGTGGCTGAGGCATGTCCACACTTCATCCCTGTGCCTTCCTGGGGAGGATGCTGATGGCATCTGGGTAATGGGTATGCAGAACACCAGCTGTCTTACAGGACATGCTGCCTGCAGCCAAGAAGAGCTGCTGCTCTGCTGGGGCATTTTATGGGTAGCTTCTCTGGCACCTTGGATGCGCTAGTTCCTGCTGCCAGAGGTGTCCCTACCATGGAGGTGGTGATGGGGACAGGGTAAGATGTGTCCTTGTGCATGGGTTTTGCAGCAGCGTGATACACACAGCTGGCCCAGTCCTGCAGCCTTACCTGCTCTGTTTGGGGAGCCCCTGAGCTCCACTGTCCCTCGGCACCTGTATCTCATCCTGGTCCCTGCTCGCAACATTTCAAATGTGGTGTGGACTGAGAAATTATTATTCTGCAAACATCTTCTCTGAGCACAGCCAGGCTATCTGGGAGCACTGTTACAGGCTGGGGTGGGAATGGGGACAGCACTGCTATGAGCCTCTGCTCTTCTCTGCAGCTCCTTCTGGTCCGTGCCCCTGTCTCCCTGCGGGGCCTGCTTGGCACGAGGGTCCTGCAGCTGCTGTCCTCTCTCTGGCACTGGGGAACATGCTGGTCTCTGCTGTCCCATGAACTGCAAGTGTCACTTAGCAGCTCTGCCACTCCCATCTCCTTCAGCCCTGCTGGCTCTGGGTGTCTGGGCTGGGGCTGCCCCTGTCCAACCCCCAAGACAGGGACTATTTGTCTGTCTCTGGCCCCAGGAGATGCCAGCTCTGATTTCATTCCCCTAATGGATGACTGTCTGGCCCCAACGGCTGCTGCAGGCATCTTGGCCCTGGTTACACTCAGCTCTGTCACCACTGACTGATGAGGGTCATTTGCAGAGCTGCTGCTGGTGGGACCCATCCTGGCCCCCCTCTGAGGGTGGCTGGGGGAGCTTGCTGGCTCCTTCTCCTGCCACCCTTCATTGCAGACCCCGAGAGCTGCGGTCCCAGTGACTGGGAGGTGGCACTGCCCGAGGCTGGGCACTGTGAAGGGGGAGCAGAGCTGGAAGCTGATGGACCCTGCTCGGAGCTGAGCCCTGCACAGGGATGACTGTGAGCTACAGGTTGTAGGGGCAGCTGGACAGCATCACTGCCTGGACGGATCCAGAGCTGTGGCCTGGCAGGGGGAGCTTGGGGGTGTCCCTCTGTCCTTTCGGGGAAAGGTAATACTCTGGAAGGGGATGGAGGCTCTTCTACAGGAAAAGGCGTGTTCCGGGAACTGCTTACCCCTTTCCTATGCTCCCCTAGGCCTGCCTTGCCTTTTCTTCTGGCTCATCCCCCGACCCTGGCTGGGGTTTGCCCTGCTGCTTCCCAGCCACACTATCTGAAAAGGCAGAGGGTCCCCTTGCCCAGCTGCCTTCTGCCACCCCAGCCCTGCTCCTAGGGCAGGGTGCTGGGGCAGATTGTCACTGGGGTACTAGCTCCTACTGACCTTCCGACTGACACAGTGTTGTCCCATGGGGCCAAGCAGGGTCTGTGGGAGCTGCGTGACCCACCCTGTGGGTGCTGAGCTGGGGATGCTTGTAGGGGTCTCACTGTTGTGGGATGCACATCTTGCACCCATCATGATATGCATTTATTGATGAGTAACTGAGAGTGAGGGGGGAGTTTCGGCACTGCCTCTTGGTTTGTCGTTGTTGTAGGGTCTTTTCTGGCAGGAGGGTGCTGTGGAAGGGGTGGGTTCGTCTCCCCAGCCATCTGTCACTGGGAGGGTGCTGATGGCTGTGGCTCTGTGGGGAGGGCAGGGAAATGGTTATGTACTGGGCTGACCCCAGCTCCTGCTTTCTCGCTGAGGAGAGAATGGAACAGCACAGGCTTGGGTCCTTCCTGGGAATGGGGGTCTCAGCCCAACACCATGTAACCCACTGACACGGCAGCACTGGCTGGATGCAGCCCCCATGGACACATCAGCTGCTGGTGGCTCAATACAAAGTGGTCCATGGCCATCCTGGTGGTGGTCATTGCTGGGGTCAGGCATCCACCCCCTGCAGGCCCCCTCAGAGCCAGTGTCCAGCAACCTCCGGGATTCATTTCAATAGCGTGTGGAGGTGAGGATGGGAAATCCCTTCCCCTTTTGGTGCTGCCCAAGGATGGAGGCTCAGTTTGTGTGTGCGTGCGTTTCGAAGTTGCTAGGCTAGGTGGAGTGATGCATGGGAAGTGACAAGCCACTTAACCTGGCAGACCTCCCACCACAGATAAAACACTGCCAGCCCTTTCTGTTGGCTTGTTTTGTGCCAGCCACTTGATGGCTCTTGCAGAGGGGTGGAAGGCAGAGCAACATCTGGAAAAGGAACTGTCACTGGCAGGGACAGGGCTTTGTGCTGTGGACATCCCCTGTGCCTAGTGGGGCAGCCCATGACCAGGCTGTGCTCCCCATCTTTGGGCAGAACTGTTTTCCAGCAAGGGGGAGCCCAGGGAGCCCCCAGATTTGCTCATGGTTTGGATGCTGGGGACAGAAAGGGGACAGTGTGGGTGCGTCCTCCCCAGCAGAGCCCTTGGGTGCACCAAAGCCAGGACAGCAAAAACCCAGCCCTGGTCACCCCTCTCCTGTTGTTAAGCTGCATGTGCTGAACGTGCTCCCTCCCCTGCCCCAAGGCCCCTGGAATTGGGCCCTCTTCGGTTTCCTCCTTAAGAAAACACCCATGTTCTTTATTTTTTTTTTCTTTTTCCTTCTTTATAACAAACTAAAGTGTAACTTGCACCCGACCTGACCTACTGCACGTGCCTATACCTGCTGCCCCTGTGAGTCCAACCACAGTTTACTCTCTGTTGCATCTCGCTGTATGGTTTCCTTCCTGCCCTGCTCCCTCCCCTGGTCCATCACCCTGATGTTGGGTGTTGCTCTACCTGCCCCATCCCTTCTCCCTGGGCAAAAGGGCTGCTCCTGCCTCCCAGGTTTGTCCCCACAGCTGGTTTCCGCTGGAGGGACCTGGCCCCAGAGCATCCTTGGAATGCTGAAAGGTGCAATTTCCCTTTCCCTCTGCAAATGAAAGCTCTGGAAAAGTAGCTGGGCCAAAATGTATTGTGCACAATTAATGCCTGCTTCTAGGAAGAAGAAAGCCTCTTTCCTCACCTACCTGCAAACCCTGGAGCAGAGAGAAGCCAGGCTGTGCTGTCCTGCCAGTGTCAAGATCCTGGCCCTCACTCTTGCCCCTGTCACCCTGTGACAAATGGCAGGGGGTGCATTTGTGCATCCCTATGTGTTTGCTTGTCACTGGCATCCTGCTGTGGATGCCACTTCCCTGGGGAGAAGTTTGCCCTCTCTGAGTGGCTTTGTGTGATGTCCTGCAGGGACAATGACCTCTTGGAGCTGTTCTCCATTGCCCAGAGTGATGGAGCTTCCTGCCCCAGCCAGCTGCCCTGATGTGAGCTCAAAGTGTCCCATGTCCTGCCTGTGGGCACTCAGGGCCAACCTGCCTAGCAGGGGCTGCTGGATGCAGACCCATGTCCCTATCCTGGAGCTGGGTACTGTGCAGAACCATTTCCCCAGCACCTGAGGCTCAGCTCAGCCCCATAAGGCTGAGAAAGCTGCTGGAGAAGCCCCATGCGCTAGCTCCCTAGAGAAACAACCCCAAAACCAGGGCTCAGGACATGTAGGCATCATGACCTGCTGCTTGCAGATGTCCAGGGCACTTGGAGCAAACGCGGTGTCAGCAGAGCCCCAAAGGGTCTTTGCACCTTTCGTCCCATTGGTGCCTCATGCTGCTGTCTGCCTCCCTTTGGGGGCTGAAGCCCAGCACGGCCTTCATCCCCTCCTCTTCCTCCCCTCCCTGCCTGTGGCATTAGTCCTGCTCTGAGTTTGCTGGCTTGAGGTACTGCGGGGCCCTGCGGGAAGGGAGGGAGCGGGTCTACAGCTGTGGGGCAGTGCCAGCTGGGAGAGATGGGGCTGAGCAAAGCCACTGGGGTCTGGATGGGGGAATGGGGGGTGGGGGGTGTCTGTGTAGTGAGGGGACCTGCTATTAATGCAGGGCCACTTGAAAGAGATGGCCATGGGCTGGGCTGATGTGGGGAGCCCCTCACCCTGCCCCATAGCCTGGCTGAGGCAAAGCCCTGAGCCCCATTCCCCTTCTGGCTGTCTCAAAGCAGGTCCCCGGGCTTGGCTCCCAGTGCCGCACTGGGGCGGGGGTGCATGCTGCGATCTGGGCTGCATGGCAGTGCTCAGTGCATGCTTCACGTTCGGCCATCCAGTGCCAGCAGGATCAAACCCGGCTCTGGGGAGGATGCAATGCCCGAGCTTGGCCACAGGCTGTTTCTTGGGCTCCATCCTGCCCTGCCTCCTTGCACAGCCCCACCGGGAGAGAAGGGTCCCCAGGGAGCAGGTATTTGGCCTTGAAGCTAAAGTGCAGAGTCCAGCCCTGCCATCTCCTGGGTTTCTGGGCTTCTGGGTGTCTCCAGTGCACACTGGTGTGCTCCACTGGGGGGCTGCAGAGGTGGGTAGCTCAGCAGGGTTGCCCCTTTGCCACCCTCACTCTTCCCAAGGAGGAAACTCCAGTGCCGGGTTTGTCCTGGGATGAAGCTGAAAGGCTGAGCAGAGCCTGGGCTGGGCTTTGCCTTCCTGCTCCTCTGGCCTCACGCTGCATGTGCTGCCTGTGGCCCTACTCACCCCACGTCGGGTGCCCAATCCTGCTGCCTGCCGGGTCCGGGGGCCGCTGCTCTGTTAACTCTTCTTCTGCTTGGTGACTCCTTCTTTCTTCCAGGCAACGCGCCGGGCCAAACTAAAAAAGCGCTGAAGCAGCGATTCCTCAAACTGCTGCCGTGCTGCCGGCCCAAATCCATCCCCTCGCTCAGCGAAAGCAAGTGCTTCTTCTTGCCTTTGTGTGTGTGTGTCCCTGGTGGTGCTGCTGCCTGCCCTCCATCCTGGCCCTGCCCGCGGGAAGGGGACGCCTCCAGCAATCCCCTGCCCTGGGTTTGGGGCTGTCAGGATCAGTCCTGCCCCGGAGGGATCCGACCCAATGGGCTCTGCACCCACCTCTGTCCTTGCCTGCTTCCAGGCTGGTTTTACTCCCCTTTCCAGCTCCCCGGAGCAGCTCCCACAGGATGCAGAGCGGCAAGACCTTCTTTGGAGCTGGCTTGGGGTAGCAGGACCCTCCCGGTGCTGGTTTAAGGGCTGGGGGGGTTGTTGCTCAACGCACAATGTTGGTTTGGAGATAGAGGTGTGATGGTGGGGGCAAAAGGGGCTGAGCAGGGAGTGAGTGCAGGGCTGCCCAGTGCCCCTAGCCCCCCTGCACTGGGTGTGCTTGGCCCCTTGGTGAGTTTGAGCCCTTGGCTGGGGTCACCCCTGCCCCACAATGTGAGCTGATCCCTCCCGGGAGAAGAGGTGAGTATGAAGGGGCAGGGGCTGACCTACCCCACGGGGGGGTGGGGGGGGTACCCACTGTGGGGCTACAGCCCCTCTTAGTTGCAGTGGGGTCTGGGGGTGCTGGCTGCTGCAGGCAGGGGTCATGCATCTTGCCAGTTGGTGGGGAGAAGCCATCGATGAAAGGGGGGCACAGCAGCAGGACAGGGTCTAGACAAGGCTGGGGGCACACCTGGGACTGGGGGTTCTGGGGGGCAGCTCTTCCAATGGACTCGACTCCCAGTGCGGCACAGACCAGCCGGACATCCAGGGTCTTGGCTCCACAAGGCAAATGCCTGTGCTGGGGGCAGTAGAAAGGCAGGCATGGGGGATCTCAGCACTTGGGGGGTATTTCACATACCCTTTCTGCCCAGCCTGGGTTGTACTGGAGGCTGGGGTGGGCTGTTGCCCAGTGTCAGTCACTGGTATGCCCCCAGGTTGTCTCAGTGTCCCCTGCTGGCATAGACCCAACTCCAGCTGAGCAGCACACCCCAGAAATGTGTTACCCTGGGCAGGTGTGAGGATGGGATGTGCTGTGCAAGGTGCCTCTCCTGCTCCCTGGCATGGCAGGGCAGGACAGGATGGTGCTGGCCTCATCTGCCCCTCTTCCCCTGGGTTCCTTGCAGACAGCGTTGAGGATGAGTTTGAGCTCTCCACCGTCTGCCACCGCCCTGAGGGGCTGGAGCAGCTCCAGGAGCAGACCAAGTTCACCCGCAAGGAGCTGCAGGTCCTGTACCGAGGCTTCAAGAATGTGAGTACCCCTTAACCAGCTTTGCTAGCCCCACCTCCTCTACCATGTCCACCTTGGAGTGTGCTTCACAGCCAGTGGTGCCTGGGGTTTGCAAAGGCTTTCAGGACCTCGGGGTGAAGTTTATGTCAGGCTATGGCATGATCCCACCTCCCGAGAGCTCAGTGGGGAGGTCTGATCCTGTGTTCCACCCCTTGGGTGCAGAGAGCCCACTCCCTGCGTGCCTGGGATGCAGAGCCCCTCCAGCAAAGGATGCAGCCCACAAAATGTGGGAGATGCCCCAAGCAGCCTTACCAGCTGCTCCACCAGGCAGTGCGGAGCCAGGGCCAGGGCAAGGGAGCCACAGCGATTTAGGGGGGTGCTCAGCCCCTCTCCGCAATGTGGAGGTAACACTGCAGTTTGCCCTGGCAGGAGTGCCCGAGTGGCATTGTCAATGAAGAAAACTTCAAGCAGATCTACTCACAGTTCTTCCCGCAGGGAGGTGAGTGCCCATCCCCATCCCTGTGCCCTGCATGGGTGCCTCCGCGGGGCTGGGGGACACACAGCACCCTCTCACACTGTCTGCCTCCCCCCAGACTCCAGCACGTATGCCACCTTTCTCTTCAACGCTTTCGACACTGACCACGATGGCTCTGTCAGCTTCGAGGTGAGCTGTGGCCAAGGAGGGGGTGGCAGTGGGGCAGGGAGGGCATGTCCCTTCAGGTACCATGGGCTGCACTGAGCAGCGTTGCTGTTGCGGATGGACAGAGAGCTTTGCAGGGGCTGGTGGAGTTTATTAAAATCCCAGAGGCAGTGGAAAAACAGTGAAAAGAAACAACTCTCTTTCCTAGCTAGTGTCTTGTAGGTACCTGGCAGGCACAGCCATGGCTGGGTCTTGTTCAGGCTTCGGCTGAAGAGCAGGTCCTGATGCACATTGTCCTCTTGGATTCTGTGACCCAAGGGACTAGTGTGGGATATATTTGGGGACAAGCAATCAGTTTTCCCCAAGCTCTTTTTGATAATGTTTCTCTTGTCAGCCCAGCCCCAGGGCACATCTGCTTTGGAGCCGAGTTCCTCCTCTGCGAGAGGGACAAGCAGGGCTGTACCCTCTGTGGCCATGAGACCCTTTGTGGCCATGACTTCTGTCTGCCTGCCTTGTCCATCCTTGCAGGACTTTGTGTCTGGGCTGTCCATCATCCTGCGGGGTACCATTGACGATCGCCTGAACTGGGCCTTCAACCTCTATGACCTGAACAAAGACGGCTGCATCACCAAAGAGGTGGGAGATGGGGAGCAGGCTGGTCACCAGGGCCAGCACAGGTCTGCACCCAGCAGAGATGAGGGCAGGACTTGGGGACATTGGCTGAGGTCTGGAGGAAGGCTGGGAGGGTCAATATTTGCTTTGCAAACAGGCCCTTCCTGCCCCCCTGGCACCGGTGTGTCTCGGGTGGAGCACGTATGAGGGGTGTGCTGCTTTGGGCCTCCATCACACGTGTGGGCACACACATGGCTCCACACTGTGCACAGAGCCAACAGGAATGCACTTGAGCACCCCACACATCCTTCAGGAGCATCACAAAAAGGTGTGGGCTGGGGACCAGGCGGAGGCAGAGCCCCGTGTTGGCCCTGCAACCCTGCTCCTCTTCCCTGCAGGAAATGCTGGACATCATGAAGTCCATCTATGACATGATGGGCAAATACACCTACCCGGCCATGCGGGAGGAAGCACCTCGGGAACATGTGGAGAACTTCTTCCAGGTGAGCTGATCACATCCTGGGGAAGCAGAGCTCCAGCACAGAGCCAGTGGCTACCCAAAACCTGGCACAGTCCCTGGGGATGAAGCAGGGCTGTGCCAGAGCCAGGGAGAGAAAAGGCCATCCTGGTCCTGCTTGGGGATGGCTCAGGCAGGGGTCTGCTGTGTCCAGCCTCTGCAGGACCTGGGCGTGGGGTGCTGGGCTCTCCCTGGGGCTGGGGCTGTCCCTGCCACAGTCCCATGCTGTGCTTGTCCGCAGAAAATGGACCGAAACAAGGACGGCGTGGTGACAATTGAGGAGTTCCTGGAGTCCTGCCAGAAGGTAAAGCCACCAGCAGCTCTGCTCTTGGGCTGGGCCACCTTGCTGTGCCCTGGGGACCTCTGTCTCCCCATGGCTCTCCTGGCAGAGAGGCAGTGAAGGCAGGGCTCCCAGAGGCAAGGCGGGGGCTCTGCTTTGGGAACTGTGTCCATGCCAGCATCCCCGTGCGGATGAGGAGAGCTGTGCATCCCGGTATGGCTTGGAAATTGCCTGTAGTCCCTAGGACTCTTTTTTTCCATGGGTCAGAGCTGCCATGAGGGTAAAGCCAGGTTTGGGGGGAGCTGCCCAGATTGCTGTTCCATGCCCAAGCCACCTGCTTCCCACCTTCTCCCCACAGGATGAGAACATCATGAGGTCCATGCAGCTCTTTGACAATGTGATTTAGCTCCCGGACCTGCCTCCAGCTGAGCTCTCCTGTCACTGGGCCCAGAACCTGCTTCTCTCAACTTTTCCCTCGAGCCTCCCCTCTGCTGGCTGCAAGACACGCCTGCGGGAAGGGGCCTCCATTCCCAGGGATGCAGTCAGCACCAGGATCTTCCCTTCCCCCTGGGCTGGCTCTGCTTTCCTCAGGGGATCGCAAGCAGGTGCTCCTGGATGTCAGAGTGTGGGCATGGCTGGCACAGGGTGAGCGTTTGGCCTGGACGGACCTCCCTGCACCTGTCCCCAGCGGAGAAGCTGCAGCCTTGGGCTGCAATAGAGGTTTCCCCCCATGCACAGCACCCCATGCAGCCATGGCTCCCCCCCCCGCCACCTCCTCAGCTCCGGGAGCCCCCAGCACTGGCTCCAGCCCAAACCATCTAGCAATGCTGTCTAGAAACCAATAAAGTCTTGCAACAGGTGCCAGTGCCATGGCTTCCTCCCCTGCCCTGGCTGTGTCCTGTGGTGGGGAGCATGCTCAGCATGTCGGCCATGAGCCACCAGCCACCCTCCTTGCCCAGCCCCTGGGCCAGCCGGTGGGCAGAGGGGCCATGCCTGGAGAAGGCAGCCGCATGGGCACTTGGGGTTCATCGCTGCATGAGCTGTGGGGAGCAGCCCCTGGTCCCGGGGGCCTGGTTAAACCTAGGAGGTTCATCCTGACACAGGGAGAGGGGAGACTAAAGGGACCCTGAGGTACCTTCTTGTGGCACTGGTCCCCTGGGATGGAAGATGCAGAGCTGGGGGAGCTGCAACCTCAGCCCCTGTCCCTCAAGTTCATGGTGCTGGCACATAGGGGACCTCAGGGACCCACTTTGAGAGACACCCTTCCCACCCCTCCCTGAGGACGCGGCAGCCAGGGTATGGGGACACATGGTGGAGGGAGTTGTGCTGGGCTCCGGCAGCCACCCTGGCCCTTGGGCCTCACAGCCACGCTTCCACCATCACTTGCCGCTGACCTTCCCCTGCTCGCGTGCCCTGGCCCACCCCAGCCCACCCGCTGCCCGGGGGGCCGTGGAGTGAGCAGTGGGGCAGAGCCCTGTGCTGGTGGCATGGCTGAGCTAGCGGGTGCCTGAGGAGAAAGTCAAGGCTGGGGCCGGCCAGGAGTTGTTACTGTGCTGCCAGCGGGCTGGAGAGTCACCTTGGGGCAGGGTGGGCTCACCCTTCTCCTGGCATAGCCGTGTGAGACCCTACCTGGGGACCCCAGGGATGGAACCAGCACCCTGGGGCTCCCCACGTCTTTGTCACCGCCAGCTCCTTGGAGCTGGGTGCGTGTAGGCAGGCCTGTCCTGCCTGCATACCCCTCCGAGTCGTAGCTGGGACTGATGCCCATGGACTAACAACCCCATGCCAACCCCAGAAGTCCCTCTGTGCAGTCCCACAGGCGTTGGGGAATTCAGTCCCGGCAGCCCCTGGCTCTGCTGCTCCAGCCTCTGCATCCTTAGCAGCCAAGGCGGGGTGTGTGTGTGTGTGTGTGTGTGTGTGTGTGTGTGGCCCGAGCTGTGGTGTCTGGGATCGATGGGGAGGGGGTGAGCAAGGCCAGTATCCATACTGGGCCGGGCCCCAGACCCGGGCTGAACCCCTGGTGTTGGAGCCACTAGAAACCCCACCCGGACCCTGAGCCAAAGCTACTGGGATGCCCCCCAGCAGGACTGTCCCTGGCCCAGCCCTTGCAGATGTGATGTGTTTTTTAGGTTCATTCAACACATTGTTCATCTCACAGTCCTGTTCCTGGGTTTGCCATGGGGCTGAGCTCCCACTTGCAGTCTCCCAAGGGTGGGAGGGCAGGTATCCTGACCCTTATCCCTCCTATCTCCTTCTCCCCATCCTCCTTCCTCCCAGGCTCTCTGGGATACCCACTGTCCCCCACCACGTGGAGCAGATGCCGCCTCCTCCCTCACACTGCAGGTTGCATGGTGTGACCCCCACCCTGGGGCATGGTGACCCACAACCCGCTTGGCATCTCCAGTCTGTATATTTTGTATTATAACAATATTATGGGTTAAAAAATAAAAACCAAAAAACCCAATAAAATCTCACCACGATCGCTATGCACATCACCGTTATGTCTTTGCATCTGTCAGCTGTCTAAGGGGGCATAGGGGAAATAGGGGCTGTGTCTCTGCAGAGGGTTGGCAGCTTTTTTGGGGTGCTGCAGCTGCAGGGTGCTCTGTGTGGGTGTTCTGGGAAGTTACATGGGGGACAGGGTGTGCACTGAGCTGCTCAGGGTCCCAAACAGCCTGGCCATGCCTTCTATGGCCCTGTAAATACAATCTTTTCCCTGCTAAGAGGCTGTAGGCTTTAGGCTCATGGGGTCTTACACCAAGTGGGTCAGGTCTCAAGAGTGAGGCTGTCGGGTGTATTTTCAGCTTGTCATGAGATGCTGCTGCATGAACCTAAGCTCAGGACCAGGTGGCCCTTGTTAGGATGTGGCTGGGCTACCAGAAAGATGGTCACCTACTGTCTTGAAGAGGTAGGCATGAACTGGAAAGGGATTTTTTTCTTAGGGATGTGAACTGATGGGCAACTACTGGTCCTTGGAGAGGTGCAGTCTTGAGAACTGGGAAGAATGGCTTGAAGCAAAACAGAGGAAAAAAGAAGCAGGCAAGTAAGAAACCAGCAGAACAGGATAATGGACCTGTGGGACAGTGACACCATCCAGCATTATGCAGTCTGTGGTCCAGGAACTGAAAGCTCAATGCTAAGAGCTGCCTGGGGACCCAAACATTTTAAGAGAGATGGGCTCTGACAATAGGGGAATTACCATTGTGGGACTGGGAAAGCTGTGAGTCTGCTCTTTCCAGAGCCTCTGATTCCCCAGGGAACTTCGTGACCTGCTGGCAGCCACTCAGGTCTGTGTACAGCAACATGGACGGGCCTGAATGCATTTTCCTTTCTAAGACACCCTTCCCTGTATATCCTGTCCCTTGTGAGTTCTGCTTGGCTGGTTGCTATTTTGGGCAATGCCATCTGCGGGCTTGATGTGCCCTCTCGTGGCACAGGGATGCTGTGAGCCACCGATGGGGTCCCTTGGACCCCCCTCCCCAGGGCAAGGGGCGGGAAAGACTGGATGACAAGGGGAAAAGGGGTCAGCCTCCAAAAGCTGCCGTAGGTTTTTCACACCCGTGCAGGGATCATTGCTGGTAGCAACTAGGAGTGTGTGTGGGTAGCCGGTCTCCTGGGGGTCAAAAAATAATCTCTGCTTAGCTCCCACCCTGGGGCAGGCTCTTGGGGAAGGGGCTGAGGGCAGGGAGGACTGGATCACACACACCTCCAGGTGTGTCATCAGCTTGTTATGAGAAGTTGCTGCGTGAGGCAGGGCTTGGGACCAGCTGTCCTTTGTTAGGATGTGGTATTTAAGGATTGGTAACAGACCCAAAGTTGTTTGGTCTGTGCTGAGAATGGAGGTAAAAGCTGATGCGTGCTTGGAAAAGGGCAGCCTTGTGTTGTTGCAAGCCACCTCTTTCACAGCTTTCAGAGGGAAAAAGAATAGCAGTTGTGTGGGAAAAACAGCTGAGCAACTGGTTGAGGCAGCTGATACAGCCTTGGGCAGTGATTCACTCCAGCATCCCGAAAACAGCCTAGAAACACAAATGTCTTAAAAAAGGATGAGATCCCACCACCAGGGAACTGTTACTGCAGGATTACTCTGGCACAATCAAAGCTGTGTGGTGCCTGCATCAGGGTCCTTTAGCAGCCAACCACCCAGCTCTGTGTACATATCGCTGTATGAGAGTACTGTGTGTTTTCCACCCAAATTCTGTGCATTTCTCTGCTCTAACCCTTCTGTAAAGCCTTGCGCTGCATATCAACACACTTTAGCTAGTTACTGTTTAGGGTAGCAGTACAACTGGTATTTTTGCTCTTCGAAAGCTTTAGATTGAATGTGATGGTAACTAGAGATGCTCCTTGGCCAGGGTCTCTGCTGCAGCGTGCAGGGCATGAAATAGAGCCAGAAAAGCAGCTCTCTTGGGTTTCTTCTTGTCATGTCAAAATATCATCAGTGGAAATAAGCTCAAAGAGCAAGAAACAGGCTTCAAACATGCAAGGCAGGGTTTGGGGCAAGCACAGTGAGCTGGGTAGGGGTGCAGTGTCCAAATCAGCAGGGGCTGTTTTTAATAGGGGTTTTTGTTTATTGTGTTAGCCTTTGGCTGAAGCACGATGTGGCTGCCGTGGTGCTTTCTCCAGCCCCCTTCGCAAGCTGGGGTCGCTGGCAGCTGCTTTGCTGGCAGGTTTCGCGTTGGCGGGTACCTGCTGTGGCCCCCCCAGCACTGGCTGAGTGGGCAGGATTACCACACCGGCCTCCGCACAGCCCTTGCGGGAGGGCTCCCTGCTCAGCCCCCTGGTCTCCAACCCGTGCTGCGGGCCTGTCGCTCCCATGCGGCTGGAGCTTCTCCCTGGAGCGACGCCATCTGACCTCAGGCTCCTTCTCCGATTTGCGCAGCCGGCCCTTCAGCATCCTCACAGCCAGGCACGGAAACACCTGCAAGCGCAGCCGGGCTGCGCTGGGAGGCAGCGGCTGTAGCCATTTTTCCCCTCGCACCCCACCCGCGGCCCCCCCGCTACGGCAGGGACACAGCCGCTCGGTCTCCCACCCTCGCGGGGCGCCGGCGCCAGCGCGCGAAGTAGGCCACGGCTCAGGGGAGCCCGCGCGGCCGCTAAGCCAGCAGCAGCACCTCCCCCCGCGCAGGCGCGCACCCTCCCGCCCGGACTGCGCGCGCTGTGCCCCGCCGCGCCTGCGCGGGGCCGAAGTAAACACTTCGCTTCCCACCCGCCCTCCCTCCCTCGGCGCCGCTTCCCTACACAAAGGGCACGGCGCATGCGCGCCCCCCCACCCCGCACCTGCGTGCTGCCCTCCTGCCGCCTCCCCACGCCCGCCGCGCCGCCTGCGCATGCGCCGCGCGCACCCGCTCGCCCTCTGCGCAGGCGCGCCGGGCAGCCGCGGCCTCGCCCCTCCCCCCGCCGGCCTCCTGAGCAGGCGCAGTGCGCGCCCTTCCGCGTCCCGCGCATGCGCCGCGAGCGCGCTCCCCCTCCGCCCGCTCCCCGAGGTAACTCCCTCTCCTCAGTCCGTTGTTCCCGCTCGAGTGGCGCGGTCCCGGCAGTGCGGCGTGGGGGCCGATAGGCCGCGGCGGCCCACGTCCTTCCTTCCCGTGGTGGCAGCAGCTTCCCTCCGCCTCCGCGGCGTTCCCGCTGCGCGGCTCCGAGCGGTGCGGACCGGTTGGGGCCGGTTCCCCGCGCAGGCGCAGGGCCCAGTAAACAGGAAGCGGCGGCAGCCCGGAGCGGCGGAGACAAAGGGCTTGTGGAGAGGGGAAAGGAGTGATTCGAGTTGTCTCGGCTCGGCCCGGCCCAGCGAGCGGGGGTCCTGGCGGCGGGCGGTAGGATGGTGCAGAAGGAGGGGCAGGCGGCGCTGGAGGAGCCCCAGGGCAGCCCCAACCCGGCCGGGGTGCCCGGCGCTCCCTTAGAGCCGCCGGGCGCCGCCGCGGGGCCGGTCCCGGCGGGTGAGGAAACCGACACCGAGACGGAGACCGCGCTGGGCTCCCGCCGCTTCCTCTGCGGCGTCGTCGAAGGTAAGAGCTCGCGGAGGGGGTGCCCCATATCCCTGGGAGACGGGAGGGATGGGGGGGTCGGTATCCGCCAGACGCCGCGGGGGCGCTGGTGCTGCAGTGTCTCCTGCCCCGGCCCGTTGTGACGGCCGGCGGGGCCCGCGCTGCCAGGAGGGTGCGCGGTTCTTGGCCGGGGCTCCCTCCGCTAGAGCGGGCTGGGGGCGGGGAGGAGCTGCGGCTCCCGGGCGGGGCTTCTGCCCCTGGGGCTTCTGCTGGAAGCTGCTCGCTAGCAGGGAGCGCCCGTTGATGGCAGCTGTTCGGCGGGGTGAGGGCAGGCCTGGCACCCCCAGCGGGCCGAGGGTTCCTAGTGGAGGCTGAGACAGTGCTGTGGCTCTCTTGCTAGTACGTGTCTAAAGGGGGAGGCAGGAGACAGAGAAAAGAGCTACTGTGCTATTATCCCAGCCGCACGTGCTCTTCCTGTGCGCCAGAGGCTCAGATTAGGTTTCCTGGGTAGGGAATAGGTGATTCCGTAGACATCTGTTCTGGAATTAATATTAAATTCTCCCTGTTCTCTGAAGGGTCGTAGCTTACTATTTTAATTGTTCTCTAGAGCAGTCCTCTTCTGTCTCTTGGTGTAGTTGTAGCATTAAATTGTTTCAGCTGTTGCAGAAGCTGCAGAATAAAGGGACTTCTTGCAATTTTCGGTAACTAAAAAAGTTATCTGTGTTTCTGGTGGGTCAGTTAAGGTAGATGGTTGAAAGCCAGCAATAAAAATGGTTTATTCCCAATAGTTGGTTTGGAATTGTTCTGAACTGCTGTAGACCGCTATTATTTCTGTACCTATAATGAATCTTCAGTAGGAGAACAAAATGATTAATGGATGGAATGGAGAGGGAAACAGGCTGTTTATCAAACTCAGTATCTGCGTTTGTTTGCAGAATGCCTTTTGTCCTTTTCTTGATAAGACCGTTTGGCTTCTGCAAAACTGAGAAGTGCGCTGGGCCCACTTAATGCCTTTATTTTTTAGCACTTTACTAGGACTTAAATATAGTCAGCTTGCAGAGAGATAGATGAGATAGATGTCTTTTTTATACTTTGTTAACAGACCTAGTTCCTTGAAGACAGATGCTAAATTGAAGGCTTTGGAGACAGATAACAGTGAACAGAAATACAGATTGTAGCAGCTTGTTTCTTGTGTTCCTGCTGATACACCTTGACCTGTTCATCTAGGTTTCTGTCGGAACCACTGCGTATACCATAATCATTTTTCTTATCCTGTTAGTTAAATTGTTGATTGCCTCTGCATATATTTTGGTGCAGGTGTTCTTGACTGTATTGTGCATAAAACAAAGCAAGAAAATGGCTTCTGCCTAGTGAAGCATTAGTTAGCAGTTACCAGTTTAACATCAATATGCATTCAGGAGAAAAAGAGTAGGGGAGTGTATAAAACAAACAAACAAAAAAACCCCCAAAAACCCTCACCACCACCAACAGAAAAACAAAGTTCTGTTGAATGAGGTAAACAGTAGTGGATGGAAACATCTGTCTCCTTAGTGACTCAAAAGAATTACTGAGGTAAGAGAAAAGAGGGATTAGCTTCAGAAATTTAGATAAATACTTAAACATAGTGCGGTGGTTGACACAGACTAGAGGTATGGTGAGATTAAAGCAATGAAATTGAGAGTTTGGATCTTGTAGAAAAGGGAGTGGGGAAATTGGCTGTGTTACTTCAAAAATACCAGGTGTGCACTCTTACGAATGTGAAAAGCTTATGACAGTTATAAAATTCACTGTTTCAGGGAGTAATAAGACCTGAGGCAAATACTGGATGGCAAGCTTTGGTGCTCTGCTTCCAGCGTATCCTGGCTTTTAGTGATGGAGAGCATGGTAACTGAGATGAGGTATTTAGTATGATCTGTTGACTTTGTAATAATCTGACACACATTCTTGAGGGAGTAATACAAAACAGGTCGATTTTTAGTTAGAAAGATCCAAGAATTGTCATCAGCTGGTGACATTAGTAATCTAAGAAATGTGGTGACAGATGGAAAAGTATCGCTTCGGATTAGCATGTTCTCTTCAGTCTTATTTAATTAGGTTTTGTTATCTGATTTTATTTTTTTTTTTTTTAGTAGGCTCCTGTTGTGCTTTAGACTAGTAGGTCTGCAACAGCAGTATCACAGGTCACAAGTAAAGCAAAAGTGTTCTGAACAAGCTGTGAGACATAGGTGGTACTCATTAGGCATCACAGTATTTCATTCCTTTTGTGGATTCTTGAGCTTCCTCGGGGCAACGTTAGTCAGAATTAGGGAACTCTAGTGAAAATGAGAAGTTTGTTCTGGGTGAAATAAACTGGGAGGTTTTCATGCCTTGCACCTGCTCTCTTGTTTGTTCCTCTGTTTAACTGTCCTCTGTCAGTTGGCAGTTTGTGAGGAGTAGTAGTTACTCAGCTTTGCCACTCCGTGGTGCCAGTTAGTCTAAGATCATTTTTTGAGAGACTTAATTCCTAAAACTTGAGCGTTTTTTAAGCTACTTAAAAGCACGTTGTTCTCTTAACAGGTATCTGAAATACCTGTTATTATATAGAGAACTGTTCCGTTGCATCAGTTTTGAGCTTTGAAAGGTTGTAGGAGGGTGGTTTTGACCTCTGTGAAACCACATGTTTACCGATTTACAGTGGTGAATAGCTCTGGAAATAAAGATTCTGTGTACCTCTTGAACTGAGTTCAGTGGGGACCCGTGAGCCTTGTGTATATCATTCATTACTGAGTGACCGTGTTGTTTGAAAATAAGAGCTTACTAAATTTCAGTGTTATTTCAGTCTCTGGTCTTTGCACAGACTGCCGAGTTGAAGCTTTGTTTTGAAGTGTCCACTTGTGGTTGAACTGTTTGCACATAGGTCTAAGTGAATTTCCTTGACTAAGAGTGCATTGAGAGTGCTTTTAAAGTATTATGTTTCTAGAATGGAAGGATTAGATTTAAAACCAGAAGCAGTTATAATTTCCATACAATTTCATGACTTTCAATATGTGCTATTCTAAAATTATTTGTGTAGATGCTTTCATACAATTATTCAAAGACATAGTCTTAGCTTCTAAAAATGTGGGAATTGTAAGGTATCAGCTTGCGAGTTCATTTTGACAAGGAGCCTACTGAACTGAGTAAGAGGAATTAAATCCTTATCATTTTGTTACTCGCTTGTACATACTTTTTTAAAATTATACAGCATCTACCTCAGTATGTATTTATGTACTCCCTGCGTGTATTTAGCATTCTAATCTGTACCACTGGTTAAGCATTTTTGAGCTGGTAAATATTTTCAGGTGTCTTCAGAGTTCACATTACAATCAAATCTGTTTTGTAGGTCTGGAATGATAGTTTAATTAGGTTATGACTGTTCAGTCTTCTCTTCTAATAATGCTGACTTGACTTGTCAAGGGCATATTCTCAGGAATACAGTTTGGATTCTGAAAACTAATTGCTTCAGTGGCCAAAAATATAAGACCTTAGATCATAAGAAACTAAATGAATTTTAATTGCATGTGCTTTTATCAGTTTAGATCACTCTCCTAATGCTTTATAACTACATTTTGTTTTTCCTTTGATAAACTTTTTGATGAATGTAACAGAAGAGGAAGAAAATGGTGGGTTGTGATATAAAGTTTCATAGAGCAGGCATACTCTAACTGGATGATTTTAATCTTGTTTCCCATAGGATTTTATGGAAGACCTTGGGTCATGGAGCAGAGAAAAGAACTTTTTAGAAGGCAAGTCATGCTTCCTCTTACTGCAGCACATTCCATTGCTGTATAATCACAATCTTCCACTTAAACCTGGAAAGAAATATTGTTCTAACCTAGAGCAACTTTTTGCCTAATATCTATACTTTTGAGGACTCATCCTCACTTTTCCATCTTGCCTAAACCAAATTTGCCCAGTATCACTTGTGCATAAAGTTATTGTCTTAATAGCATAACACAATGTTCAATGAAGAAAATAAACTGGATCAGGTAGAATGCAGAATTCCTGAATTGGTAGACTATTCTCCCAATGAAGGCTTTTTTCTTATGTTTATAGACTTCAGAAGTGGGGACTGAATACATACCTGTATGCTCCAAAGGATGACTATAAGCACAGGATGTTCTGGCGAGAAATGTACTCTGTGGAGGAAGCGGGTAATTGCCTTTATTTCCCCTCTGTGTTTTCTATAAATAGTCTTGAATGAATTGGTCATTGCTACATATGCTTGTGTGTATTTGATTGCAGTAGCCATTTTCAAAGGTGAGTGGAGAGCTGTTCTTAATACACTGCAGATGTATTTAGTGGAGGTTTGGTACAAGCATGGATTTACCTCTTTTAACTATACTTTGCAGATGATTTCTAAGACGGCTTTTAAGGCTTTGTCTTACAAGATTTACTTTTTTCCAGGGAAAGGTTGCTCAGAATTATTCCTCTGGCTTTTGAACATCTGGGCCATATTTTGCAGTAGAAATTATTTGTTTGAGTAAAGAAAAAAGATTGATGAGTGAATAGCATGCCCTTTTATATGATTCATTAAGTGCTTGTCTCAGTGAAGAGAGTACCAGTCAGAAAAGCAGCTCCTGACAAGTCAAAACATAAAAGACCTGTTCGAGCTGGTGTGAGGCTTTTTATCCACCTCTGGCATTTATGGGATCTGCGGTGTTTTATTAGTCTGTGGGGATTGTTTTCCTTGGATGAGGGGGAAGAAAGTCATACTCGCTTGAAATTAAATAATCCTTCTTGGAGGCCGCTTTGAGTCACTGCAGAAAGATAATCTAAAGGATACTGTAAGATAATTGCCAGTAACAGCAAAGATTGTTAAATATTCTAAAAATAAATCTCTTTATTCATTGTATAGAAGATAGATTTCAAGTTCGTTTTAAAGTCTAAAGCAACTACTTCTACACGGTGATGTAAAAAAACCAACCCTTTTTCATGTGCCCCGAGCTTCAGTCATGAATAGTATGTGAATTAGTGTCATGCAGGGTGATAATATTACATTGGATTGTCCTTTAGTATGTATGACAAAAGTGGAAAAAGTAAGTAATAATTCTAGAATTGTTGATGTGCATACTGTAAAAACAGACTACATCCACATTTGTCTCGCAACATTGAGATAAAGATAACTTAAAAGCCTTTAAAAATCTGTAACATGGAAAATAATGCAAGGACAGTTGTTATGTTCATTTTGGCGTAATTTCTGAGAACTCTTCCAAATAATATGATGCTCTTTGCTGTGTTAGTTTTAAGAAATTCCAGCAAATTATTTTTTTATTATGGTAGAAGAGGCATCTGTATTTAATTTACTTATAACCATGTCTGAGATTTTTTTAACTGTTGACTCCATCTGAAATATTTGAATTTGATTTCCAGAGCAGCTAATGACTCTAATATCAGCTGCACGAGAACATGAAATAGAGTTCATCTATGCAATCTCACCTGGACTTGACATAACTTTCTCCAATCCTAAAGAGGTATCCACATTGAAACGCAAGCTGGACCAAGTAAGTGTGACACAGTCTTGCCACAGTTGCAGTGCTACTTACCTTGAAAACTTGAGTACCCTGCTCACTCTTGGAGCTTTTCACTAGCTTCTTTAATGTTTTCAGCACTAGTGTTAGTTTGGATGCCTCTGAACAATTCCAATGGATGTGTTCAGATTGCATTGCAGAAGTGACCAGTGATCATCTAGATGTAAAAACAAAGTCTTGTGTTGGCTTCTGAAGGCTATTCTTGGGAGCTTGTCTTCAGAGTATTTTAGGGCCTTGAAGTAAAGATGCATTTCTAAAGCAAGAGCTCTTATCCACAATAAACGCCTTCAGAAGCAGACCTGACACACACATCTTTTTTGTTCTCCTGATTGATGCCTCTCCCTTTCCCAAAAGCTGTTACAGAGTTAGCCTTTTTCCAGCTGTCTGTCCAGTGAGATCAGCTTTGGATTGTTAAAACTGGAACAGATTGCAGGTCTTCATAGGTCTAATCTTTGAGAGAAGCAGAGCAGTGGGTCAAAGATAGGCATTTGTTGTGAATAGATATCAGTCTGTCTTGCCTTCTCTACCTTCTCTCCCTGACTCCTGTAGTTTTTCCTTTAGAATAGATTAGATGTAAAAATTCTGTGGTTTGATTTAAAATAAAAGAGAAAAAGAAAGAAAAATAAATATTTTGCTTTTGTGTCTTGTTTTAGGTTTCCCAGTTTGGGTGCAGATCTTTTGCACTGCTGTTTGATGATATTGATCACAATATGTGTGCAGCAGACAAAGAAGTTTTCAGTTCCTTTGCTCATGCGCAAGTCTCAATCACAAATGAAATTTATCAGTATCTAGGAGAACCAGACACATTCCTTTTCTGTCCTACAGGTAAAATGAGATGAATCTCTTAGTTCAGCCATAAAAGAGGGGGACTGTTATCTTACTGCCTGAAATGCTGGTTTAATATTTAATCACTGCTTTAAGGAGTGAGTATTTTGGGGTTGTTTGAAGAAATTGACTTATAAAGAAATGTTCAAGTAATTGAAGTACATGCCGAGTTTTTGCCAAATCTACACATCTCTGAAAGGCTTAATGCCAAACAAAGAAGGTAGCTTGATAGACTACTTCAAGAAGATTGAACTGAAAATTAGGTTAAAGGAAGATTTCTATTTGACTTGTACCAAAATCTTTTTGCTTCTTGATCTGACTGGCTGTTAGTTTCTTAGAATTTTCTTAAAGTAGAGGTACAGCACAGTCTGTGCTCACTTCTGTCGTTGGTACTTGTTTTTAATAGGATTACCCAGTTCCACTAGTTGCTGAGTTGTTTTGTTTATTTATTAAAGAATAAGATTACTTGCATTTGGGTCCAGTGCTTGTTTCAAATTGTGAGCTTCCTTTAATAGGTACAAGAATATTATAAGGGGGGGGAGAATCACTGTGTTCAGAGGTGTGGATTGTTGTGAGGAAAATTCAATTCAGTAGCAAAGTTATGATCTTTATTACGTTATGTTGTAGTAGTTTGGTTCTGTTGCAGACCTCCTTTTTAACTTTACAGAGACATACGTTCCAGTGTTAATATTTTTAGGTATTTGCACTTCATGATTAATCGTAGGCTTTCTAGTTCTCTTGCATATTGTCTGCTGTAACCTGCCCTTTCATTTATGGACTTCGTTAGTTTTTTCCTAATGTTGACATTTGAGCAATTTTAAATAAATTCTTTTCCTTTCTGATCTTTATACTAAGTATCATTCATAATGTCCTTTTTATTTATACTTCAGACTTTGGGGCCTTTCTTGATTAATTTTATAGGTGTTTTTCTTCTCAAATGGTAGGATTCTCTCAAAGTGCTCATGGGACAGTTGGGTATGTTGTCACACGTGTGCATCCTTTTACTAACAGTGACATTCTTTTCCTGCACAGAGTACTGTGGAACTTTCTGTTACCCAAATGTTGCCCAGTCACCGTATTTACGGACTGTAGGAGAAAAGCTGCTCCCTGGCATCGAAGTGTTATGGACAGGTAAAAATTGTTTGGTTTGGTGTTTGTTTGGTGGTTTGTTTTTTTTCTAATTCATTGCTGGTGTTAAAAAAAAATATTCTCACAAGCATTTAATAAAATAAACTGTCTAACTACATGGGGGTTGAATCTTCAAGTATATGCAAAACCCTCTGATTATCCTGTTTCCCTCTTAGGTCCGAAAGTTGTATCCAAAGACATTCCAGTAGAGTCCATTGAAGAAGTTTCTAAGATCATCAGGAGAGCGCCAGTTATCTGGGATAACATTCATGCTAATGATTATGATCAAAAGAGGCTTTTTCTTGGGCCTTACAAGGGGCGGTCAACTGAGCTCATACCTCGACTAAAGGGAGTTCTGACCAATCCAAACTGTGAATTTGAAGCCAATTATGTGGCTATTCACACACTTGCAACCTGGTACAAGTCTAACATGAATGGAGTAAGAAAAGATGTGGTGATGAGTAAGTATATGTAACTGCTTGCTGGTATCTATGCTTAATGATACAAATAATACTGATACTTTTTTTGATGATTCTAGCCTTTCCTTGCCAACTTTTTCTTTTTAAGATCACCTGGCATTTTCTACCCATAAGTAAATAACAGTTCCCTGAAAGATAATGAGCCTTTAATTGTTCTGCTGTTTTTTGGGAAGTATCTGTAGCACATGCTATCAGAGAATCTTAGTCTTGAGAGGTATCTGTGGTTGTATAAAAAGCACTCTCAGCAAGCCATTTTAATGGTCACATTTGACATAAGTGTCCATGGATTTGATCTCATTGGAATACGAGCAGTTCAGATCAAAAGAGAAACTGAAGGCCAGAATGTCTAGGTTTTGCATGCTGTTTCTGTGTTGAACATTAATGGTCACTGCAGTTTTCCATTTTGTCTAATTAGGATGTAATGCTTTGTCCTCTTTTGTGAAGTAAGGTTGTTAGAGAGTTCTTGAATGCCTTGTCTAACATAGCTTTTTTTTTAAATTTTAAATGAAACTTGCGTGATAACTTTTTCAAATTTGTCTCTGTAGCTGATACTGAAGACAGTACGGTTTCTATCCAGATTAAATTGGAAAATGAGGGGAGTGATGAAGATATTGAAACAGATGTTCTCTACAGCCCACAGATGGCCCTGAAGCTGGCCTTAACTGAATGGTTGCAAGAATTTGGGGTACCTCAGCAATACAGCAGTGAGTCCGATTTGGTATCGCTCTGGGGTTGGTAGAAAAATGGGGTTAAATGTTCAGTAGTAGCATTTAAATTAAAGCTATTTTACAGAACCTGGCAATTTGTATACTTTTCAGTTGGGAACATTTTCTGCATTCGTAACTGGGGAAACCTTAATAAGGAAGAATGCTTGACATTCTGCAGCATGCCTGACCGATCAGTAGAAGCAACCTTTGATGTATAATTCTTTGACACTTCTGATACAAGACAGGAAACATTCTGGATCTTGCTAGTCCCAGTTGTTACTAGACTTCCATGGGACCTGAGAGAATAGGAAGAACAGTTTGTGTTTTGAAATGGGTGTTAGACTATCATAAACATTAGTTCTGGCCCAGAAGAGTCCATGTATTTCCAGTTGTTCTAAAATGGCTTTATTTTTCTGAGTTTCTGTCTACAGAAACCAGATGGGTTCCTTCCAGCATTGTACACCTTTCTTGTAGCAATAGAAGCTTGGGATCTGAGGTAAAGTCTGTGGTTTTTTCCCAAATGTGGGTTTCAGATGGTCACAGTGCCCTTCTGATAACTGGCAGGGTAATGGAAGAACCCCTTCTCCCAACTCTGCTCTGGTGCAGTTATCCTTTTGAACTGCTGTAGGGTTTTGGATCTTTCTAAAACTCAACTGCAGCAAAAATGGCAGTTGAGTTAAGGTGTCGTGTTCCTCCGTTTTCACAGAATAGTTCAGATTGGAAGGGACCCCTTGAGATCTCCTGGTCTAACCACCTTGCTTGAGCAGGTTGCCCAAGACCATGCCCAGTCAGGTTTTGAACGTCGCTGTTTTCCCTAGGTTCAAGACATTTTTGCAATTGACATATTTAAGCATACTTCCTTTTATTTTGAAGTGTGCTTTATATCCAAATACAACTTTTAACAAGTTGATCAATGCAGAGGTGAGAAAAGTTGTCTTTGAGAGCTTTTTATTTTGATGGCATAGTTAGAAATGCTGCTGGAAGCACATAAATATTAGCTAATTTTCCTAACTTTTTCTCCATCCTATCCTTGCTTACCAAGTATGTGGAGGGGAATCTTGCAAAAAACCAGTCAGTAGTTAGTATTACAATGACTGAACAGGCAAAGCACCAAAAGGAAGCTGTGCTGATCGGATGCCATGGCAGCAGGATCATCCATGATTTGCAGAAGTTGCTAATTTGAGTGTTAGTCAGCAGATATTGAAAACTCTAAACTTGTTTCTTCTGTTCTCAGGTAGGCAAGTGGCCCACAGTGGTGCTAAAACTACTGTAGGGGATGTTGGGCCTCTGGTGGCACCATCCTCTTTAAATGCAGCGACTGTGGTTACCACAGTTTACCAAGAACCCATCATGAGTCAGGGGGCGGCACTGAGCAGCGAGTCACCAGCCTTGGTAAAGGAGGAAGAGAAGAAGCAATCTGATGAGGAGCCGATGGACATGGTGGTGGAAAAACAAGATGACGCAGACAAGAATGCTAATCAGATCCTGACAGATATTACTGAAGCCAAGATGGCAGAGGAGTTGAAGCCCATGGATACTGATAAGGAGAGCATAGCTGAATCAAAGTCCCCTGAGATGTCTATGCAGGAAGATTCTGGTAGTGACATTGCCCCTATGCAGACTGATGAGCAAATTAATAAAGAACAGTTTGTGCCTGGGCCAAATGAAAAGCCTCTCTACACAGTAGAACCAGTGACTTTAGAGGACTTGCAGCTTCTTGCTGACTTGTTTTACTTGCCTTATGAACACGGGCCCAAAGGTGCACAGATGCTGAGAGAATTCCAGTGGCTCAGAGCAAATAGCAGTGTTGTCAGTGTTAATTGCAAAGGAAAGGATGCTGAAAAAGTGAGTGTGAATCTTGTCTGTCTCCTTTTAAATCAAAATCCTGAGCAGTGTTGTCTGTGATAGGCTGATGCTCAGCTTCCTAGGATCAGAAGGGTAGCGTATAACTAACCACAGGTCACAGCAATTTTTATTCCTCCAGTGGAATCTACTGTTTTAAGCCCTGTAGTGCCATTTAGCTGTGAAGGCAGTCTGGTGTATGTATTTGACCAGTGACCCCTGTACTAGCCTCAGTTCTAACAGCTGTCTGTGTCATGTGTAGTGTGGTAGTCCATGCTAGTAAAATGTAGTAATGAACTGTATAGTCTTCCTCCATATTTTGAGTACCTCTTCTCCCTAGAAGGTAGTGTTTGATCTTCTGGATCTTTTGCCTCCGTTCATAGATAGAAGAGTGGCGTAACCGAGCAGCCAAGTTTGAAGAGATGTGCAGCTTGGTGATGGGGATGTTCACTCGCCTCTCCAATTGTGCCAACAGGACAATCCTTTATGACATGTACTCCTACGTCTGGGATATCAAGAGTATTATGTCAATGGTGAAATCTTTTGTGCAATGGTTAGGTAGGTGCATCGGGAGCCATTATAATCCCAGATAGTGTGCATATATATATTTATTTTTTTTTTAAATTAGCCCACGGGGAAAACAGAGTATTAGGCAAATGCGTTTTCTTGGATATGGGGTCTGTTTTGACCCTGTTTTAAAGGTTTTCATGTCTCGCTATTGGAAGCAATGCCTGCTGTGAATTTGCTTTGGTATTAAAGTGAAGTCTGCTGGATGCTTAAGGTTGGAGACCTTGATTTTCTTCTTGGGCTAATGAAACTTGAATCTCATCTGACACGTAAGTGTTGACTTTAACTTACTCTTGACTGAATGCACACTGGACTATGCCATGTAACTCCTTGGATTACCCTGTTGTATGATTGGAAATGACACTACGAAATGTGACCACATCAGCCATCTGCTGCTTGCTCTGTCTTGATAACGTTATTGCTGTCTTCAACAGAACAATTGCAGAAGCGACCTTTCAATGGGCCTGGCCAAGAGGAAGACGATCCTCCTAGCCCTGTGCGCATGCGAGCTTTAGCATAAGGCTATTCTGGTGCAAAATAATTTCCTTTAAACACTTTCCAAATTGTGATTTTTTTTTTTTTGTTGTTATTGTTAATTTTATTTTTGGGTAATGGCTGGAAATTGTGGAACTCTAGACAGATTTAGTCTGAGACTTAAACTGATCTTGAAACAGTGTTTTCTTTTTTTTTTTTTAACGTGTGTTTTTTTTTTGGTTTGGTTTTTGTTTTGGTTTTGTTTTTTTCCTGAAAGATTTTGGGGGGGATCCTAAGTTGGCAGATAGCACCAGCATGGCCTGGGTAATTCTAGTGACTTCATTTCACTTTCAGGTTTCAATCCAACTGTAAGGAATATGCTGTGGACTTGCTTGACATACACAGCAGACAGCAAAGCTGATGGTCTCAAGTCACACTTTTTGTAGTTGTCACAAACCTCCCAGTGGTTAACCATTACACCACCTTGGTCTGGTCCTAGTGTTTGGATTGTCCTTCTATGATATTCTTAAACACTGGCAGGTTTAAGCAGAGACAGAGAAGACCTGTTAAGTCATCAAGTCAGTCCATGCTCAACAACTTCCTCTGTTTTGTGCTTATTAAATACCCGATCCCTATACATATGGTTGATAAAGAAGAGCTTTTAGGACTGCCTTCTGCAAAGTACAGAGAACACTAGCTTGGGAGGAAACCTCAACAGCATTGCAGTATGTTAACATCTCTGCCTAATGCTGTTCAAAAGCTTTAGTTTGTGCATTTTTAAGATCAGCATAACACAACTCCCCCAACTTTACTGTTCTTGCTGTATGCTGACCTTTAGCTAGAAAGAATGTTCTCTTTATGATAACTTTCAGTTAATCTGTTTAAAACTCCAGGCCAAAGCTCTATAAAAAGAACAGTGACTCTTGTACTCCCTAAACACTGAGGGTCCAACTTAGGACTGCTTTTCATAATTATCTGAATCACCTACTGATTTCAGCTGAAATTGTCTTCAGTTTCCAATGTCCCTGTAAAGTTGGGTTCAAGTCTTTAAATGCGTCAAGTATTTGGAATAGTTCATATTGGAAGCCAACTCTGTAAGTAGCTCTGTTAATCTTGGCACTGTTCTGTTCCAGTACTTAAACTGGTATTAGGTAGTTAAAAAATTAATTTTAAGAGTTCTTCAAATGTACAGTTTAATATTCATGCTAGCAGTGCTTCTGAGAGGGTTGTTTTTGTCTTCAGCTTGTGTTTTTATCACTAGTTTAAATACATACAAAGCAAAGGTCTTTGTTAAAATACATTATTATGTAAAGCTAAGTACGTTAAAAATCCAAACAAATTAGTTTTCACAATGGTGTGCTCAATGGTCCACTGAATGTTCACTTTCTTCACCTCTCCTCCCAAGTCCAGCTAGCATTCAGTCCCTTAAATTAGTGTGGCTGTACAGTACTATGGATTACTAATGACTTCTATTATCTTCTTCCCCATTGTGTACAGATGGGAGAATCCTCAGCACAAGTTTCTACTGCTATTGGATGGACAGCGCCAGATGTTCACAGCGCGTCGTCATTAATTAATTAAAATGGAAAGGTTTTGTCTGTGAGGCAGCTCAGATAGATTAGATGTGCAATAGACATGAACTGAAGTCACATTTGCGCAGCGACTAAGGCATTAACTATGTTTTTCATTTATACAGCTCTTCATTCACACAGCTCTTTACTGTAATAATTGGAAGTGCTAGTTAAGTTGTAGTCTCAAAGGACAGACAGATACTGTCTTCCAAGTTATTGACTAAATCTCCTTGTGAAGGGTGTCATTTTATGTGAGAATTCTAAAATGTGGGAGTAAGACAAATACAAATTCTAATGCTTGAATTGTTCCTGAAATTTACCATAATCAGTATTTAACATATATTCCTAAACTTTCATAAATGTCAGACTTGGCACACTTTGGGACTCTCTGACTAGCACAACATACTTGTCTGTACTGATCTGAGACTGTTACTTGAACAGGAGGTAGATTGCTGTCCACAAAAGGAAGAGTATTTGCGCTGCTCATCTTGTCAGAAGACTAGGCAGGTAGTTGAAATCTCCACTCCAGATACCACTTTTTTTTCTTTTTTTTTTACTCCCCTTCAGAGTTGTCTTATGGTAGTTGGTGAAGGCTGTGGTACCTTGCTGGCAGAATAGTATTAAAAGTCAAAGAGCTAATGGAAGTTTCTTTTCTAAAGCAAATGTAAACTAAAGCTGAGCACGTTAATGGGCCTGCTGTGGCTGGTTGATCAGCAGGGACCCTGGTGCATCTGATATGCTTGAGAAGGAAAAAAAAAAGCAAGATCTTGAAAAGCAAGGCTAGTATTATCTGTGGCCAACAGGGGGTACTAGTTTAAATTGTGAGTTAATTTCAGTTAACACTGCTTAGCTTTTTAACATGCCAGCGGCATTGTGAAGGTACAGCCTGGGATTATGTGACTCTGTGTAGTCTCTTTACAAGAATATTGTATCATACAGCTGTCCTGGCTGCCTGAACTGTTAAAGACTGTTTGCATATAATGCCAGTCCTAGTTTTCTGACAAGATTAGAAACAATCATTACTAAAATGTGACTTCAGAAAGGTCCATTTTTTTTAAGGGGCTGTGATAATGGCATTTGTTTGATCTAAAATTTATGACATGAGCTATTGAGCCACATAGCTTCCAAAATGTCATCTTTTCACAGATGAAATAAACGTTTCTGCCACAAATATTTAAAAACAAATATGTACAAAATGTTTCAGAAGCTTACATAATTGTGCATGGCACCATTCTTGTGCCTTCTGGCCTAGAATGATGTGTTAGCTGAATCAGCTCATCTGTTCTTACAAGTCTGTTATAGGTAATAAAAAAAATTTGGAATACTGCAATTAGTGTGCAAGCATGAAATCTTTGTAAATCATATATTATTACAGCCTCCCCCCAAGCCCTGGATTCTAGCTCAGTTAGAGAGCTTTTTCCACAAGTGTGTATTAGCTTTTTGGACATGTTAGACACCCAGGAAATCCCCCTTCTCGTAACATTCTCCGCTTGGATCTGATCTCAACAGGGTGTCGTAGTCAATCTTCAGCACAGTTCTTAAGTGGAGACCAAGAACCCTGGGCCTTTAGAGGTGGTCTAGCAGGAGAGTTCCAGGTATCAATATGACTTCACAACTGAATGACATTTTCTTTGTTTTATGAGAAACCTTTTGTTGCACATCAGAGGTCTGGAAGGATTGGTCTGCCGAAGGCTTTCTGGTCCAAAGCCCACTAGCCTTACAGCTTGGTTTAAAATAATTTTCCTCCCCTTTCTACAGTAATTTCTCAAGGAGATGCTGCCTGTCCCACGCGCATGCGAAGCGCAGCGGCTTTAGTTGTACATTTCACATTGTTTCTTTGCAGGTCGCACAGCATTTTTTTATCTGCGCCCGCAATTGCACAATGCGCGCATGCTTGTTTGCCGATGGGAATTCCATGAGCAAAAGGGATAGTCATCCAAATTTTGATTCCTCTCTAAATAAAGCTGTAATGTGCTTTGTTGAAAAGACTTCAATTGGCAAATAGTCTTAAATCACTGTTTATACCATGTTCAGATTTGTTCATGGATTTTTCAGGCACTATACTTTTCCCCCCTCACAGGTGCTCTGCGCGCAGCAAATTGAATCAGCGCATTGCTTTTGGGATAAAGCGTCTCCTCTGGCCAGTTAACCCTCTTCAGACCAAACCTTTCCTCCTGACATTCTATGTTCTTATACAGAGACAGTGTAGATATGATTGGTTAAAAGTATTTTAAAGCAGATAAGATTAACAGACTCTTAATGTGCTGTTTCAATTGCATATTTTAAAATACCAATTGGATATTTTCTATTCAAATAAGGTCTTTGCATTTGTAAAGCATACCAACCCCATCTTCTTCTGGGGTGCCTGCAAGTAGCAAATGTTAATTTGGGAGTCTGCAGTGCACACCCAAGAGTGATTGGTTTTGTTGTTCATACAGTCATATTAAATATTTTGTTTTCACAGCGTTTACTGCCTATTGATGGGGCAAATGACCTGTTTTTTCAACCACCTCCATTAACACCCACTTCCAAAGTGTACACCATACGACCCTACTTTCCTAAAGATGAGGTAACTGCTTTTGACACTGGTCACTGTTGTTAGTGATGTGTTTCCTTTTGTGGCAACACTGCTTACTGCTGAGAACCTTCATCCCCTAAAGAAACAGATGTCCCAGTATCTTGCACAAGGCACAAATGCAAGGTCACAGGAGAATGGAGGTTAATTGACTTGCCTGTGGTTCAACAACATGCTATGCTGCAGTACATGTACACCCACGTCTTGATTCCCAGTCTCCCACTTCACCACCTTTTTAAATCTGAGTGCCTTCCCTGTTTCAGAAAGGCAACTCAAAAGTTTTTAGCAGCTGGTGGAGGAATTCTTGCAGTGGGGACACATGCAATGGATTAACCTTAGAGGGGTGGATAACTACTGTGGTAAATGCTGGTATTTTCAGAGCAGCGTAGGCAGAAGATTGATACTGAATCTCAAACGGTAGCTGCAACACGTGATGGTACTTAGCTATTTTTATCATTTTAGTGATAGTTGTAAACATCTTGGTCTGATTTTGAAAGAATTGTCAAATCTTTCTTTGATTTGACTGCTTTGGAGCATTTGATACTTTAAAACCAGGAATTTTGTATTAATTACTGTTGATTAGATCTTCCTTCTGCTGAACAGATGTGTAGTGCAGTTTTATTCCTATTAGCAAGAAGAATACTTGAAGCAGATGTATCAAGCAGTAGTTATTTAACACCCTTTATGGATGCAGTTTAAACAATGTAAGGATGAAGGTAGCTTGAACTTTTGCATTTGCTGCTACATTGAGATGAACATGTTTCCTTTGAAACATAAGTATTTAGGTTGAGTTTGCAGCAGCTCAAATAAATCCTGCCTTTGAAGCCTGTCAGGCAGGGCTAGCACATGGAGACAGGTTCTTTACTTGCTACTTTTAGGCTAGCTCTGTTCTGTGCTGTTCTCACGAGTAGTAATGTAGCCTTTTCCATACCTTAGTGCAGGACTGTACCTAAGCTGTTTGTTCCTCTGTAGGCAATGGAATTGATATTTTTAAGCCACCTAAGCAATTGGTTATGCAGCTAAATGTGCCATCATAAAGAGTTTATTCTGGGGAGGAGTTCCCTTTTTATGAAAGGAAGCTGTAGCAGACCTGTGCAATGCAAAGCCTTGTTGAGAAGTGTGAAGTTTCTAAAGTAAAGTGTGGCTGATACAATTTTGCTCTTTAAAGACATTCAGCTGAAAGCCTTTTAACAGGGAGAAAGCCAGGGTGTGTCTGTTTTTCAGTGGTTAAATTGTTGCACTGGAACATTGGAGGTTTTGAAAGGGACTTTGTAGCAAGGGTATTGAGCAGGATTACCTTGTGCTGTTAAAACGTGAAGGAGATTGTCCGCCAGCCTTTCCTTCCCAGACATTCAACTTAACCACAATGGTTTTGATGGGCAACTTTGTTAGTTTTGGTGAATGGGAAAAGGTAGATCCTTTCTTATTGGTGGGTACTCTTGTTCTGTGTAACTTTAATGCCTGGCAGCACTAGTTTACAGTGGAGCTGTTCATGGAATCTCTCTAAAACAAAGTTGTTAGTGTTTGAATGTGACTGATTACTTGAAATCATCTCTTCTCTCCTCTTAGGCATCTGTATATAAAATCTGCAGAGAAATGTATGCTGATGGAGCTGATCAGCCCTTCCATAGTTTACCAGATTTGATTGGAGACAAGTAAGTATTAGGAATGAATGACCTACAGAGGTAGTCCTGGGAGATGGAGTCTTGATGCTGTATTTAATTTGAATCTTTAAAAGTGTGCGTGTGGGAAGAATGCAAAGAAAATTTGATTTAAAAAAAAAAAAACAAACCAACAAACTGTCCTGTGCAGGCCCTAGGAAGACGGGGGTTTTGTTTCTGAAAGATACTGTTGACAGTTATGTCTCAGTTCGTGCTGTGGCCACCTGCTGTGAGCTGTTAGAGGAAAAGACTTGGCTGAAATCTATATGATGAAGCCTGTGCATCATAGTATCCTATTATTTCAGATTTTGTGAAAGTGTGTCATGAGAGTGTCCATAGTTACCCTCTGGTGATTGGTTTTTTTCCAACCTAGTGTTCTTCAGATAATTGAAATTTTTTTGAGGACCAATCTCCCAGCTGACTGCCTTGAGTTTTTTCTGGAATACATGTTACAGATTACCTGTACCAACTTTTAAAAAGAATAAGCAATGGCAGGTCAGATTAAGTTTTTTAAAAAAATAATCATTAAATCTGAGCTGTAAAATGAGCTATGTAGTGAGGGGGGCTTGGGTTTGGATATTTTTTTTGGTCTAGAGTGTTTAATATAGATAGAATTTCATAAAGAGGCTGCTCTGTGAGTGACAGGAAGGTAGTTAAAAAAGGATGTGTAACTGCTATCAAAAAATAACCAAAAGAGAAGGCAGAAGAACAAGAAGGTAATGGCAGCAGAGAAACTGAGGGCGAAAGGTGAAGGAGTTTTGTGTCTCCGGTGAGTCAGAAGAGCAGTGTGTATGGAATTAAATTCTGGGATCTTGAGGTGCAGATGTGGCTCATAGCTGAGTTTTGACAGCTGATCAGTCTGTTAATTAATGCTTTGTAAGAACTAATTCTAAGATTGGAGGACTGTCACTTCTTTGGTCTAGAGCAGGGGTCCTCTAACTACAGCCCATGGGCTGGATACAGCCCCCCAGGGTTCTCAATCCAGCCCCCCGTATTTACAGACACCCCCCCGCCCCCCCTCGCCGGGGGCTGGGGGGGAAACCAAGCAGCTGCGGATGACTTTGACTTCCTGCCACTCAATCTGCGTGCCAGCCTCCTGTTTAAAAAGTTTGAGGACCTGTGGTCTAGAGTCTCCTCCAGAGTACCTGAAGAGCATACTTGTTCAAAGTGACCTTCTTTTGACTGAATTTAGAACTTCTTTCTGCAGGTTAGTAGGAGGTCTGCTCACCCTCAGCCTGGATTACTGCTTCGTCTTAGAAGATGAGGATGGCATATGTGGCTATGCTTTGGGAACGGTTGATGTGACTCCTTTCATTAAAAAATGCAAAATGTCTTGGATCCCTTTTATGCAAGAAAAATACACTAAACCAAATAGTGACAAGGAGCTGTCTGAGGCAGAGGTTTGTATAACCCACAAGATCAGGACTGTATGCTGAACTCTTTCTTTCCAAAGCAGGACCTTGTATTTCTTTTACATTTTGAGCTGCCATCTAATTCAGCTTTCGTACCTTTCTGAAGTCTTTTATGAGCATGGTATCTGACATCTTAGAAGGTGATAGTAAAATTGTTCACTGCCAGTCACGATACAGCTGTGTATTGCTAATATATCCATGAGGTGTGCTTTAGTAGTAATCAATACAATAAATGTAAGCCACCTTAATCTAGAGAAAGTTATGGTTTGAAAATGAAGGATTGCTTCTGCTCTGTTCTTCTGTAAAATGAGAGGCTAGTTTCCCCGTGCTGCAAGTAAGGCCCTGATAGTCACATCAGTTTAAGTATGGAGAACAAGTGAAAAAGCATTTGGTTTTGATGTCAAGATCTATGAGCTATTTGTGGATCATGACAACCGTAAATGGTGCAAAATGATATTTCACCTTTAGTAAGTGCTAAAAATCAGTATTTTGAATTGGTTTTGGAAGAAACCAGAAAACTATGTCACTGAACTGTCAGAAATAGTGAAAAAATTCTAGCTGATGCATTCTTGTCAAGGAAAGAAACGTGCTTAATACTAAGAGGTGCTGATCCACACCTGCATGTGGAAGGAGCTGTGGACAAAGCCGTAGTAGAGGCAGGCCCAGAAACACCACTACTTAGCCTTTTTCTTCTCCTTTCAAGAGGGAAAGAATACTTTCCTGAAAGTATTCTCCCGCAGGTTGCCTGAATACAAAGGCTGATTTCAGACTGGTGGGCCTCCTAAGGGAATCCCCAGCTGGTAAGGGCAGAGCAAAAAAGGTGTATGTGGCAGCGTGCCCTTGCTTTATTTGGCTAGGACTTAAAGGAGGTCCTGGCTCTTGAGAGCACAGGCCTTCCCACAAGCAAAGCTTAGCTTCCTGGACTAGAAGGTGTCTTAATAGCTCCACTATTGCTATTGAAATGGAGCTAATTCTGCAGTCTGTGGGTATATATGACTTGATTCTTCTACATTTACACAATGCTGTGCTTTCAACTGTGTATGTAAATTCAGATTTTGAAACAAAGCTAATGCATATAAAGGTATCGGAAATTAAACATGGCAAAGTTGTAGTAGGTACAGTAAGGGAAGAAGGGGCCTTGATTTCCAGGAGTTTAAAGCCAAACTTCAGAGAGAATGCAGGAGGTACTTTGAGCTGATAAACTAGCTTTTCCGTTGAGCTGTTTAAGAACATCTTTTGCTGTTGGTACATCACCCCAGGATTTCTGCTGCTGGTGCACTGTCTCAGAACAAATCTGATTCTTGAGACTATGGGCTTGAGGGATGTCCCTGGGAGGGAGTACAGAGGAGCTCTTTGTACTTTGCTATTGAGATAGTCACTGTGGGATTTTATCCATTTAGCCTTTTGACACCACAAAGGAATGTAGAAAATGCTCAGTAGTTGCTTAGAAGCTGTTGTTACTGAAGATCATTTATGGGAAAGTTTTCTCAATAGAATTGATTTGGTTTCCTTTACAGGCTTCTTACCTCTTGATCATCTCAGACTACGCTTTGGTTGAAAAGCTCCCTTTCTGTATTTTTTAGATCATTTGTTTCAAATTGTTGACTTCTAATACGGTTCAGTTGATCTCTAGTTTACTTAAATACATCTTGAGCCCCAAACTTCATGGGATAAATAAAATCTTCTGTTTCATAAAAGACAAATCCAATCTGCTGACTTATATCTACTGTTGTGAGCTTGTCTTGCAGTTTTGTCTAGGTTCCTGTCAGGAAAGTTTTATTTGGTATTGGCTTTTTATGAAAATAATTAGTAATAATGATTAGTCATTATTAGTATCCTCTCTAACTGCTTCTTAGCCCCACCTGTGCCCTACTCCTTGATAACCTGTTTTACCTCTTCTAGAATTTAGCTGTTTCTTCCAACTAGAGATCACCTTTGCCTTGATGCTTGAAGCCAGCATGGCTAGCTTTGAATGTTTTCCATGGGATTGTGCCTGTTACAGCTGTGATAAAGAAAAGCCCGGAGGAGCAGGCATGGTTCTGAACCTGAAGTAGTTCCACAAGTTTGAAGTAGTCACTTTGAACAGAGACCTTCCCTGCAAGAGTTTGAGAGATGGCAGTTCATAGATCAGAGGGGATTACATTTACACTTGACCTAGGGAAAAAAAAGAAAAAAAAACCACCAATGTGTATTGCAAATGTTATGGTTCCTTGTGCAATGAAGTCCTTGTCTGGGTTATGACAGCTATGTGGCTTGCTTACTTGAGCCAGTGCTCCCTAAAAGTTTTAAAATTCAGTAAGCAGCAGGGGAATTACTTGACTATATATTCAGATTTGGCTTTGTCTGCTTATGTGTTACACCACTTGATTATTCCATTCCTATGAGTTGTATGAAGTTAACATCTGATGTCACATTCACAAAGACCTTCCTGGGTGATTGCAAGTTATCAACAAGGCTTATTTCAAGCCAGAGACAAATTTGTCTTTGTTGGGGCAAGTAGTCTGAGATAACTGCATGGAAATGAGAGGTGTTTCTAGGCTGCTATGAACCAAAGAATACATGTGGAAGGTTAGAACACTTAAAAGCTAAAACAGCCCATGTAAAATGCAAAGAAAAGGAATATCTGTGTACAAACTGTTGGGTTTGGGTTGGATTTTGGTTTTTCTCACTGGAAGTGAGTCACTGTCAAGCCATGCAAGGAGTCTTGCATTCCTCCTCTGACAGTCTTCAGAAGCTTCTGTAGCCTGCCTTTTTATCTGAAGTACAGAGAGCAGTTCAGCAGGTAAGGAACAAAGTGGCCATCAGAGGTGCACTTGAAAAGCATGCTGATTTGGAGGTACACTCTGTGAGCAAAGCAGCTTCCCTTAATACAGATAAATGAAAAGCTGGATGAAGATGAAATGTCTGTTTCTCATATTCTTTTCAGAAAATAATGCTAAGCTTTCATGAAGAGCAAGAAGTATTGCCAGAATCATTCCTTGCCAACTTCCCATCATTGATAAAGATTGATATCCACAAAAAAGTGACAGATCCAAGCGTGGCCAAAAGTATGATGGCCTGCCTGCTCTCTTCTCTAAAGGCTAATGGTAAGCTTCTTGCACTCAGAATTCCTTGTTTCCTAACTACATGTTGGTTCTAGGATGCAAGGGAAACTTGGGATGGTTATATTAACATGCTGTATTTGCATGTCAGCCTGAGGTATTAGATTCCTGACATAGTTGGCACTCTAGATTTAGTTAAGTAATTATAAATATAAAAATTTCTGATAGCTAACTTCTGCTGCTGTCTTTGATAAAAGGTAGCTTTTCACTTAAGCCATTACCCTGCAAATTAGAAAACAGGAGGAACCGAGGGAGCAATTTGGCAATGAGAGCACACATTTTTACATCTTGAACAATGCACAAATAGTTATATTTCCCCTGCTGGCATTGGTAATGATACTTTTTCTTATGTGTGGCAGTGTGTGCTGGTGGGTAATTACCAAAACCTTCAATATGGGGAAGTACTTGGCTGTCTGCCTTACTGTGCACCTGAGGTTCACAGTTCCTTTGCGTGATTTGGTGCCCTCTTCTAGCGCTGTTTTCTGAGCCAACATCAGTTTCAGGATGGCTTTATGTGAAATAAAAGGTGTGCAGAGGGTTTATTCAGACTGACAAGATGTCTGCAGTGTGCAGTCTCTTTAGGGGATGGTCAGCTATGTTGCCATAAATCTGGTCTCTTTTAGGTACTGTGTGCCATATGGAATTTGGATCAGTGATTTCATTGGGATTAAATGTTAAAATAGATGGAACTCTAGTAATATTTGATGTCTGTGCTTTTTAAAGTAACTCTTTTCCTACAGTATTTTGTTTCTTTCTTCCTTCTTCAGGCTCCCGTGGGGCTTTTTGTGAAGTGAGACCAGATGATAAAAGAATCCTGGAATTTTACAGCAAGCTGGGTTGTTTTGAAATTGCTAAAATGGAAGGATTTCCAAAGGATGTTGTTATCCTTGGAAGAAGCCTGTGAAGTGCTTGACAGTGAACTGTTCCAGTACTGTAGTCCCTTAACAGCTGGGCAGGTAGTGGTGGGGATCTTCATATGGTCTAGCTGCACAAAGCCAGCAATCACCCAGCTTGGTAGAAGGGGCTATGCGAAAATCACCCATCACGCATTCAGACTGTAACTTGTTGGAAGAGGACAATGCTGCTGAAAACACTGTTTTAACAAAGAGAAACCTTGTCCTCTCCTGGTCCTGTGTGAAGTGCCAAGGAATCTTGCATGGGCTATAGCTTCTCAGAGGAATCCCTCTCAATTGGTGCTGTGGTTGACGACAGTTCTCTGCATTCACCTGTCAACAAAAAGTGGTCTCTGGCAGAAGTATCTATAAAGATGCAGGTTTTTTCTCTGTCATAGAGCAGGATGTGCAACTGGAAGTTGCAGAAATGGGAGGGATTGCTTGTGTCAATCAGCAAATTTAAAGATAAGTAGCTACAGTTCTATTTTTTACTATCTTTATGCTTGTTGATAAAGCAATGACCCATTGTCACTTCTAATGACCATTGGTTCAAGCTTTGTGCTTTGTTAGGGACAAATGTGCAGTGGTCTGTGGCAGAAGTCACTTAATGACAAACTTGTAAATTCGGTGTATATAAACTTAGCCGTATGCTGACTAACTTTTTGTTTACCAGTTTTTGTAACTTTTTCTTTTGAGAAGTGACATGGTATAGGTCCAAGATGGCACTTTTGAATAACCTAAAACCACAATGGAGAATGAATCTGTCCTCAGCACTGACCATTCTTACTGTGCCTCGTATCCAGGGCTAGAAACTGACCATCTTGGGTAAGGGGAGCAGATCCCAAATGATCCTTCCTTCTACAGCAGTTCATCGCTGCTTGTGGTTACCATTCTCCTGGGGCTGAAACAGCAATTCACGGGGTGGTCTGCTGAACTGTTCATTTTGGTAATGTTCGCATGGGATTATGGATGAAAGATCATGAGAGGGAGAGAGCTGGCCCCACAGCTGGGATTTGTCCTTGGAACAGTCACCATGTTTCAAAGCCTGTTCGTACTAGTTTGATTAAATCAGGGTCTTCAAGTCCTGCACATTTGTATCAAATAACTTTTCTATAAGAAATGCCACAATAAGCACATTTTTACACATTATTTAAATGGTTAGCTACTTTTAAATGTTCCAAGGGTTTAATGTTTTTACCCAGGACTAACATGTTTGGCTATGGGACGGAATCAGTGCAGTATGGGATCTGGTAGTGAGGTAGTTGCATCATTTATGAAATTGGTATTTCACAGAAGTCCCAGTGTCCCAGATACATAATTGGCCAATGGTATATACCTTGCAGTACCTTGCTGTTTTCACCTACAGCCATCAGCTGTCTTTATCTTCCTTTTTAATTTTCCTGCTTTTTTTTAAGTGGTGTGCAAAGGAAGTTCAGTTCCTTTTACAAGCCTCTGGCTGCACGGAAGTTGTTACACAACCTAGAAATGGCATTAAGACTGCGACCTGTAAGGAGATGCTGTGTTTGGCCTTCTGGTGCAGTGACATGCAGGATGTTTGGTTTGGTTTGGGTTTTTTTCCTTTGCAGAATGTGAACAATTTTTTAATGCTATAGCGAAGTATTTAAGTTGAAACAAGTTCATTTCATTTTTAGAGAGAGGTACGGGGTTGTGCTATGGGATTCCATGTAAGTCAGAGCTGAATGCCACTAGTTTTTATACAGCTTTGAGTGCATGTTGAGTAGATGATACCTTGGTTTATCAGGTTGGGGGCGTTTTGTTTCTTCATGGATACCAGAGTCAACTTACTTTTATCTGGATGCGTAACATTACAGCATAGGATACTTGTGGCCTTATTTCTTGGCTTTTAAGGAGTTGCCACATTTTCTTTTCCTATGACTTTGTTATTATTATAGAAGTTAATGTATAAGCCTATGGAATGTCAGGCCAATACCATCATTCTAGGATTGTAAAGTGATACGTTGACATATCTTTCATGGTTATGAATTTTCATTAAGGTTGGAATGCCACTTTCATTAATCTGTTTTTAGATCAACAGTATCTGTAGCAGAAAAAAACGACCTGTAAAACTGTATTTGAAGACCATGCAAGAAATAGAATAAAAATCGAGAAGTGAATGTAAATAAGAAATGTTTTGTGTGTGAGGTTTCAGAATCAGAAGTGGTTCAGCAATGCATGTTACGACGTGCCAGATGTGTTGGATTGTTGGATGCCCTTGGGATCGGCTGGCAGAGACACTTGTGTCTGGTTTTGGTGGTGGCACTGCATTTATGTGCCAGATACTTGTCTGTGCTGCTGCTTTTCAGAGGCAGGTATTCAGTGATCCTTCAGAAGTACTCGCCCCAAAGATTTTTGGGGTGACAGTAACCTTTCCTGTTAGCCCTTCTGCGAGTAGCACCAATTGAACTTTACCTGTTTCGTAAAAAACAATTTTTTCAAAGGTGGTCTCCAGTGTCTGGCAAAGCCACTGTGAGCCATGTTGCAGCAGTGCTTGTTTGCCCTTTCTTACTCTTTTTTGCCTCCTTGCTGGCTGCTGGGTTTAGAGGTTACTGAAACCCAGAAGAGCCTGCCAGCAGAAACAAGGTGAGAATGAAGTGACTTGAGGGGCAAACATCATAGCTCCACAGCTGTATATCCACAAAATTTAACTTAAAAAGCTAAACACCTAATATAGCTAAAGCATGTAGCTTCCTACTTAGAATGACAGCCAAGCAGAAGGGTTGGCTTGGGGTATGAAAAGCAGTTTTTTCCTGAGGTCAGTTCACAAGAGTTCATCTGTCTGCTGTGGAAGTGCACTGGTTATGCAGTTCAAGAGTTGTGTATTGCGGAGAACCATGATAACATGCAAACTAAGCAAGGAAATTAGCAGTTAAACTGTTCTTCTAACGCAGTAAACGTGCGCTGTGTTAAAATGTTAGTTTTCCTTCACAGAATCTTAAAGTGTTGCATATAGGCGTCTGTTTTCTTGACACCTGTTTCATGAAGTGAAGGCATAAGTGGCAGTATGACTTGTCTATGTCAAACACGTCTCAGTCTGGCAGACAGGTTTGAGCTCTGGTGTTTGTGCCAGGAACTTGTTCCTTTAAGGACACATGAAGCAGAAATGGGCTCTTACAGCCCTCACGGTCAGGGTGGTGGCTGCAGACAGGTCAGGTGGGGAATGTGTCACTGCTAGCCAGATGGCTGTGGAGAGCAGCTACCGCAGAAGCAAAGGCCTATGCTTGTATAACCACTGCTGAGTGAGCACTTGCCTTTTTCTGGGACCGCGTTTGGCTTTTCAAACCTCTTCAGTCATGTTTTTCTTGAACTGGCTCCAGCTGGAGCAGAGCAAATGGCCGGCTGGTGGAGGTCTCCTCTGCAGTGGGAGCAGAGCCAGCATCTGACAGAGAACATGGTGTGATCTCATCGTTAGTGGGGTTTAATTCAGCAGCTCCCTCCTCCATCCCTGCAGCGCAGACCAGGCTGTTTCCCTTTCTGCTTTGGAAGGCCAGTCTGGCGCTCTGCTCTCTGCAATAGATTTTGAAGCAGGATGTTGCCTCCTGTGCTCCAAGGCTCCTGCACTGCAGTCCTCAGCATCGCATTATGGTGCCCGTGCTTAAAGGGACAGAGATGAGCAGATCCCTCCCGCTGTGCCGCTGCCTCCATCCGTGTTACCCTTCTACCCTTCTAGTACCCCTCTGTGCCCCCAGCCTTCTGCCTCTCCTGGCTCTGTCAGTGCCCTCTCACCGGTGTCTGGGAAGGCTGGTGCCCTGGAGCCGGGACGGTGCCCCTGAGCAGGGCCATAGGTGGGCAACCGCTAGTGAGGGTGTCTTTCTGGTGTGGCATTTCCACAGCTGGTGGTGTGGGCGGTGCATGGATTGTCCTGCTAAACTTGGCTTTGGCTGAAGGCCAGGCATGGGCAGGAGACACCCCCCCCTTCCCCCCCCCCCACCCCACCCCCCCACCCGTTAAAGGATGTGGCACTGTCTTGCATCTCCTGGGTGGCTTTTGGGCTGCTCACCATCCTTGCACTGTAAGACCCTCTCCCATCTCCCCCCCCAGAAAAATCTTCTGCTGAAAGAGGCCAGTCACCAGGAAAAGTCATTAGGATCCTTCTGGGATAATAACCCTTCCCCTTTTATTGCGAGGAAATAAAATACTATAAATACGGCATTTCAGCAGGTACTCCCCCCTCCCCACAGCCGCTGCGCTGAGGGAGCCCTTCCCACGTGGGAACATCTCGCCCCCCTTGGTGGCAGCAGGGTCGTGTGTGTGTCCCCATGCAGGATGTGGGGCGATGCTGCAGGGCCCTTTGGGTGACCAAGCCACAGCCAGGAGGCGGGGCAGGCGGCACGGCACGGCACGGCCCTCCCCCCTCCGGCACGGCCCGGCCCGCCCCGCTCCCAGCGCCGCGCTGCCGCCTCATGGAGCCGCACGGGCCCGGCTGCCCCGGCAGCGTCCTCTTCGGTGAGCGGCGGCGGGCGAGGGGTGGGGGTGGGAGTGGGGACACGGGGAGGGGGACACACGACGTGTGGTGGGTAACGGACGTGTTGGGGCGGTGAGACGCGGGCGGGGGCGTAAGGGAGATATCAGGGTAACGAGGGGGGGGGGGGGCAGGAGGGATACGAAGGGGGTGAGAGAGAGATGGGAGCGGGGGGCGGGATAGAGTGGGGGGAGAGAGGGACTTTGGGGACTAACGGGGACAGTGTGGCAGCAGGAGAGACACGTGGGTGTGGAATAGACCGGAGGGGGAACGCGGTGCAGGGGGACGAAAAAGAAACCTGGGGGCAGCAGAGACACGGGGGTGCAAGAGGGACACGTGGAGGGCGCTGCTCGGGGGTGCCGCGGGCGGGGACACCGGGAAGAGCCCGTGTGTGGCCGAGGCACGGGAGTTCGGGGCCCGGGGCAGAGGGACACGTGTGCGGCCAGGCTCGGGAGGCAGGGGACACGGTGGCGGCCGGGGGGGACCTGCGCGGGAGCTTGGGGGTGTAGGGGGCCGGCAGTAATGGCGGGGGGGGGGGGGGGGGGGGGGACGGGCAGCCCCGGGGGCAGCCCCGGCTCTCGCCAGCTTCTCCCGCTCCTCCGGTTAATCCCCCGCGCCCGCTCCCACGTCAGCGTGTCGCGCAGCGGCAGAGCCGTGTCCCTCCTCCCCGGGCGGGGTTTCGGCTGGGGCTGTGACGCCCCCGCAGCACGTGGCCCCGCGCCCGGCCTGGAGCGCCCCCAGCCGTGCCCGGGGGGGGGGGGGGGGGGGGCGGGCAGCGGCCCCCCGGGCCTCTTGTGCACCCGGGCGTTGGTCCCGGCCCTGGTGAGCCGAGCCGGGAGGCGGCCGGGAAGGTGCCGCCCTGGGCTGCCTTCGCTGGGGCCGGTTCCTTCTCTGAGCTGCCGATGCCGGGACGGGTGCGTGCGGCTCGGGTCTGTGTTTTCCCACCCGCTGCACGCTGGTGAATGAGCCTGCAGCAAGCAAACACGCCCAGGGCGCGCTGCCTTTCCATCCTCCACAGGGTCAGCTGAATCCTGATCAAGAGCCAAAGACGTAATTTTGTGTTTCCCTTGTTTTTGTAGCTCTTTGGAAAAGTACGTAATAAAATCGGTATCAAGGCTTGTCTTGGGGGACTCCCAGCTCCCTGCAGCCTGGCCCCGCATCCTCCCTTCTGGTTGCTCCTCATCATTCAGGTCTCGCAGTCTGTGTCTTTGTGCCCAGACTCTGGCCAGAGCAAATATTTTGCTGACACTGGTGAAAGCAGAGCCACCTCTTTGCCTGCTCCCTCTCCTCTTGTCCGCAGTGCTGTGCCCTGGCTCTCTAGAGATGAGCCTTGCCCTGCCTGTGCTGGGGGGCCCTGGGCACTGCTTCAAAGCAGCCCGATTTGGGGACACCAGGTTTTGTCCCTGTATGGTGTTGAGCCAGGTGCATAGTTCTTGGGGACGCTTTATCCCAGAGCCCAGGGTGCCCTGATCTGAGGTTGCTCCTGGACATGAGAAAATAAATTAGTTTAGGGATGCCATGTGCATGCCTGGCTGGCACCTGGCCTGAGAACCCTTTGCCCTTGGTGGCTGGGGCTGTGTAATGGCTGCTGCAGCTTTTTCCATCTCCTCTTTCCAGGCTGTGAGCTGACTGCCAGTACCAAATCCTACACGTTTCAGGTGGATGAGGAAGATGACTCTGACCACATTTTGGCTCTGTCTGTGGTAAGAGAAATGAGAATGAACTGTGCTTGTCCTCTCCCATAGTGGTCCACAGCCTCACAGCTTTCCCAGGCTCATTTCCCCTTCCCTGGCTGAGCTGGACCATGGGACTCCCTTGAGTGAGGCCATGAGGCTGTTGCATTTATACGTTATGTGGAGGTGCTTGAGCGAAGCCAGCGGTGGCTGGAGGCTGCTCAGCAAAGGAATATTCAAGGCATGGGGTGAAGGAAAGGATTTTTCCTTGTGTTTGACCTTGCTGGAGCCTGCCACTAGAACATGCCCTGCTTGCTAGCTGGGTCTCTGGCTTGTTGCTCTCCAAGCCCAGGTAGATGCAGGGTTTCATTTCTGGCTCTCCCTGAGGGATGCTTTCTGTCCTGAGAGCACAGGACCTGCCAGCATGGATCAGATCAGCAGAAAATGCAGCCATCTCTTAAAGTGATTGCAGGAACAGCCATCCCAGTTGGGAAAGGCACAGAGCTCCTCCAGAGGTGGTTAGGGGGCAATTGCTGCAGGGAAGGGGTCTGTGCTCTCCCTGCTTTGTGGTGCTTGCGCAGCAGCTGGGTTGGTAGCATTGCTCATCCCACGGAGAGCCCCGGCTGTCCCTGCTGTGTCCCCTGGAGAGCAGTAGTTCACAATCTCTGCTCCCACCCAGGTCTGCCTCACAGACGGTGCCAAGGACGAGTGCAATGTGGTGGAGGTTGTCGGGCGAAACCACGAGAACCAGGAGATTGCTGTGCCTGTGGCAAATCTGAAATTGTCATGCCAGCCCTTGGTAAGAGGTTGTTTTGAAGGCTTGGGTGGGGATGACTGTGCGGAGCTGGACATCTCTGGATATTGTGGACATTTCCCCTAGAAACCTGACCATGTGCTGGTCTGCAGCTCGCAGGGAAATGCTCTGGGTGGCCTGTGCCTGGCTGCAGATGGCCTCAGAAGGACATGTATAACTGGGCCAGGTGCCTTGGTGAGGACTGCAGGGTATTCTGCTTTTGCCCCTAACTCAGCTCCACCTCTGTCTTCATAGCTGAGTCTGGACAACTTCAAGCTGCAGCCTCCAGTGACCTTCCGTCTGGCAGCAGGCTCTGGCCCAGTGCGCCTTGCTGGCTGGCACAGGATCGGTAAGGACTTGTGGGTGGGGAAAGGCTTGGTGGGAGGGAGGGGTATGGATGGGCTCCATCATGAACACCAGCCAGGGGGCCCCTGGGAGTTGCACTCGGTGCTGCCCGGTGTGTGTGCTCAGTGCCTCCTTTGTGCTGGTTCCCCACGGGCTGTCTCTGTGCAGGGATTCCTTCCCTGCTGTAAAGCCTTGCTCGGGTAAAGGGGTCTGGGTGACACATGCTGTCCTCTTTTCCCATGCCTGGCTGTTGCCATTCCCCTCCAAGACCTCCCTCCAGCTGAGATACAGCTTATTGCCTACAAGCTGCTATCAGAACTGCTCCAGTGCTCCTTGGGCTGATCTGCTCTTGGGGTATCTTGGGAGCCGATTGCATTTGCAAAGACATACATTGGTGAGCAACCGTTATTTATGTGTCCCAGTGCACAGGGAAGATGCTTCGTTTGAGGAGGATGATGACTTGTCTGAGGAGGAGGAACAGGAACTTGCTCCTATCATGCCAGCCAAGAAGTAGAGGAGGAAGCAGTAACTTACCTCCAGGCAAGGTGAGGGGCCACGAAGCCGGGTGGCTGTGACGCTGGTGTGGCAAGCATGGGCGAAAGCTGCCCTGCTGCAGGAGGCTGCTGGTCTCAATCTAGTTCTTCCTCCAGGTACTCACTCGCTGGGACTTCTCTCCCTGGACTGCTTTTACCTCGGACACCTCTTGCCAGGACCTCAACATTTGCTGCTTTTTTTTTTCTTTTTTCTGTTGTAACTTTTTGGGGAGCAGGGGCTGCTCCCAGCACTGGGGTGTCTCCTTTCCCACAGCCCTGGGAGGCTGCTCCTGAAGCTGGATGGATGCTGCTGGTTTATGCCCTCTCCCCCATCCCTGTGCTGGGAGTCAGGGATGGAGGAGGTGATCCTTGCCCTGTGCCTTTTGCTCTCCTGGAACTCTGCTCTGTGCAACCCCTCTCCCTGGCTCTGAAACACCCAGTACCGGCCCCCTTCCCCAGCAGATGGATGTAAAGCCAGTGGTGGGACAGGCAGTTTCACTGATTCTAGCGTGTTTGCTTTTCTTTACTCACAATTTGATGTTTTTTATACACTTGGAAGGGTGAAACCGGGGCCCAGGCTCTGTCCTCAATTGCAGTTATGGTGGGGTGGGATCTCACAGCCTAATTGATCTGGGGAGAGGTTCTGGGTCAATCTGCTTTGTAAAGAACTGTTTTTACACTGAATAAAGGTCTCTCAGGCATCAGGTCTGGAGGGGGGACACTGCTGGCTGGCAGGTTCCTGCTATGCGCACTTCAGTGGGAGATGCTCCTCTGTGTCCATTCCCTGACACTTGCTTTGCTTGGTGATGCTGCAAAGCTCCCAGGAGGGACCTGTGGGCTCTGCACACTTTGTGGCCCATGAGCCAGCACAGTGCTGCATCCAGGCTGCCAAGGGAAGGGGCAGAGTGGCAGATGGCTGTACAGAACAGAGACCTGGCTCCACGTGTGCTCCCAAAGGTAATGCAGCTACTAGCAACACCCCCTGGTGGGGGCCACATTGGCCCTGGTGCTGGGCACTGTCACAGCAAGGTCCTCGTGTTCGTGTCTTGCTCTCAGCCCAAGTGTCCTGCAGACGGGAGAAACACCAGCACCTGCAGGGTGTGGGACAGCTGTGAGCTCTGGCCTTTGCTGGAGAGTCGTGTCCCACTGGTCTGGGTACCTGGAGAGGGTTTGGTGCTTCAGTCAGGTGGCATTTCTCACCCCTGGGGGGCTGGTCCTGTCTTCAAATGTTTCTCTGGTGGATTCCCTGCATCTGTTCTTTCATATGTGGCTCGTGGTCCAATGCCTGTCCCAGCCCTCCTTGCTTGTGACACTGACTGTTGTCCCTGGGAAGCACTGTGTACGTCCGGCCCTGATGGCTCCGTCGGTGCCCTGGGACAAGGAGTTTCTGAGCTGGATGAGCTCCGAGAGAGGCAAATCTTCCAGGGGGGATCCTCAGCTCGGGCTCCATCCTAGGCTGTGAGCAGGGCTGTTTCTCTCCGGGGCCTGTGCAGCTCCCCTCCGCAGCCCCACTGTTCCCTTCTGGCCCCAAACACCCCTCGGTCAGCCCTGCTTGACCAGCACGGCTCGCCCCTCGCAGCACGGGGGAACGGGCTTGGTGTCCCCACCCCACGGCGAGGGGCCGCGCCTGCCTGGGAGGCAGAGCCGGCCGGGGGGGATGGAGCCCCGCCGTGGTGCGCGGCCCCCGCAGCGGCGCGGCGGGAGGGTGCTGGGGCGGGCGGCGGCGCTACCCCGGTACCGGGCGGCGGCGTTACCCGGTACGGAGCGGCGACGCTACCCCGCGGTATCGGGCAACGGCGTTACCCGGTACGGAGCGGCAGCGCTACCCGCCGGTACCGGGCGGCGACGCTACCCCCCGGTATCGGGCAGCGGCGTTACCCGGTACGGAGCGGCAGCGCTACCCCCCGGTACCGGGCGGCGGGCCCGGCGCGGGCACCGCTAGGTGGCAGGCGGGCAGCGCTGCGGGCGGCTCTGTGGCCCCGCCGGCCCCCGCCTCGCCTCCCCCTGCCCGCCCTGCCGGGCCCGCCGGGGCTTGCACCCGCTCTCCGGGTCTGGGCAGCCCCTGGGATGCACGGAGCATCCAGGCACTGGGATCCCGCTCCGGGTCCCTGGGTGGAGCGGTGTCCTTGGGTCTGGCCCTGCCGTGGGGATGGGTGCCGGTTGGGAGATAACGTGTCCCGGGGGAAGTATGGTTCCTCCTGCCTTCCCGAGGCAACAGGGTGCCCGGGGCTGGTGGTCTGTGCCCATGCCCACAAGCGCTGAGATCCCTCAGCGAATCTCATTGCCCTGGGGGTTTGCTTTGCTTGGTGATGCTGCGGAGCTCCCAGGTAGAAGAGCTCAGCCTTGCTGGGTGAAGAGATGCGGGACCATCCCCCCCGAGGGCTCGATGTGTGTTTGAGACATGCTGGTGGGGCACAGCACACCAGTGCCCTGTGCTGATGGTGCAGGAGGAGAGTTCAGGGCCATGAACTGAACCGTGGCTGTGCCAGGATGGTGCCCAGCCCCTGCTAGGGCTGGCACATGCAGGACCCAGTAGATCAGCCTGGCTGTGTGCGTGTGGGAAGGGGTCGGGGCTGATTTATCTGCCAAGCCTTGGTCCTGCTTGCTCTCCGCAGAGGAACAGCTTGGCCTTGGGGGAGATAAGAACCAGTAGATCATTTTTAAAAAGATGATTCTGGAAGGGTGAGCTGGGGGAGGCAGCTGGCCTGGAGCCCGGTGGGGGACAGTAAGGCAAGGGAGTGGGCACAGCTCAGCCCTGGTAGGGTGGTACGGCTGCTTCATGCAGGATGGGAGAGGCAGTGCTGGCTGACAAGGAGCATTTGGCCTCTTAAAGGGTAGAAGGAGATGGTTTCAGGGTTCTGGTTTCCTTAAGGGTGTCTAGGTATCTGGGACAAGGGGCTGTGGCAGGAGGGACAGTCCTGCCAGGGGGCAAATGTGGCATCATGAAGACTATGGTGCTGGTGGTAGGGGGTTTGAGGGGACACCAAACCTGTCCACACTGTTGCAGGACCAGCCCAGCCCAAGGCCTTGCCACAAGTGCTGCCTGGTCCCCAGTGCTGCTGCAGGGTGATGCCAGGGGAGAGGGAACATCCCAGTCCCAGAGGGAGTAAGGGAGGGGCTGGGGGGTGTTGGCACTACCAGGCCCCTTTCTAACTGACATGGGGAGGTTTGCTCTCCCCTCCCCAGCAATGTTACAGCCTTGATGTGCTCAGCTTGGGCAGAGGGAGATAAATGCTGAGATGGCAGGAGGATGGGAGGGGGGATGTGCTCACACACAGCGCTTAATGGGGAAGGATGGGATTACAGGGGTCACGCTAGGTGAGCAGCTTCCTTCGTGGAGCTGATGGTATCAAAGCAGGTGCCCCCGGCTGCAAATACCTTGGGCAAACAAACAGGGCTGTCTAAGAGCAGGTGAGCTTGGGCATGGCTGGGCTGGGGGGTTCTCAGGGGTGGTGGGGGACAGGAGGCTCACTGTACGTGGGGAGTGAAGTGTGGGGCCCCTGCTGTGAGGACTGCCTTGTTTTGCATGGGCACGGGGGGAGTTAAGTTGTTGTGTGTCTATGTAACATGTGGGCTACCTATGCTGGAGGTACATGTAAGGGTGCAGGGCCCATCACTCTCCCGTGGGGTGATGGAGGTACTAATACCAGGAAGTTATATGATGCTCCAACCCAGCTGATGGCTCTGGTGTTGCTTTGGGAGGTGGTTGGCTCTGAGCATCCCTCCTCTGTGCTGCATTTCAGGGCTCTGCATGCTGACATCCCTGGGGTTGGATCCCTCCCTGCTCAGGCAGCACTGGAGAGCCCTAGCCCTGGCTGGACCATGCAGCAGGGAAATATGGCCATAGCATGGCTTGATGTGGGGATCACCATGCACGAGCACCATGGTCATGCACCTATGCTGCCGCACTCTTCATAGCCCTTCTGAACTGGCCTGCTGTGCCCAGCAAGGGGCACAGGCTGCTCGCTGCAGCGTGTGGCCCAGATGAAGCCCCACAGGGCTGGGGCTTGGCTGCCTGCCTCCAGCCAGGTGGCTGGGCCAGGCCGGCAGCTTCCAGGGGATGCTCTGGTTTCAGAAGTCAGGTTTGAGTTGCTTTTTCAGGGATGGAGGGGCAGGATGGGGAGCCACTCTGCTGAGCGTGGCCAGGCAGCAGTTTTCCTTGTGATGCCCCAGATAGTCCTGCCCCAACAGTTTTCTTGCTGGGTTTCAGTTCCCCATGGCAGAGAACTCGGCCCTAGGGCAGCTGAGAGATGCAGCTGTAGCCGTGCTGTAGGTGGGGCTGGTCCCCTGCTCCATGAGCTCTCTGTTGCTCCTTCCCACAGTGAACTGGGGTAACAGTTTTTCTCTGATGCTTGACTGCCAGGGCTACGGAGGAAGCCAGTGGGACACCGCTGGAGATGCAGCATCCCCCATTATCCCAGGGTACAGCAGTTCTGCAAGGTGGGGCAGAGAACGTGGCACCTCGGTGGCAGCAGGAGCCAGGAAAAGGGCCAGCAGAGCCACCCTCTGCTGGGACCACCCTGGTGGTGGGTGTGATGAGCATCCCGTTCTCTGCAGCGTTAGAGGACTCTGCTATCCCTATTCTGTCCTGCCAGGCAGCAGGTACAGGTATCTCTGCTGTTGCCTCAGGGGGCCACGGGCACTCTAATGCACAGGGCTGGCCCTGGCAGAGCTAAGCTGGGGACACATTGCAACCAAGAAAGCAAGCAGCAGCATCTAGAAGAGCCAGGCTGCTGGTAATTCCCATCCTTTCCCCACTGACATGCCTTGCAGAGGGAAATGCTGCTGGTGCACTGTGTGGGAATAGCCCTGTCTGCTGGAGAAGCTGAAACTCAGGTCTGGGGTCATCTCCTGCTTGCTAGTGCTCGGCTGTGTGCTGGGTCCTCCCCAGCATGTATCGAGCTGGCTCAGGGCCTGGATGTGTGGGTGTTCACCCCACCGACTGCTCTGTGGGAGGAGAAGAAGCTCCTCCAGCTCTTGGCTCCACAGGGGGAGCTGGCAGCTGATATACCATGGCTCCTTCTGGCTGCACATCCTGGCACAGAAGGTTGCTTACGGCCAGGCTCTGCTCCGGGCATTTGCAGGCTGCAATAGCTGCTCAGAGTGTCTGCTCACAGCGGGGATGTGTGTCCCCAGCTCCACAGTGCTGCCCAGAATACAAGAGGTTTTTTTTTTTCATTAAGTTGCTGCTGTAACAGCTGTGACTTTACAGTCCACAGTAGGCACAGCAGAAGGTGCTGGAGGAGCACAGGGTGACACCAGAGCAGGGGTTGTGCTGCAAGTGAGGTTTCAACTCACAAAGGCATAAAACAGGTGCTAAAAGTGAAGATGGTTGGGCTGTGGTAGAGAGCCCCATGCAAGACAACCTGGGCAAGGCTCCACCACATCCATCCTGCAGGGTCTTCTCCTGCAGCCCCCATTCAGCCCACCTCAGGTTGGTATTAGCAGCTCTGTGCTTGACAGCCACAGCCGAGATGCCCGGAGGAGGTCGTAGGTGTCCTTGCCTTCCACCCCTCTGAAGTGCAAATCTAATCGCTCTGGTCTGGGCTGTCCCTGACACTGGCAGGACCATCACTGCTGGCCACACATCCCTGCCAGGGTCGGTGGTAGCTGTAGGGGTAGGGTCTGCCCAGAGCAGCTGGGCTGTGCCCCAAGGGGCTTTGGGATTTGCCAGAGGGATCTCCCCAGGGAGACACTTAACTGCAGGGAGCACGGGCACCTTGCGGTTTCCCTGTTCCCAGCCCCACCGCTGGCAGAGCCCTAGGCTGGGTGGGTAGGATTTGGCCTCCTTGGTGTCCTTGTTGGTGATAGCTCTGCACAGGGGCTGTGGGACACCCCATACCTGTTCCATGCTTCAGCGTCTGCTCTCCAGACAGGCTTTCAGGTGGATGGAGACCTCTGAGCGGCAGTGCACAAGGTCTTTGGGGCTGGATAGGAAGGGTTGCTGCTGATGGGAAGAGCCAAGGATGAAGAGAGCACAGGGGACAGGGATCTTGTCTGTAGGACATCTGCCCTGCTCCACTCCCTGGTGCTCAGCTCACAGGGGAAGGGCAGTGTGGTCTAGTGGTTGGCTGGGCCCTTGGGAGATCTCCTGGGGAAGAAGTGGGAGCAGAGTCATTGGAGAGATCTCAGTTTCAATCCGAACTCCCTGGGTGCTTGTTTCTGTGCCTAGGCTGGCTCCCTGCAGCCCTGGCCCCTGCCCCTGCACACCCCAGAGGTGGTGTCTGCACTGTGATGGGAGTCTGGGCGTTTTGTGCATGCCATGGCCATGCTCCAGGATGGTGTGAAACCCCCTGCCACAGCTGGTGCCTGGGAGAAACCAGTTACAGGTTGTGTCCAGGCTCTGGCTGTGCCAGGGGCCACATGGTCCCTGTCTTCCCAAAACACAGAGGTGCGCAGGGTGGCACAGAGATGAGACGTGGCCCTGGGCACAGGAGCTGGAGAGGAGCACGGTTCTTGTGCCAGCCCCAGTGCCAGCATGGGGTGGGGGCTGTAGGACTCACAGGAGGCGGAGGGCTGGGCTTGGGTAAGGGCTAGCAGGGGGGTTTGGGGCAGCTCCACAGGGCTGGCCAGCAAGGTAAGGGGCTATGGCCAAGCTGGAGGGGCAGCAGGTGCCATGGGGAGTATGCCCACATTGCTGTTTCTTTGGGGTTCACTCTTGCTGGCCCTGCTGCCTCTCCCCAGCACTCACAGGGCCATGTGGGGTGCCACGGGTGCTGGCTCCCCAGGGCCAGGGTCAGGACAAGCTGCAGCTCTGCTGGACTGGGATGTCAAAGGGGCCATAACCCTGGTGTTTTGCAAACTCCTGGGGTCAGCAGTTCAGCTGCCACTGACACAGGGGCCCAGAGACACACACGGGCATTTTGGGTGGATGCTGTAAGCAAACAAACGAAGGTAGAGTTACAGCCGATGGACAGCATGCACCCCCCACCCCCGGCCACTGCTGTTAGTTTTAGGCTTAAACCCACCGTGGGCTGGGCATGGGAGTCCTCTTCCTAAGAGGATCCAAACCAGAGCTGAATGGTCTGGCCTGGCTGGCTGGGAGCCGAGGCTGCACTCAGGCAGTGAAGGGCCAGTATTTTGCATTTCTGTCTCAGCTCCTTGTGGCCCTGAAGGAGCCTCTGAGCCCATCCCACAGAGGACAGTGACCCCGGCATTGAGTGATGGCTCCCACCTTCCTGGGTGGCCAGCGGAGCCCCCTCCCACCCAGCCTGGCTTTGACCCCCCTTCCCAGCCCTGCCTGATGATGTGTGGCTGGAGACCTCAAGGAAGGTGCTGCTGCTTGGGTTGGGGCTACAGTGCTGAGGAAGTTGTGCCAGCCAGGAATGTCTTGGGACCAGGTCCTGGAGATGTTGTTTGGTCTGTGCAATGGGGTCAGGAATGAACTGGAGCTGCCTAAATGCTGTGAGCACGCACATCCTCATCCACATGTCTGTGAGTGTCACCCCTTCCCCATGCATGTGTGTCATGGCCATTCCTGGTCAGGCTGCTCATTTACTGACCCCTGCTAGATGCAGGGCAGGTTTGCACAAAAATGTTCAACCTTGAGTTTAAATCACAGAGGGCCAGGGATGCCACCTGCTTCCTGAGCTGCTCCCATGTGAACTGCCATTGCTGGGAGCCTTTAGTCTGTGGGACTCTTTGTGGACCACTTCCCAAGCTGGGTGGCCACAGAGCTAGCCCAGTTCTCTCTCCTTGCAGATGGATGCAGCCTAGGGGTGCATCTCCCCTTCAGTGCCCTCCACAAGGCTCCTGGCCTCACTCAGCTCTGCCAGATCTTTACCCGTGTGCCTGGCTCACCTCTGAGCTCCCCCCATGCACTTGGGGGTGGATGCCAGAGATGAAAATAGCACTGGCCTCATCAGAGCCAAATGTAGCCATGAAGTGGATGCCTAACACCAATGGAAAATCCACCTGTGCATCCATGGACTGCCCTGGATGAACTCCTGCTCTGCCTGCGGATCAAGAGCAAAGCTGCCACATGCTGAGCCACCCAAGGCTGCCCCTGCCGTGCTGGCAGCCCTGCTGGTGTGGGTGGTGAGCTCTCCTTCCAAATCACCCAGCCTGGATGGAAAGCAGAGCCTAGCTTTGACTCCTCTGATCCACAGGAGCATCGCTGCCTGGGAGTCAGCATGCAGCCACCAGAGGATGATGGAGCCAGTGTTGACACCAGCACTTCTAGGAGCAGAACCAGAAGATATGAAAGCAAAGGCCACGTTCCTAAAAAGCTGCTGAGCAGGAGGGACAGGAGGTGATGAAATGGTCTCCAAAGGGCAGAGTGCCCAGTTCCCTGAAGCAAAGCTGTGAGAGCAGACTGCTGGAGAGGGACCTCATGGAGCCATGTCACCCAGGTTGGTCCTGCGCAGGGGTGGGTACAGCTCCAGGGGGCTGCAATTAAAACGTAGGGGTAGTATCCTGGCCTGGCATTCCCACCACCCACAAAACACACCTTAACCCTGCTGCTAGTAATTGAATAGAGAGGAGAATTAATTGTGAATGGGCTGTGTCTCCCCTCCCTGCTCCTCGTTTTCCCTGGGGCTGCCTCAGCGCTGTGGGTAGCAAAGACAAGGTCATTCCCATGCAATACATCCCGGTGGGGTTCGGCCAAGTTCCTTCCCTTCGGGGATGGGGTGGGGGGGGGGGGAAGGTTAATGGCTAGCAGTGGGATCGCCCCAGGCTGCTCGGCACTGCTCAGCCATGGAGGAGCTGCTGTTGCCTCTGAAACGCCCCATTAATGCTGCGGTCCCTTTGTGAAGGATCAGCGGGCAGGGCTGGGGGTGCTGGGCTGTGGGGCTGGGAAGGGAGAGGGTGGAGTGGGCTAGCATCTCTCTGGCTCTGCTGGGAAGCCTCCACGTGTTTGTTCTAGGGCAGTGAAAGCTGGTTTATGGCCAAGCACCTTCCAGGCACGGCTGTAAAGTCTTACAGGATCCTGGGTTTCGTGCATTTTGGCTCTCCATCACATGGTGTTGGAGGGGAGGGAGATGCTCGGGTGCAGGGCACTGTTGCCCATGCTCCAGAATCCTCATTTCTGTCTGCCCTTGCCTTTGGCTGACCCTCAGCCCCATGTCAGCCACCCCACTACCTACACTGTCTCTCCACTTTCAAAGGCAACCGCTCTGCAGGCTCTCCAAGCTCTCTGTGTCTGCGGAGAGAAGGTCTCCTTGCCCTCCAGCTGGCTCAGTGTTGCAGTGTGCTGTTGCAGGTGCTTCCCTCCTCCATCAGTTGGGATTAGTGCTGTGGTTCTGTCTATGTCCCTGGCCTGGCAGGAGCAGGGAACTGTGCCTGTTGGCCCTGGTCTGCAAGGGACAGCAATGTCCTGGTTGTTTCCTCACCTGAGAATTTCCCCTGGTAAAGAGATGTTCAAGCCAAACCTTCTGCAGGTGTTTTGCTGGCTATCCCCTCACCTCAAATTCTCCTGGCCTCCTCTTGTGATGCGAAGTCCTAGTTTGCTAGGAGCTCTTGCCTCCACTCACCCTAGTTTGGACTGGTTGTCCCTAAAGCTGTGGTTGGTGTGGCTTTTCTTGGCTCCACCTTTCTAAAATAAGTGATGTTAGTGGGGAGGTTTTAGGCTGATGCTCAGGGAGGAGCTGGTAACAGCTGTGCCTTGGTGGCTTTGACCTCTTGTGGGGCACAGGGGCTTACTCTGGCTGTCCCTTGTCCTGCAGCAGGAGAGGGTTGTCCGTGGACCGCTTCTGACCTGGACTGAGCCAGGTAGGGATGATGCCCTGGAAGAAGCAAGCTGGAAGCTGGAGCTGGGTCCTAGCTATGTCCTGCAGATGTGCTAAGAGACATCCTGGGGAGAGAGCAGGGATGGTGCTGAAGTGGCCCTGGATGGGGGATTCAGTGCTAAGAGTCACAGAGGGAAGGGGGAGAGAACTCCCACAACATCCCCTATGCTGTCTCCAGTCTCTGTTGTACAGTAACCCAGACAGCCCCCTCCCAGGGTCTCACAGATCCTCACCTGCTGCCCCCTACATCTCCTCAAATTCTCTCCATGTCCACTCATTGCCAGGCTGCAGTCTAGGCTGCTCCAGGAGCTGCACTCCCAGCTGCCAGGAGGCTTTATGTGCTGTGCAGAGGGGAAGCAGAGGTGGGGAAGGTTTGAGAGCAAGCCTGGACCCCAGCCGGCCTGGGACAGCCACCTCTGTGTCCTGGTTCCTCTCTCAGCTCCTGCTTCTTGGTGTTGCAGCCCTGTGGCTTCAGCTGGGCATCCTCAGCTTTATGGGAAAAGGGATGAGAAGGCTGCAGCTCACAGCTCTGGTGCTCAAATCTGCAGCAATTAACATCCCTGAAGAACATAAAATACATGAGCTATTCTCTGAGGGAAACACGCTTCTGTGCCTGCCCAGCCTAAACATGGTCCCAGTTCTACAGATCAGGGCAATGGAGCCACTAGTGGGGGACCAGAACTGGACCTGATGGGACCACGCTGGTAGCCTCCTCCAGGGAACACAGCCTGATGACTGCCTGGAGCACTAAGGACACAGCAGGTCCCCAAGTCTTTCTGCCAGGAGGGGATTTCTTCCACCAGCTCCACAGCAGCTGGGCCTGAGGCCCAGCTGGTCTCAGGAGTGCAGGGCTGGGATTTCTCTGCTCTGCAGGAGAGCCAGACAAACCATTTAGCCCAGTGCCGAGGGGACCCTTGCCCCACAGACCAGGGGGCTTAGCTCAGATGGCCTGTGAAGGAGCTGATAGGCAGGCTGATTTCCCTATTGCTGCCTTGCACAGAAGAGAGGCTTTCCAAAAACATTTTTTTAAACCCTAAAAAACAAATAGGGGACGCGTGGGATGTATTCTTGATGCAAACATGGGTGACCCTGTGGTGGGCTAGGAAGCACCAAGGGAAGAAGGCAAATGCCTCTGTGCAGGCACCCAGCTTCCTGGCAAGGACCAGACCGTAGCCATGAGCTGAGGCAGCAGCAGAGGTGGGATGAGCCCAGCATCCGTGATGCTGCCTGTCCCCGGCTGCTGTCACCACCCTGCTCATGTCTGTCCCCTGCCCAAAGGTAGGGTAGGATGGGGGCTGTGGAGGCTTTGTCTGTGGGCCCGAGGATGGCTGGCAGGAGCATCGTCTGTCATCTACTGTCAGGCAAAGTGTGGCCGCCCCTGGGTGATCCCGCACCGGCTCGATTTTACAGCCCTGACTGGCACTTGAGCCTGTTTGCCGAGGGCAGGGGCCACGCAGGGCTGTCAGCTCACGGCTGCTTCTGACCCCGTACGGGACACCATAAATCTCCCAGTTTAAAGCAGGCTGGGCTGTGGCTGTGCTGGACACGGTGCTGTTGAACATGGTGTGCGGTGTGCAGGATAACGCGCGGCCCAACCCTGTGCCCGCCGGAGGTAAAGCAGGGGCAGCCGCTGGTGAGCAAGAGCAGCATCTGAGAAATTGTCAGTGCCTAAGCCTCTTGAATTTTTTATACGTAAAAAAAGCAAGGATTGTCTGAATTTAGAGCATTGGGAACATCTAGTGCTGCCTGCTCTGGTTTTGCCTGGTTTTCCTTAGGCAACCCAGAGAGGTGGATATGTGGAACTGCCTCGGTCATGCTGTGGCACACCAGCTGTTCGCACAGCTCAACATGGAGAGTTTTTCTCCCAAGTGTGTGCTGGACTGACAAGCTGAGAGCACGAGCGTGTGCCACCCATGGAAACCCACTTCTGCTTCAGCAGAGCACCCTCGGTATCCACCCTGCTTGTTCCTGTGGTGCTCCTGAAGACTTCCAGTTGATTGGCCCAAGACTTCTTTCTACATGTAGGAAAACCACTCAGAAACATCCTTCTGGCCTTTTGCACCAAGAAAAATGCACAAAGGGTTGATTTTGTGGGAAATTTTGGCTGGAGCAAGACAGCTGCCTGCCGTGTGCTGGGCTAGGTCTGACGATACTGATGGCAGGGGCTGTTTTTTTGCCTTGAGCTCTGTGGGGCCAGCCCAGGGATGGGCAGTGCCCAGGCTCCTCTGCCAGCCTGCAGCACCCCCCCGGCAATGGTGATGCTGGGCAAGCCCAGGTGAGACCCCCAGCATCCCTGGGAGATCCATCCCTGGAGGTGGTTGTAGTCAGCACTTTGGGGTGAAAGGCTGAGTGTGCGGGGGGGTGTGTGTGTGTGTGTACATGTGTCTGGGGGCACTGGGTGCCTGAGCAAGGGGGAAGATGCGCAAGCTGGATGTCAGCGTGTGTGCGAGAGGGAGAAACGTCCTGTGCCTGTGACTGGTGTGTGTATGTGCATGTAGGGGGGGGGAATGTATTTTGGGGTTGGGGGTGAGCAAAGAGTGCGTGCCTGTGCTGAGGAGGGGGGGGCTGCAGTGTGTGTGCACAGGGTCACATGTGTGTAGGGGGTCTGTGTGTGTGAGGGGTGTGAGTGGGCAGGAGCGGGCCACGTGCGAAGGGCCGTATGCGTGTGCAAGCTGTGTGCGCGCGGAGGGCCTGCACGGGGGTGCGTGTGCGGGCTGCGTGCGTGCCTGTGTGTGTGCAGGGGCTGCACAGGCGTGTGCAGGGCCGTGTGCGTGTGCAGGCGGGCCGTGCCCGCCCGTGTGTGCCTGTGCGGCGGTGCAGCCCGCCGCTCTGTCACTCAGAGGCCGGCTGACAGGAGCTGCCTCTCCCGCGGCGGCAGATAGCGCTGATTGCTGATTCGAGGAAACAAAATAGCAATTGTAATTATGGGCTCTGATAAGATAAAGGAGGGCGCGGGGAGCGCGGGGACCGGCAGCGGGGCACGGCCGGCAAATTAGCAGCTGTCACTCAGCGCCGAGCAGGCGGCGCCGGCCCCGGCCCCGGCCAGGTACCGGCCCCGGGGGCCGCCCGCCGCAGCCCCGCCGCAGCCCCCGCCCCGGTGCGCAACAGGTGGCGGGGCCGGGAGCGCCGGGGCTCGCCGGAACAATGCAGCCCTCGGCGGCCCTGCCCGGGCTGCGGGGCTGAGCCCCGTCCCGCCGCCGCCGCCCGGCCCCATGGCCCCGCACCGCCGGCCCTGAGGGCGCCCGCCCGCCCCACCAGGTAAGCGCCCGGCGGGGATGCTCGGGGGGGTCCCGCTGCCCGCTCCCCACCCCGGCTGCGGTATTTGCTCAGCATCGCTCGCTCTCGGGACTCCGACCCCCTCCATCCTCCCCCCTCCCGGTAATCCTTTTAATGTCTGGCACGTCCCGGGAGGGCTTGCCTGCCCGGTCCCAATCCACAACGCGCCCGCGGAGCGGCGAGCCCCCAGCGGGGGAACCGCAGCCCCTACGCCCCCTCCCTCCCTCCCTCCCAGCCCTTAAGCCCCGTTTTACGGATGGGGAAACTGAGGCACGGGGCTGGGACGGCGTCCCGCCGGCGGCGACCGCCGCGGAGCCCGGCGCTTAGTGCCAGCCCCGAGCCAGGCGACACCTGGCCCGCCGCCCCCTCTGCCTGGGCAGGTACCGCCGGGCCGGGGGTCGGGGGGCGAGGGGGCGTCGGTCCGGCCGGGCTTCCCCCTGCGGTAACGGCGATCGCCCCCGGGGCTGCGCCCGCCCCCGCCGCCGGGGCCACGGGCCGGGCTCGCCGCCTCCCGGGGCGGCAGCGGGGCCGCGGAGCGGAGCGGGGCGGGGGGTGCCCCGCGGCGGGGGGGCCGCCGGCCCTGCGCCCCGGGGGCTGGGCGGGCGGGCGGGCGGGGGCCTTTCCCCTCTGTAGCCGCTTGTGCCCTCCTTTCCTCGGGGCGAGGACGCGCCGGCAGGGCGAGAGGAGGCGAGGAGACGAGGCAGCGCCGCGCCGCGCCCCCCCGGGCGCTCCCCGCCGCCGCCGGGCCCCGGGCTCCCGGCCCCGCACCGGCCCCGCCATGGACCCCTGCTCCTCGCTGTTCAGCTACGTGTGAGTACCGGCAGCCCCGGCCCTCTGCCCCCGGCCCGCCGCCCCCCCCTCCCCGCCCCCCCTCCGGTTCACACCTTTCTCCTGCTTTCTCTCCCCTCTCCCAGGTTAATGCACTTGTTCGTCCTCTGCCTGCAAGCCCAGGTAAGTGCCCGCTGCCCGCCCGGCTTTGTTTGTCCCCGGGGGCTGGGGGGTGCCCCGCAGCCGCCGCCGAGCGCCCCGGGCTCGGCAGGGAGGGAGGGAGGACGGAGAAACACTTTAAAACCCAGGAGACAAAAGTCGCCCGGCTGTAAAAAGCCGAGGCCGAGGGGGGAGCCCCCCCCCCGGGCTGCAAAATAACGTGCAGCGGGCTCGGGCTGTGAGGCAGGGGGTTCCCGGGGTACCAGCGAATCGCGCAGGGTTAGTTTTAAGCAGCTTTAGGTCCCGTCCCTCCCCGCCTCTGAATGGCACTGTGGATATACCCCCGTTCCTCCTGTCCGGCGTTTTCTTCCTATGCCGCTTCATCCAAAAAAAAAAAAAGTAAAGCGGAATTAAAAAAGAGGAAAGAAACGCCGCTAAAACCTTACTGAAAAGCGCAGGTTTTGATTCAGCTTAAAACTGTCAGACTTCAGCATCGCTGGTTTGTATCTGCCAGAGACAGAAGTGTCACGAATAGATTAAACAGCTTGGGCAGAGCTTGTGCAACACCCGCATACCAGCAGGCACGGGTCGCTGGGAGCAGTGTGCCTGCAAACTGGGGTGAAACCCCCCTTCCCCCTGAGATCACAGGTGCAAAAGCTTTGTTTAAAATGCCCTTTAAGCTCCCTTTTTTAAATTTTCCTGGAAGGCTGGAAAAAAAAGAAAAAATAAAAATCTAGTTTCCAGTCGAAAAGCGGAGGGAGCGAAGCGCTGGGAGTGTGCAGTTGTATAAAAACATTGCTGTAATATTTTGGAGTATGAGATGGAGACCAAATAGCAGCATGGCTAATGACCTCTCCTCCACATGGTACCCTCATCAGAGCTGGGGAGAGAATCCTGCTGCATTATCCAAAACCCGTCTATAGGAAACACACATGCACAGGCAGAAGCGGAGGGAGAGAGATGACATTGTCAAGGGGAGATATCTCTATAAAGCCAGCTTTGGAAGAGCAGTGGCTTTTGCTTTTATTGGGTTTTTCTGTTGTTGTTGTTGAAGACGGGAGGAAATCTTCCCATTTGATGTGGGGGTGGTGGGGGGTAGTCCCAGCCTTCTGATGTTGAAAGGAGCTATCTCCTAACATTTGCTCAGAATACATCTTTATAAATGTCAGGGAGCAGCGAAACTTTCCAGACTTAAAAGAGGGATTTGAGACGAGGGGGGAAAAAAAAGACTTCTGTGCAAGCTCGTGAGCCAGGGCTGAGGGGGGAGCAGGTTTGGCCGCTCATGAAAATCATTTAAAGCCCAGGAGCAACAGTGTCAGGTCTGGAGGGGCTGAGCTCAGCTGCGGCTCTGGGGCCAGCGGGTGTGCTGGGCATGGGCACCGCTCTGCCGGCACCGAACAGCTGGCTGTGGGCGAGGGACAGGTTTGCATGGGCAGCACGTGTGTATCCTTGGGTGATTACGCCACTCTATACCTGAGCTGGGGCATGGTTTTCTCATGATTTTTACACCTTATAGCTCTACCTTCTCTGGGGACTTCGTTTTTAAAGAGCTCAGTAAGTGGGGTGTTTGGGAGCAGAGCTTGGGACCCAGAGGAAAGGCAGCTGTTGGGGTACGTGTCCGGGGCAGCAGCAGCAGTAGTGTGCTCCTGCAGAGGCGAGAAAGGTGCGGGATGAGTGTGTCAGCCCCTTTGGGGGGCAGCCCAGCGCCCTCCCGCCCCTCTCCAGACCCCCTCCACCTCCCAGCCTTGATGCCCATGTTTGGTACCCCAGTGCCAGCTGGGACCCACTGAGTCCCCGGGGCGCCTCTGGGGTCACTGAGCCCTGTCATGCTCCCGGGTCACCTGCCTATCTCTGCTTAGGGCATGTCTGGAACTGGCACGGCTCTGTAAAGGGCTCTGGTCGCTGTGTCCTGGAGCTTAATGCTCCTTCTCCCAGGGAGGCTTTGGTGGCGCAAGAGGTACCACTGCCGTCCCGGCTCTGTGCCTCCCTGTAAAGCCTGGCTGGAGGCCGGCGATCTCTGCTCAGCCCGTTCGTTCCTCTGAGGAGTAGAGATTATAATGGTGTGTCGTATATTTTTTAATTTCCTAAAGGTAACTGTTCAGTCCCCACCTAATTTTACACAGCATGTGAGGGAGCAGAGCCTGGTGACGGATCAGCTCAGCCGACGGCTCGTCCGTACCTACCAGCTGTACAGCCGGACCAGTGGGAAACATGTGCAGATCTTGGACAACAAGAAAATCAATGCGATGGCAGAGGATGGGGATGTGCACGGTAAGGACGTGCAATGGGGGCGGGTGTGTGGGGGAGCTGGGGAGGTGTTCGCAGCCCAGCGCAGCGATTGATGATTTCCGTCCTGTTTGTTAGCCAGAAATCATTAAAATCGTTCGGCTTGTGGGGGCTTGTAAAGGGAGAACATAGGGGTCAGCGATCAGCGGCTGTGTGATTCAAGGTGAGGGCAGGTTCCCTGTGCTGAGGGAGGGGACTGGTTCTTGCAAGATGGGCTCTGCTCCCTTCTTTTTCATTCTTGGTTTGCACCTGACTTGGAGGGCTTGGGGCTGTAGTGTGCTGAGCAGCATCAGTCACTTCAGCCCTTTGCAGGGCTGGGAATTTCTGAGACTTTCTTTTGGAAAAGAAATGGAGAGAAAAGTTGAAAAAGAAAAGGGGGTGGAGGGTGGCAGGGGGACACGGCTGCTTTGGAAACCTTCCCTACACTAGAACTGCCCAAAGTGGCGTTTCCCTGCCCCTCCTTCCTCAAAACAAACCCTGAGCAGAGGCTCAGCGAGGCAGTTGGCTGTGGGTGAAGATGCTGCAGCGTCTCCAGAGACAAAGCAGGGGAACTCTGCAGGCACAAGAGCCTGCACTGTGCCACGGCCCCTCTGCCATTGCCCTGGCACCCTCTCCCCAAAACCTCCCCCCTCCCTGGGGCAGGGGGTCCGATCCCTCCACTGGGGACACTCAAAGCCCAAATACTTTGATCGTGTGCGCTAATGACACATTGGGACGGTCAAATGCTGCGCAGGGGTCAGTGGGGCCAGCGAGCCCCGGCACTGCCGGGGGCTGGCTGCGTGAGGCCAGATCCTGCACCCGCATCAGGGAAGCGCCTGTATTCCTGTGTGTTGTACATAGGAATCACAACTGTTTTTCTTTGGTATTAGCTGCAATTTCCCTTTCTTGCTTGGGGAGATTAGTAGAAACACTTTTTCTTCCTTCCCCTTCTGGTGTGGGTGTTTGGGTTTTTTTGTTTGTGGTTTTTTTTTTTTTTCTCTCTTCGTTTTGGTTTGGCTCAAAATTTCATGCTGGACCTTAGCAGTGCAAGCACAGCGTGGATTCCATCTATATGGTATTCCATACATCCAGCATTAATCTTCCAAATAAATTATTCCCACCCTGGAGCAGCTCTGGCTTGAAAAGGCATTAGCTAATTTCCCAAGCAAAAAATCCCATCTTGTTTTAGACCTATAATGCCTGGATTTCAAAAAGCAGTTAGTGAATATTTAAATAATGACCAGGTTTAAATAAGGCCAGAAGGAGGGGACTGGTGGTGGCTTGAAAAACTCTATTAAAATGTAATAAAAAAAGGTTAAGCATTTGAAGAGCTAAGGAAGAAAATGAAGACTGATCTAAACCAGAAAGAGAACAAGCAGTTTTTCAGATGTAAAGTTTTAAAAGAGTTGCAAGTCTGTAAATGTTAAAATAGAGGTTCAGGATTGTTCTATATGAATCTCTAGGGAGGCCCCCATGTCTGGAAGAACTATTAAAACGCTTCTTACTTTCACCTTTTTTAACATTTCCTGAATACTTTCTCCTCTTCGCAGTCCAGTTGGGGGATCAAGTGTGTCTCGCTGCATTTTTTCAGCATTTACGTAGCCACTTTCCCTTCAAAGTTTGAGCATGAAACATAATTTTACCGGGATAAATCTGTCACTTAAGTGAAAGAATAGAGTTGAAAATGTTAAGCTCCCCCTCCCCTCAAAAAAGGGGAAAACCAAAAATAAGGACTCCCCCAAATCATTATTTAGAAATCCACTTTTGCAGCAAAGAGCCTCCCTTCCTGAGCCCTCCCTTCTGCTTTTTTTTTTTTTAATCTCATTTTTGGGGGGTGGGTGTGTAAAAGGGGTTGATTTATTTTTGCAGATGACCCCTTTCCCCATGTTGATATTTTTACAGCCGACTTAACATCGAGTCTGGTGTTTTCAGTTATCTGTCTTAATTGTCAATATTTGATTGACTTCTTTTAATTCTGAGGGAAGGCGGGCGGCCGGTGCAGCCTGGCTCGCCCCTCGCAGGCTGTGCCTGTCACCGAGCAAAGCGCTGCTGGCCGCAGCCGGGGCTGAACCCCGCGAGCCGCCAGGGATGCCGTGCATCCCTGCCAACTTGCCGGTTTCATCTGTGCCAGGGTTTTCTGCTGGTCAGGGCTGGGGCTTGTGGGGTTCACGGCTTGCCTGCATGGGTCTAGGGACAGAGGTCTTTGGGGACAGGTTGTCCTCATCCTCTGCGGGTGGCAGGGCTGGGCTCATGCGAGGTGGCAAACCTGGCCAGCGGCTGTAAATCACAGCTGCCCTTTGGAGGGGGAAGAGAAGAAAAAAAAAAAAAAAAAAAAAAAAAAAAAAGGCCAAAAGAGAAGTGACGCGCATCTTTAAAGCGGGGTTTTGTGCTCACTGGGGCCGAGGCCTCCCTGCTCCCTCCCTCCTTCCTCTGTCCCTCCCTCCCTCCCCGCTTTTTCTATCTCTCTGAGAGAAAAATCAATTCTCCTCGAACCTTTTACTGCCTCAGAGATCAATTCCTCACCCTTTCCCCAATATAGATAAATAGGGGATCACTGTCTCAGCGCTTCCTTTGCTGAGTACTGTGGCTCTCGTGGCTGGTTTTGGGGATTCTGGGTGTGTGCCAGGCTCTGGGCATTGGTGCTGGGGTGGCATAATCTGGAGCTGGCTCTTCCCAAATTTTTCAGCTCTCATAGTCCAGGCTGTGCCCAGCTGGGGTAGGGGGGCTGGGGGCATGGGGCAGTTTGGGGATGAGAAGTGCTGCAGGATGATATTAGCAGGAGGAAGCGTGGAGATGGGGTGTCTGTATGTACCTCAAGCCTGCCTGGCCCAGCAGTGCCAAATCAGTTGGCCTGAGTAAATTTTGGGATGCCCTTTCCATTGCTCAACTCAGCTGCTGCCAGCACTGTCCACCCCCTGTCCCCCACCCTTGGTGCCTCTGACCTCAGCAGTGCCTGGGATGCAGGATCAGGGCATCACGGAGACAGAGAGGCAGCAGTCTGCTCCTGGCCCAGAGGGTGATTTAGGCTCGCTTTAGCTTGTGTGTGTGCCCACAGCCTCCTGCCATTCGGAGCATCGTTTTGCAAAGCCACCCGCTTCACAGCTGCATCGTTGTTCTTGCTGGGGCTTGCCGATGGCTGAGCATCCTGGGGTAGAAATGTGCAAGCCAGGGTGAGCCACAGTCCTGAGCAACCAAGCAGCCCTTGTGCAGAGGTTGGAGAGGAGAAATAGGGCGTCAATGGGCTTATTCCCATAAGGCTAGACACTTGGAAGGCTCATGGGCTGTGCTCTAATTACCTTGCCAAATTGCACTTACAGTGCTAGGGGCTGATGCTGGGCAAGAGGTGATGGTGGTGAGATGGGACAGTCCTGGCTGGCTTTTCAGTGCCACGGGGAGATCTTTGGTGCTTGGCACAGCCCTTTTGAGGTGCAAACAGGTAGCCACCATATCCATCTGGGCTTGTGCTGGGGACAGCAGCTGCAGGGCCGGGGAGAAGGATGTCCTGTCCCCATCCTCCCCCTTCCCTGGGGATGGATGGGCTTTGGGGCTCGGGTTCCCAGGGCGAAGGCAGGGAGGGAAGGTGACAGGTCTATTTATAGGCGGCCCATCGACCCAGCGATTTGCATAGCTCCTTCGGAAGTCGATCGATGCCTCCATTAAAAAACTGAGACCAAATCAATACGCCCTCTCGACTCGTGCAAAGGTGAAAGGCATTAAAAGGATGGCCGTACCCTTCACGCCTCCCCTGCCAGCTGCAAAGTCACTGCTCCTCCTGCAGCCCTGGCCCAACAGAGACACACAGAGCGGCGTCCCCTGGGCTGGGGACAGCTGGCAGCACGCCGTGCTCTTCCAGAGGGTGCCTGCCTGCTGCCTGCCTGCAGGCTCGCCCAGACCTGCCTCTGTTTGCAGGACAGCTGGCTTACTCTCCGCTGGCCGGTGTGTGCCCTGCTCACTGCCCTGCCTCCCTTCCATGATGCTTCTCTAGCATCTAAACTGCTGAGCCCTGCGGAGCTGGGTGGGGCGGAGCTGCTCCCCCTTCAGCACAGCTCAGGGTGGCAAAGGGATGTGCCCAAGGTCATGCAGGGACACAGTGGCAGGGTAGAGGGACTGAGGCAGGCTCTTAACCTCATGCCCTGATCTTAGGGCTCTGTGGCCCAGTCACCAGAGAGCGTGTGCCTGCAGTGCCCAGCACCACGGTGCATTGCTGGGGTTTCCATCCCCGTGCCTGCCTCATCCCGGAGCCTCCGTCTCTGACCTCCATCTCTCTTTCCTGTTGCTCTCCCCAGCCAAGCTCATCGTGGAGACGGACACCTTCGGGAGCCGTGTGCGCATCAAGGGGGCAGCCACAGGTTTCTACATCTGCATGAACAAGAAGGGGAAGCTGATCGGCAAGGTAGGGTGCTGGGCAAGCCAGGGAAGTGGTGTGGGTGCTGAGTGGGGGTTGCCAAGAGAGGAGCTCTTACCCAATACAGAGCCCGTTAGTGGGGATGGGGAGGTGAGGTGGGGGTCCCCAGAGCTCCGCGAGCCCAGCCTTTTGGAGGACAGGGGGATGAGCCATCCTGCAGCCCGGGTGGCAGGAGGCAAGGCGTGGAGCAAGGAAGGCAGGCGGGTGCCGTGTGGGGCGCATTCCTTGTATCTCCCCGAACAAATAGGCGGATTGCTGGGCTATTCTCCCCGATTACATGGTACAAGTGCCAGGAATGTTAAGATGCTCCGTGGGGCTGGCCCCAAGGCCTGGCCTGCCGCACACGGGTTAGTCACGCCCTCCCTCCAGAGCCTCATGCACCCTCCTCGGGGGCAGAGGCGGGTGGATGTGCAAAATCCCACTGGGACAGTGATTGTTTGGGAGGATTTTCCATGGCAGCTCCTTCCCTGGGGCTGGCTGATTCGGGTCACCTCCCTGGTCCTGCTGCTGGCTGTTACGGGGAGGGGCTCAGCCCCCAGCTGCCCTGTGCTCCCTGCTACCTGTGTCCATGGGCAGCATCCCTACAGACCCCACGTTACCACTCCTGCCCCTTGATGCCCATCCTATATTAAAGACCCCAGTGAGGGTAGGATGGGTGTGTGAATCGCCACTGAGATGGACAGTTTGCTCATGGTGATGCTGCTGAGGCAATCCAGCCTCTGATATGGATGGGGGCAGGATGGGAGCAGGCAAAAATCCCCTTCTGGCTGCAGTGGAAGTGGAGGCTGGGACAAGCTGCACTGGGGCTTACAGCCCAGGGCTGACATCACACTGGGGATGTGAGCCGCAATGAGCAGCATCTGTCCATGCCACGATGCCTGGTCCCCACATCTTTCTAAGGAAAAGCAGATTCTGGGCAATTCTGACCTGTAGGAGAAGAGGTGGGAAAAGTGAGCCCTTGGCTGCCCCCAGGCACTGCAACCCTGTTGCAGCATCAGCCAGCCCAGTTTGCAGCAGAGAGAAGCAGCCCTCTGACCCAGCACCCGTTGCTTAAATCTCTTCCTCTGTTCCCTCTCAGAGCAATGGCAAAGGCAAGGACTGTGTCTTCACGGAGATCGTCCTGGAGAACAACTACACGGCGCTGCAGAACGCCAAGTATGAGGGCTGGTACATGGCCTTCACCCGCAAGGGCCGCCCGCGCAAGGGTTCTAAGACCCGGCAGCACCAACGGGAGGTACATTTCATGAAAAGGCTTCCCAAGGGCCACCAGACCACCGAGCCCCACAGACGCTTTGAGTTCCTCAACTACCCCTTCAACCGGAGAAGTAAAAGGACTAGAAACTCCAGCTCCAGGGTGGGCCCTTGACGTGCCTGCCTCTGCCCACCCTGCCCTGCACCTCTCCTGGAGGACTGTCCTCTGAGCTGGGTGGACTATATGTAGAGACTTTCCCATATGGGTATTAAATAAAAAAAAAAAAAGGGGGGGTAGGGGGGGGATAAAAAAAGTTACCTGCTCTAGTTGATAATTTGGGGGGGGTGTTTGGTTTTTACAAAAAAAAAAAAAAAAAAAAAAAAAAAGAAAAAAAGAGAGAGAAAGAAGAGAGAGGCTCTATTTTTGTACTCCAGCTTTAAAAGAAATGAAATGTTCAAAGACTGGTGAAAGGGGAAGAACCCTTCACTTAGAAATGTTCTAGTCCGTTTGGGGTCGTGCTTTATTTTGTAATTATTTTTTTTTTGTAGCTCTAGGGGGAAAGGAGGGGAAAAGAATTACCATTTAAAACAAACAAGCAAAAAAAAAAAAAAAAATGGAAATCCAAAACTGGGAGTGATGTGCTACTTAAATGAACTGAATTAACACCAGAGAAGATGAAGAGGTTGAAAAACAATTAAGGGGAGGGGATTATTTCAGAGATGGTTGGAGGCCTCCCAGGTGGGTTTTGCAGCTGAGTGATGTGTGGGCACTGCATGTGGGGGCTGGCTGCGACAACACCTGGGCTGAGGACCACTGGATGCTTTCCTTCCTCAGATGCGCCTGCTTCTTCGGCTGAGCAAGGGCTTGCTGGAAGCTGCTTGCATCCTTCTGAAAACGCTGCTGGCTTCACAGCTCCCAACTTACTCTTTTTCTCAGGAGGGGACAGGGGTGATGGACACCCCAGAGAAAGTCCTGAACTGACTTGGTACCTCTTACCCACAAGAGCATCTTTGGCATTTGGTTTGTTTTAAACTACTAAGGTGAGGCAGTGGGCGACGGCTGCCACGGAGTGGGCTGGTAACTGGTATTTTCTTTTTTTTCCATGTGGAAAATGTGAACTTCTCACCAAAAATTGATATTTTTTTCCTGTCTATATTTTTTATCAGATGGAAGTTTTCATCCATAAGATTAAAAAAGTTTACAAATTACTGTGGAGCCATTTTGGGCTGGTTTTGTCATAATATTCAGTTTGTGGTTGGCACTTCCATTGTCAACCATTTCTTCCAGGTTTGCTTTTTGATAAAAAACCACTGCTGTCCTTGTCCTCCTAGGAAAGGAGAAGTTTTCTTCCAAAATTTCTGTGTTGACAGTAGCCCAATTTTCTGTTTAGAAAAAAAAAAACAAACTAAAGGAAATGTTAAATCTCTTGAGTGAACATCCCCAGCCAGTCCTGCTATGTGCATGCTGCCCTGGGACTGCAACTCTCTCCAGAGGGTTAAAGCAATTATTCTTCACAGGATGGGCAAACAAAGACACTGGATAGGAGCCAGAACCAGGGGTGACTTTTCCTCCAGTCTTTTTTGATTGTTTGGTTTTTTTCTGTTTCCTTGAGGATTTTTGTTTTGTTTTGGTTGTGTACAAATTGAATATGAAATGATTGAAATATTTATTTAATATGTGCATTAAAAATTTGTATTAGTCTAACTGAGCCTGATGCTTTCCAGGGAGGGGCTGGGGCACTGAAGAGTCGAGTTGGAGAGGGGCAAAGGAGGATGGTGAGGTGCTGAATGAGGCTGAGGCTGCTGCTTGGCACAAGCCCCTTCCCAAGGGAACAGACATGGGAAGCGGGAGGATGACACCAGGATCCTGGATCCAGATGAGTCTTGTGGAAATCATGGTTTTTCCTTGCACTAAATTCCAGGTTTAATGGGCAGATGCCACCTCTTTGTCCTGTGGGGACAGGCCCATTGCAGGCTGAATGGGGACATGGTGGTCAAGGCTCCATTGCACTGTTTTTAAGCATGGAAGGAGGTTTTCCAAAAGAGAAAGCTGGTGTCTGCTCCTCTCTGCTCTGGGTGAGCTTGATGTCTGTGAAAAACGGGCTGTTGGGTCTCCACCTTTTGTGATACTCAGCTCTGCTGAGGTGCTGGGTCTTGCTCACAGGAGCTGATGGGGAGATTCATACATCGAGTGGTCTCAGATATGGAAAGATGCGCGACTAGAATTGTATATGTAAAAAAAAAATATATTGCAGAGATGGAGCAGCCTTGCAACGTGAGTCTCACCATTGCTGGTGCCGCCATCCTCGTGGGGTGCCTGCGACACTGCTTCATGCTCAGGGTGTCCTTTGTCCACGGAGTGCGAGGATGAGCCATCCCCCAGCTGATGCCATGGCCTGGGCTGAGCTGTCAGCATATATCGTTAATTTAAAGGAAGGAAACTCAGAGGCTGAGGGCTCAGCCATGCTCTGCATCTGAGCGTCGCCGCTGTCACGCGGAGGTCATGGGTGACGTTTGTGCTGGTGGCATTTGGCCGCTGTCCCAGGAGGGACCCCAGGGCTGCAGAAGCCTGGAGCCCACAGAGCTGCCACAAGCCCACATTGTGGTTTCCAGATTACAGCAACTAAAAGTGAATAGTTCCTGGCCTTTCCTCAGGCAGAGATGGTGTCTGATAGTCCTTAATGGTTGCTTTTCTTTCATTAATTTGTCCAATTACTTTTCCTAATGGCTTTGTGAATCTGGGTGAATTGGTGCTCCAGGTCTGCTCCAGGTGAGGATAACAGAGGGGCAGGACTCCTCCCTTGTTATCTGTCCCCCAGGGACAGCAATGACAGCAAAGGGCATGGTATGGGTGCTCAGCCTCCAGTAAGGCTGTTCCCCCCTTTCTGCCATCCCGGGATGCAGCCGAGGGTTGGAGCAGGGGGCACCCACCACCCTGGGGGTTTGAGCCAGGAATGGACACCCCTGTGTCCTTGCACAGTTCTGTACCACACACCGTTCCTAACCCTTGTCGTCTGCTCTGCCACAGCCTGCCTTTGTGAAAGGCACCCAGGCCTGACTCCTGGGAAGGGACCCCTGCTTTTCCAGCTTGCTTGGTCTGTGGTTAATTAGCCCCTTTTCATTAAAGGGCTTTTGAGTGGCCATGTTGTCTAGTAGCACTACAACTTGGGGCTTTGTTTATTGCTTGAATTTGTCCAGCTTCAGCTTCCAGCCAGCAAATGTTTTGCCTTTGCTTGGAAGATTAAAGAGCCTACTGCTAGTTAGTTAATGAGTAAGTGCATTAATTAATGGTTCCTCATACCCTGTCTCTGCACTGATACTGCTTGGTCCCTGGCATGGTTGGAGCAGCTCATGCTCTTCCTGGTGACCTGGGCCCACAGGGTCCTCAGCGTGTGGTCCTTCTGGGCTGGTAGCTCCCACCACCCATGCAGGGGACAGTCCCTGGTGGTACATGCTGTTCCTCCAGGGATGCAGAAACCCTGGCTGCTGGTTGAATACACAGGGTCAATCATCAGCCCAGGAACCTGGAACTGTTCTTTTCTCCTCCATCACTAACAGGTGTGTGAACCAAGCTTGGGAGTCGAAGCCAACCCAAAGGCTCCGGGGACTGTGGGATGCTGAGCTGGGGCTGGACCCGGGAGACCACTGGGGATGGAATGTGTTGGAGGTGGTTGTTTGCTTCCATCAACTTATGCCTTTAGCATGGGTGTTTTGGGCAGAAACTCCTGCTCTGAGCTAGCAAAGTCCTTGTGACAGGGACGTGCCTGTCCCTAGTGCTGCCAATCACAGTGTCACCCTTCGGTCCCCTCGCTGCCACCAGCTGGCTGGAGGGAGGTGGCAGATGAAGCAGGCGAGGAGCTGCACTGCCCTGGCTGTTGGTACAGGGATGAGTGCCCCATCCTGAGCTCCAAGCAGTGGCGCATGCGTGTCCCTGCCCGTACAGGACTTTGCTGTGCAATGCCATCTGGACACAGCAGCAAGGCTGAAGCTGAGTGATGTTTGGGAGGGTTTGTCTGGCAAGGTGACACTGGGAAGCCCGGCTGGTGCAGTAAGTAAGGAGTAAATGTGGGGTGAAACCCACAAGGGCAATGCCAGGCAGGGAGAAGGGTTTTCAGGTTAAACGTGGCTATGGCAGAGAAACCGTAGACGGGCAGGAATAAATCAAAGTGGCAAGAAAAGGGGTCTGTGCTGTCTAAGCAGGAGCTGCATCAGTGCTTGATGCACCAAGCCCCAAACCTTGTGGTATATGTTGTCTCCACTCCCACCTCTTCTCTCCCAACTTTTCCACGAGGTCTGCTCGGAGAAGGGTGCCCACTGAGCAGGGTGGGCTGCGTGATGCTGCGGCAGGGTTGGAGCTTGCCCAGGCCCCCTTGGAAGCTTGGGAAGGGGGACTGGGGTGTTTGTTTATTGCATCAGGCTCAGCTTTCAAACATCTCCCTGCCATCCCCCTCCCCCTCCTTTAATTAATTCTGGGTAAGAAGTCCTGGCTTTATTGTGCCACCGAGCTGAGGGCTCCCTGTGGGAAAAGTCACACCTTCTGAACAGCTTCTGATACCATGCAAATGAAGGACAAGTCCAGGAAACGCTTTCATCTCGGACCTGTCCAGCCCCCTGCCCATTAATTACACACGTTTCATTTGTGTGAGAGCAATTCCTCTCGGGGAGGGGGCGGGGGATGGCTACGGTTTGGGATCATCTCAGCCCTGCTCTCTAAAGACTCCTCCTTGGAACAGGGTTTATAGCCAGAAACGAGATGTTCAGGGGCTCAGCGGGGGATCCCATATTTCTGTTCTCACACAGCAGCTCCAAATCAAACTGGCTTGTTGGCAGGCCCCATCCTGCTGGTGGGGAGGGCTCAGTGCTGCCCTGCACCCTGCTTGGTGCCAGCAAGCCCTGGCTGTGGATCCAAGCGCCACAGGAGCATCCTGGAGGGAGGTGCAGGGTGGAGCAGAAACGAGCTCAGTGCTGTCCCAAGGGAATGACTCTCCAGGGCCAGGAGCTCATGAGATGGGTAACTTTGGGCAGGGTGGCCACAAAATGAGTCTTATGTAGGGAAACACCTCTCCACGCTGCTACTGAACTGCACTTGTTGGGGGACCGTGTCACACCGTGACAGGGCACAAAGTTTTCTCGGCCACATGTGGACCAAACCCAACTCCCCTGTTGAGCCTTGGTCTCTGTGCTTCTCTCCTTTCCACACAGCCCCTCTGACTGCGGTGTTCCCAGCATGGCTGCAGCTGAAGTCACCTCCAAGCTGGCTCCTGTTTTCCCAAGGCTGATGGGGGGAGTTGGCTCCAGATCCTGGAGAAGGCACAGAGTGAGGGGATGTGGACTACCATGGGTTTTCACAGCCTGTTTCCTGGCCATGATAATAACACTTAGCACTTCTGTAGCACCTGGGATGCTCCAAGCACCTCCACATCTGCTCCTCATTACCACCCCACTTACCATTTGCAGCATCTCTGCCCCCTCCCCATACACGCCTATGGCAGTAACAGCTCTCCCCTTGAAACGGGGCCACCCCCCAACTGTCCTCCTGGAAATCTCCTTCCAGGCAGGGTACCAAGGAGCTGCAACCACATTCTGCTCTGGGGTCAGGGTTCAGAGGCTACCCTCCAGGACTGGGGTAAGTGGTTTAGGGTGACTGCTGTGGCTTTGCTGCAGAAGACCTTTGACAGCCAAGTTTGCTGTTTGTCTTCCTGCTGGAGTTAGGATATGTAATCTGTGTCCTCTGGTGTTGACAAGCCGTGGGCCTGCAGAGATACGTCAGTTATGGCTTGGTGCACCAGAGAAGCTCTTGGGAGATGCTGGAAGGATATTTGTGAGTTGGTTAACGGGAACCTGCAGCCTTTCTGGGTCAAAGTGCCAGGCTCTAGCAAAGCTGCTCACCCACCCACTGGCCCTGTGTTATGTCACTAGAGGATGAGAGAGGGCTCACGTGTGGATGGGTTGCAGATTACAGCCGTTACTGCAGATTACCTGATAAATGGCCCTGGCTACTCTGCAATGAAACACACTTAAGATTAGCTGTACTGGGAGCAGAGGGGATGGTCTTGGGCTTTGTGTAATTTGCAGTATCTCTCCTATGCTCATAGTGGCTGTGGCACCAGAAGGTCCCTCCAGGCTGTCAGATGTGATGACCAAGATATAATCTGTGGTTGCAAAATCCCATCTTAGAGATTGGAGAAGGCTTGGCTATGTTGGGAAGAACAACTCCAGCTATGCCCAGGTCCTACTGCTTTGCTAAGCTTGTGCTGTCAATTGCTGTGGACTGGAAACGGGATGGTGAGGGATGCCAGAGCCTCCCCAGTTCAGTGGATACCTGATCTGTGCCCCTTCTCCCATTCAGGTCTTCTGTTCAGCCACGGAGTAACCCCTTTCAGCCATAATCATGGTGCTGCAAAGAGTCCTTGCTTCTGGGCTGGCTTCTCCGGCCAATAGTCTTTTTAATTTTCCCCCCCTCTCTTAAAGCTTTTGTAACAGAAGGAAAAACTCAGCCTCATTCTTGCTGTGATTATTTTGCTAACTTGTTTTGCCGTAGTAGCACATCTTGGTGGCTGGAGTCTCCTCTTTGAGCTGCTCACAAGAGTAAATGACAGCTCTTGCCCCAAAGATATGCTGTTCTGTATGGTCAGCCGTAGCAGGTGGTGTAAGATAGCAAGACAGACCTAACCACAGGTCTAGTTGCTACCCCAGCAAAAGAGAGTCCTGGGAAGGGATTTGAAGGAGGGCTGGAAGGTGCCCCTTCCAGCAAACATAAAAAAAATAATCCAATCGTAACATCCCAAAAACGAACAAAAAAAGCTGCTGGAGTAGCTGAAGTGCAGGATGATGAGACCCAGGTTGTGCATCAGTAGGGAAATTTTGGCAGCTGAGATGTGAGGTGGGACCTTGAGTGCTGGCTGTACTTGCCTGCTCAGGCCCTGGGACATGGCCGCACTCCCCATCACCCCATGAGAAGCAGCTGCCCAGCTGGGCCCCGGCCCTTTGGTAATGGCCTGTGAATTTCCCTCGGCTCTGTTAATTGCCTCCCGGCTGCTAGTTACAACTCCAAGTCAATTGCTGGGACTGTTGGGCCCTGCAAAACAACCCCTTGAAATCAGTTGTTAGCCCAATTAACAACCAGTTTGGCCTCGGTTCAGGCTGTTAACCATCAGACACCTAACTGCTGGTAATGATTGATTTCTCAGCAGTTGGGGCTGCAGTGGAGGAGCCAACCTGTTTCATAAAACTCCATTAAAGCCAAGACTTTGTGAACGCATCTGGCTCAGACAAACATTCGAGCTCTGCTACACCAGCCGAGCAGGCAAGGTGCTGACCAGGATTTCTGTCCTTTAAAGCATGGGCCATTGGGTGTGTTAGGATGAACTGGCAGCCCCCAGGCCTGTGCTGCCACTGCACGCTGCTCTAGGTAGGTGGCCACCACTGTTTGTAGGGCAACCACTTGTACTCATGGACCCCCCATGGATGGGAACTGCTCAGTGTCCAGCTCTCTTCCATAGTTAGTGTACCAGCCAGCAAACCTGCAAAGATTAGTTTGGATATTCAGATGTTTCCACAAATCACTTGGGCCATTTCCATCTGCATAACCAGCTGGGAGGTTGTATGGGGCGAGCAGTTCCCATCAGCATACACAAGCCTGGGGATGCCTGCAGAGCAGCTTGGAACACTGGCCTGTGTCTCCTGGTTGGCAATGCAGACTCATCTGTAGATGTGAGTATCTCTATGAAAGCCATAAAATACTCTTTGAATTCCCAGGATTCAGGCAGGTTTTTGTTTAAGATCACTGGTCAGGTCTTCATCCATTTCCTTCTGCTGTTTCAGGCCCTGGTTATTTGCTGTGCACTGGCAGGTTGGTTTGAACACATTGCTGGTGCTACATCAAGGGCTTTTTTTCCCCTGGGATATTTTCCCCCTGATCAAAGTGGCTGATTCAAGCTGTAGCATGTACGGGGAGGAGGGAGACAGCCACCTGTCAGGGAAAGACTTTGAAAACACAGAGGACGCACTGCAGAGGTTGACCTTGTAAAATGTAAACTCCAACGATGCCAGGTAGCAGAGCGGTGCAGGATGGGGAGTGAGCGCCTTACAGAGTACAGCACTGTGCTCCTCATGCTTTTGAGGATACTCGGGACCTGTGGTCCTACCAGGGCCCTGGCACTGCAGCCTGAGCTCTCTCTGTTTCTGAAGCTGTGTTCTGATGCCTTCTGCAGGACACTGGCACCTGAGACCCGTGCAGATGTTTCAAACATCTTCCCACAAGGTTCTGAGTGCAGATGTGGTTGCCCCCAGTGCCGTACCTTTGCCATCCTTTTATGGGAGGTCTGCTCATCCCAGATTCCCACCAGCACATACCCTGGCACTGCACATGTTTTCTGTAATTAGTTGTATTCCTTGTGCAAATGGGACAGAGTTGCTTATTTTATCAAATACCTATTAAAAGTAGCTCTGCTCTCTCCCGCATTGGGATTACTTTGCCAGCCTTTTGGGGAGGCTGAGTGGCGGCTGGGACTCCCTCTGTGCTGGGCAGTACCTGTGCAGTGAGCTTCTGCGTCCTAGGAATTGGTCCCTGCTGTCTGCATGAGGAGAAACCGATTCTTATGAAGGGAAAAGTGAGAAGTTTGGGGTAGGCAGGAGACCCAACAACTCAGTCTTCCCACTCCTCGGGTCTGTGAGCAAATGTTTTATTCACAGCTTGTGTATTTAACTGGGCTGAATACAGCAATCCTGGCCTGTGCATCTTCTGCGGGTCTCATTTCCCTTCAGCTGTTGCTAAATGCATCCTTCCAGGAGGTGGTGACGGGTGCCTCTCACCTGCCGGAGTTGGGTGAACTCTGGCTGCCCAGACCTTTTCTGTATAACAGAGAAGGTCAGTTATAAACAGAAACAGTTGGTTTTGTTGGGGGCTCTTTTTAGACATCAAAAATACTCCATCATCATCAGGCTGGCTTAGCTTTCAGCAGGCAATGCAAACGGAGCCAAACCCTCAGCAGAGAATTCAGCAAGAGGAGCAGCACAGACTTTCCAGGGCTATTTTGCCAAAATCTTGCATCCTAATTCCTCCTTGTGCTTTGTGCCACAGGAGCCAACGCTTTTCTGGGCTCTGCGTGCAGGGTGAGCCCTGGAGTGAGCTGGAGCTGCAAGCCAGTGGCACAGCCACGTTTTAGGGAAGGAGTGGGGGTGATCAGAGCACAGAAAGATTAGGATCTGAAAAGAAATTCTGCAGAGCCACAAATCAGCTGAATCAATCTGCAAGAGGCCAAGAAAAGGTATGGAAGTGGTCCAATGGGGGAAGCAATGTATATATGCAATAATCTGAGCTATAAATGAAGTACAAAACCACAAAACTTTTTTTTTTTTTTTTTTTTCCTAAACCTCATGCCCGCTTCCCCAGCTTTGACTGAGGGTTGGACTCTGTCCCGTAACTGACTGGAAGGAACTTGCTTTTGTACATGAGCAGATTGCAAGGTCGTGGGGATTTCTCTGAATGTCCATCCCAGTCTTCTGCAACACTCACATGAGCGGATCCTGCTTAGTGCCTTCTGAGTGAAAGCCATAGTCCTTGTTTAAGGAAAAGGAAGGAAGGATATCACGCAGGGACTCCATATTTCAGTGTTATTTGGTGTTTTTGGTTAAAATTGCCTAACTTCTACTCACAGTACTTGATCTTGCTCTCTTTTTTTTCCAGCTTACAGTGCTATTCAACCTGACCAAACTTCTGCAGGCACCGCAAAGCGGGTTTTCCAGGTCTCTCTAAGCTCTTGTAGGGATTTTCTTTAAGCTGATTCCCATCTGCCAATATCTCTTGTGAAGTGCAGCCAAGTGTTTTGGCCACAGCATCTGGTGATGGAGTCCGGCACTGGCTTGCTTGTGTCCAGGATCTTTGGAGGAGAAATGATGCAGTGACCACCCACTGGAGTGACGTGTCTCTGCTCAGGGCTGGTGTTTTCCAAGAGCTTCTTGAAGGGACTTGCAGAGCAATTGAAGCCAACTGCGGAGCTGTAACCCACGTTTGGTTGGGACCACTGTAACTCCAGTCTGTTTTGAAGAGAGGCACGGATGGTCCCTGCAGGAGGTGCAGCTAAGGCGCAGTTACAGTCTCCTGTCCCTTGTTTTCTGCTGCAAAGACTACAGCACATCTCTAAGGCAAATGTACCATTCATTTTATAATGAATGTTGAAATCCCAAGGCTCGTGCTTGCCCAGGAGGGCTCCATCTCTGGTTGTTCAAACACTCAGTTGGTGAAGTCTGAGCTATTTTTGCTGGCAGTTGTGATGGTTAAAGCCACAGTCATTCCTCTGACTTCACTAGAATTGCTCTGGATGAGTTCAGATCAGATGTGAGCAGAGACTGGTTAGGCCTAATTATCCTCAATGCCCATCACCACAATTCTTCTACACTAAGCCAGCACAGAGACAGCAGTGAGTGCAGAGATTTTCATATACCCAAAGGTTTTGGCAGAATCTGTGTTTCGGGAGCTGGTCGCTGCCCCCACATGCTGTCCTACAGCATTTGCCGAGGTGTGACCAGAAGATGGAGGGCACACAGCCGGGCAGGGAGAGGAAAGGTGCTGTGGAAACTGCAGATTCCTAAGGCTATGGCTAGTGGCAGTACATGCAGCACCTGCCGCACTGACCCAAACCCCACCACTATCACAACCTGTTTAATTATGAGAAAACCTCTTTCCAACTAATTGCTGCTGGCTGGTAAAGGGACATCCCCATCCCCTAAAGGACTGGGGGGACCAAGAGGGGAGAGTGGTGGTTGCTGACACATCCTGAGCTATTGCAGCTGTCCAGGGGCCCAGAGAAGTGTCCACACTTCACTCCCTCTCAGAGTGATCATTGCGAGGAGCTGAAGGTTTCACCACCTCCCCGTGCGGAGCCGTGGGTTTGCCATGCACTTGACACTGCCGCAGGGAGACGACTTGCACTTGATGACTGTCTCGGCCACAGCAGCCGCCTGTCCTCCACCAACACTCCCCTCCAACAGCTGTGAAAGAAGATGTGCTGTTCCCTGCACAGGGCTGAACACATGGTTGTGGTCTCCCCACGGGCCATGCTACCAGCTGATGTAACAGGATGTGGCAGCCCCCAGGTCACTATGGTCCCAGGTACTCTGGTCACCAGCCAGGACTCCCCAAACAAAGTCTGAGGCTCCCTGGGGGACTCAGCTTGGCTTAAGCATCAATGAGGCTGAGAAGCTTCCCTACAGGGAAGAGAAAAAATCACTGCTGAGATTTTTTCCCTGATGGCAAAACTCCGTGAGCTGGGATTTCGGACAAACCCTCAGCAGTGACATGGGACCACCTTACATGTGGTGAAGATGGGGAATTTCTTTTGTATTTGCTATCTATGGTGTGTGGAAGGCTCTTTTGGTGATGTGAGCAAAGGGACAAACAGTGGAGGGGACAAAGCGGGCAGGAGGTGGGTAAGTCCCAGCTGGAAAGGCAGAAGAAGGCAGAGGAGCCCTTTGCCAGGCAGCCAGCCCACCCGCAGCGAGGGGAGGACGGGCTGTGGGTCTCATCCCTATGCTCCCTAAAGTACATTCACTGGGAATGAATGTCCATAGGGAGGAGAGGGAAGCTAGAGCCAGTCACTGAAGCACATAGGCTTTTAGATTTCCTGTCACCTTGAGGGCACCCAGAGGTGACAAATGTGCAACCTCCGCTATTGAGACCAAGCGAACCCCTAATAGGCTGCTTCAGGGGACCCTCACAGAAATTCCAGCAAGGCAAAACCCCAGTGGCAGGGGCAGCTATTTCATGGGTAGTTTGCTGGGTAGTACCTGCTGCTCACTGCTCCTCTGCTGCCTGCTCCACCTGAGCTGGGCACACCCTGTGGCATGGGGAGCTGGGTGGATCTGGCTGTACCCTGTCCTGATGTGTGGTCCAGAGCTCTATGGGCTTGTTGGGGGAGATGCCAGACACCGAGGTCAGACTCTGCTCTGCTGTTTGGGCAGCATCGTGGGTTCTGTGCACTGAAACCGTCAGTACTTACATGGTTGCTGTCTGCACAGGAATGCTCTGAGTGCACTGACTTACTCCCAAGTGCACACTCTTGCTGTTTTTTATGCGTGGGATACATACTGCTATTGCTTTTACCTGAAGTAGGGTTGGAGCTGTTATTTGAAGCAGGCCACCTGGTAAGCAGCCACAATACAAAAAGCCACAAGCAGCCCAAAGAGTGGTCAGTCGGGCAAAAGGCAGGGCAGGTGCCTGTGGGGCATGAAATGCTCAGGACTGGGAAGAGGAGAGTTGTCGACATAGTAAGAGCCCTCATCCTCAGAAACCTTCTTTTATTGCTGCTTGCTGTGATTTAAACCTATAGCTAGCCCCTGTGGAGGTAGGAACTTTGAAGGTGTCTGCTGCTGCACTGTTTCAGGGACACACGTTGTGGGGAAGGACATCTTTCCCCATCAAAGCAGTGAAACCTCTGCCAACAGCCTACACAGGGAAGGCTCGGCCCCGGGTGAGACTGGAGGCGGCAGCGTGAATGTCAGGGTGCTGCAGGACGGTACTGTGGACTTGGCTGCAAGCTGGGTGCCCAAATCACTGAGCGAGCTGTCAGTGCTGTCATGGAAGGCAACAGGTCTCCTTGAGTTATTTGGTCTGTATTGAGCTGCTAGGGAAATGTCTGACCTTCCTTGAAACTAGAGCATCCAGAGCAGCCTGCTTACCCTCAGCAGTGATCTCTGGGCAGGAAGCACAGATGCGAGCGACGAAGGCAGCAGCTTTGCTGAGGAAATGCATTTAATTCAATCTACACTGCAGTTTTTGTGGAAAAAAATGTTGATGCAGTAACATTCTGCACAGTAACTAGGGGTGGATTAAAGGTCATAGAGATAATGTAGCATGCTGAATTCATAGGCAGCAGATGGGAAGAGTCCTAGACCTACTGGGAAAGTCTCCCTGAAGTATCTCCTCTGCAGCGTTGTCTGTTCTACTCAAAAAACTGATTTGCTTCTCTTTCCTAGCAGATTTCACTCTTGCCTGGACCTTTTTCCTGAGATTTAACACACGTTCCTCTTTTCTTGATTTATCCTAGCAGCTCCAGTTAATGCAGTTCTTTGCCGTGCTGACTGATGTTGCTGAGGGATGTTACACCTCTGCACACTGGAATGCTTAGCTAGCAGGTCTGCACCTGAATCTTTCCCCATGCTTTAAATCATGGGGTGGCAGCTTAGCAGGGTGAGGGTGGAGCAGGGAAGTGCCTTCTCCTGTGATGCAAAGATGGCTGTGCAGACACAGTCCCCTGAGAAGCAGCTTTCTGTCCACACAGCTGGGCCTTCCTGCAGAGCACACCCCTGGGCAAGGGAAGGAGAGGGTTTCCCCAATGTGCTACAACGCTTCTGGTCATCTGAGGGTGATGCAAAAAGTCTCCTCTGGTGGAAAGCAAGTCTGTGGCAGAAGCATTTTAAAGGACTGTTCTCCGAGGGGTTAAATCCAGCACCGTGGTGCAGGAACATGTGTGTCTCAACATACAGAGAAGGCCACACATTTAAGCTCGTGACATGGAACAGTTGTTCTGTCGACAGAACTGGCTGACCACCTGAGCTCCTCCTGCCCCCTGCATGAAACGGAGATGGTGCCAAGTCACTTCACAGGTCACTGGAAGTTCAGTGCAAGTTTCCCAGAGGTTTTGGAGCATGCAGTGAAGGATGCTGCAGTGCAAAGCATCGCTGTTTATTCCACCATTATCAGCCAGTGGAGAAAAATGCAGGGTACATCATGTCATCCACTGAAATGTCATGGGGGGAAAAAAGCCAAGAGCCCAGCAGTGAAGTAACCCTGTCCTACAGACCCCCCAGTATTTTGTGCTTTGTCCCAGCAGAGGGAGCCCGAGTTTATTAACAAATCCCGGTCCCGGAGATCGCCGCTATCAAGGTGGTACCAAGGCCCGGGCAGGATCCTTGCCGGTAGAGGAAGGCTGCAGAAGCTGAGGGGGTCTGAGCGGTGATGCTGAAAGCAGGGCTGTGTTTCCAACCAGGGAAGCGAGCTGACTGCTTGCCAGGAGGCCCTGCGAAGTAGCTCTACTCCTGGGACGCTGCAACCATGTCAAGAGACGGATGGCCTGCAAGAGCCCGTGGACGTGCTCATTGCACAGGGAAAAAATTTTGCACTGAAAGATGCAGCAGACCCATGCTAAGATGGATGAATTGAGTTTAACTTGCTTCAGAGATCTCCCTGAGGCACAGTCAGTGACCTGTGTACCTTGCGTTTGTACTGGGCTGGCCAGTATTAATCCTGTCATGTAGATGGTTCTCCCCATCATGTTCAAAACCATTGATGACTGCTGTGCCAAATCCATAGCTGTTTGCCATCTCTTGCCTGAGCCTGATCCCATTCTGGCTGCATGGCAATGCTCTACAACCACTGCAAGCACAGGACTGTGGCCCTGAGCCACAGCTTTTAAACCTAAAGGGAGCTTTAGCACTGATTTCCCTGGGTTTTGGGGGCTCTGTGTTAGTGCATGGATGGCTCCGTTCAAGGAAGCAGGAGCAGCTTTAGTCAATAGCCTTCTCAGAGCTCATGGGAATGCCCTGAGTTTTCTCTGCTGCTAAAGTAAGATGAAATATCCTAGGGAGACAGATGGGTCTCAGCTGTGTGCTCTTGCTGCAGCCAGTAGTTGCACTGATGCCATGGATGCACACATGGGTACAGGTACAAGATTATCTGGGAGAGGGAAGGTTGTGGGACTGAGACACAGGAGGGTCACAGATTTTTTAGGCCAAATCCAAAGACTTTTAAATCACTGCAAAGCCCCTTGTTAGCCTGAGAGAGCGCAGAGATACTTGTTCTAGAAGCTGAGTAACTAACTGGGTTTCAGGGCACAGGAATGGGAAGGCAAATGACTCGGGCTGCAGTCTGCAGAAAGTAGCAGACGGGTATTTTCCGAGGCAACTTCTGAAAGGAAGGTTAAATTTCTCCAAGATAAGGAGAGCTCCAGTGAGCTGGAATGCATGGCGACCCCCCCTCCCCAGCTCATCCTATGATAACAGCTGTTGTGTTGGAAACCTAATGCTGATGAAAGAGTTAAAGGCTGGTTGATGGGCAATATCGGTGACACACCTCTGAATTGAGCATACTCCTGGAGTGAGACTGCGGACTGGTGTTACTCAATGAATAGAGGCCACTCCAAGGGAGTTTTTCCTTGAATAGAATGGGGTCAGGGAGCCGCTTTGGGGAACAATGGTTGCCACCGGCTAGCTGAATTTCTTACAATCACACACCATACCCCCTGATCAAATAGCTCCTTTGTTAGTCTGATATAAAAACATGTCATACAATGATGATCTGGAAGAATGACAAGAGCTGGCCTTTCAAAGAGATCAGAAGGGCTTGTTTTGCACAAAAAGAGCCCCCATCAGAGTCAAGACAGAAAAAAAATGGAGAATAAAAGGGGGTGAATGGAAACAAACAGCAATAACAACAACAACAGAAAAGAGGGCAAGTTGGAAACTTGGGTCTGGCTTGTTTCACAGCATCCCATGGCTGCAGCAGTGCAGCATGGTCGAGTTGAATATCTTTTGGTACGGACATGGATGTTAGATTGTGCTGCTATTGGGTTCCCATTGTCATTCTGCACTGGGACAGAAGAAATTGCTGGATGGGAAAAGGTCACTTGGCCCAACGAATCATCTCCCCCCACCCCCGAAAACATCTCAACGCTATCTTTCTGCTTTCTCGCTGTAGTTCGCTGCCTTTCTAATACGATGTTCATCTGCTGCCTTTATGCTCCTGTACAAAGTTCAGATTCCTCAGAAGGCTATTCTTGTCCATCTGTTTGTATGAGTGGGAAAATGTCTTTATTCTCCTTCGTTCCCTTGTTAACTTTCACATATTTTGTTTCTTGGAGTGTGTGCCCTGTTTTCAACCTTCTTCCCAGGATTTTCAGAGACATAATTGAGAGTCTGCATGGATAGAAAGAGTTTTTTCCCCAAAGAATGTTTTTTAAGAAGTGCAGGGAAGTGGATCCCTCTTGGCTACTTCCAGGGGAACTGCATTCCTACAGTATCTATCGCAGGAGCCTCAAGAGATGGCATTTACGCACAATCATGACAATTATTTGCAAGCTAGAAAAGTTCAGCAGTCCTGGAAGTGGGCAACTAGAGCTGCCAGGCAGTTTCAGCATCTACTATTTAAGTGTTTGGAAAAGCTTATATTCAGATTTTAATCTTGTATTGTATAAAATAAGGAGTTAGAACAGTCAGAAGAAATCATAGCATGTAAGAGACTGAGCTCTCAGGAAACTGCTCCTGAAAATACACCCACAACAATGACAATACACTGAAGCTTTGCCCCATGTTTAAGTTATTTTAAAATTTTTTTCCTCAGTGTTGATTTTCTAAAAAAAAAAACAAAAACAAACGGAAGATAATAAGTGCTACAGCTTCCACGACCGTTATGTTTGTACGATTAAGGACGCTAATCACGAGGTACCTTGCAGTAGAGATAACTCACTCTAGCTGCTTTCATTTAGGCTCTAAGACAAGTATCTATTACCATCTGGGAATTCCTCACTGTACAATATTTTATTTTCCCTTTTCTGCAGTTTTGTATAGAATCTGTTACACTGCATGTTACTCAGCATATATTCATTTATAGGAAATAATACTTGGTAAACTGTCTTTGCATAATACACTGTTTATTAAATACAGGGTATTTTTATAAACACACACATATTACTGACATGTATAAACCAAATGAAATTGTTACTGACTTGAATAGCTGAGCTTTTCAATTCCTTTAGCTAAAAGTCTGTATTGCACAAAATTGGGGTCATAATTAATCACCTCTTCTCCTGAAACAGCTCTGAGAAGCTGTGCAGCTGGCTGAAAATTAATTAGGCCACATTCTGGGTGCTGCTAAAATCAAGATACTTAGGAGATACTGGTTACAAATCTCGGGTAGTTTAAGCTGCAAGGCAATTACCTGATACTGCCAGCGTATTTGAGGTGGTAGAGGGAAAAAAGCCCACGCTGCGTTGTGCTGTTTGGGAAATAATTTGGAATTGTAGTATTAAAGCTCATACCACAGCAAAGTAGTGCAAAAGGCAGGTGAGTTGCAGCACGTGTACTGTTAACAGTCAGAAGCTAGACAATGAAAAGAGTATTCAGGCACCTAAATAAAATGATGTTTCCAGTGGAGTTGAGCACCCAGCAGTTCTGCTTGACTTTCCCAGATTCTCGGCAGGCAGTGACAGACAGGCAACCGACTCTGAGTTTGTCAGTCTGGAAGGCAGGTTTTAGTGCCACGGCTTGTATTTAGGATTGTGCCAGCTGCCATTGGAAGCTGCAGGTAGCACAGAAAGTGACAATTCAGTTCTTAAATGGGACGTACCCACCCTGGGACCGGGCAACGACCTGAACTGAATGTCTTGTAAGTGTTCCGCAGGTTTCTGCACTGCTGTTTTTGATTTAGCTATCATTAAAACATATCAAGACCTCACTGTTTTCTGGTCAACTGGGGCTGCATGAGAAGAAGCTCTTGGCATGCCAGTATCTGCTGGTTGGACTTTGCAAGTGCAGTTTGACTGGGAGAGTGTTATGTTTTTTAGGGCACACCACCAGGGATCATGTCTACTGGGCAGTGGTGATAACTTGCAACTTCATGACACTTTTTTTCTTATTTAAACTGTTTTGCAATGGTGGTGTTTGGCTTTCATTGGACATTTCTGTTTTGTGGTTAGTCTTCGTTGCTGGGTTTTCTTTATTTTGGAAGTTCTGGATGGGCTAGGTGGATAACTTCTGTGTTTTCTTTGGGTGACACCTTGTTTTGATATAAAGCAGCATAATTCTGTTCAATGCAGTGAAACTGTTGTTTACAGCAACCTGAGTTGTTGATGTATGGCCCTGAGACCCTGGAAAACTCAGGGAAAGAAAAAAAATATGTTGAGGGAACACTAACTGCGTAATTAACTATTGTGAAGATCGGAAGGCATAAAATTCCAGTTGCACACACATCTTAATTCTATCCCTTTGTCAACAGGTGCTACAATCAAAATTTAAGTGACACTTCTGCCTTCTTTGGGCTGCTGGCTCTGCTGTGCTGAATCTCGCCTGTTCAAATTTCCAGTGAACCTTCTTGCATTCTCCTCTGGTCCTTACCAGGCCTGCAGTTATAACCTCGGTATTGGGAGCAAGCCTGGAAAATTTCAGAATGAAAACTGAAACCTTCCAAAAGGTAAGAGCAAATAAAAAACAGAGGATATTAATATAGCAACAGCTGGACTTCAGCTTTAATAATGTATATTTTTTAGACCACGTAGCAATTCAGGTCAGATACAGGTATTTCTGCGCACTTCTGTTAAATCAGGCCTCTTGCCAATAACACAAAGAGAGGCTGGTACACTATATTAAAATACTAATTTTGACCCTTTATTTTGACAAGTCTACTAAAGATACTTCAAATGGATATGTGAGAATTGATCAAAGATTCTGCAGGTTGTTGGCACTGCTCACTGGGCATTTCAAACCAAAGAACCTGACTCCCATGAAAAAGATACTGTGTTTTTACAAGCAATAAAAAACCTACTGGTCACTTGATTGCTATGGGGATGGATATAACTAAACTGGGTTTTCTTAAGGCAGAGAGCATGATCTAAGAGAAACAAAAAAAGACATGGGAGAGGGAGGGAAAGAGCGAGTGTGAGAGAGCTGAATTGATTTCAGTCTGTTCAGGTCTAGCTGGAAAACACAATGCAGCGAAACGGTCCCTTAGTCGGCAAGCTTCTTTTCCTAGGTTTTTCCCATGGTTTAAAGTAGAGAGGGAGGGATGGTATTAGAAAAAGTGTGTGTGTGTGAGAGAGAGAAGGCTGTAGGAAAGGCAGAGAGATGAGAGACATCATTTGGAAGGGTGCAAAATAGTCCATTCCTTCTGGAGAGTGAAAAACTTTGATGTCCATGTCTCTGGTTTTAAAGTGGCAGTGTCAGGTTCAGGCTGAAAGGCCCTGGTATTCAAATCCTTGTTTGTGCTTGCGCTCAGGACTTTGCCTGTGCACACACCTGCACATCCAAACACCTGCTAGGGCATCCACACAGCAAATGGGCCTCACACTTCAGGGCGCACAACAGAAAATAAGCAAGTAGATGACTTCACTGATGCCTCAGCACAGAGGTTCAGGCTGAAAAAAAAAAAGCACTTTTGTATGTTTGTGTGTCTGGAAAGAGACATAAGCAACAGGAACACAGTGCTGTGGGCTTTACTCCTTTTAAAAAGCTTTTCTTCCTGGCATTAGTAATGCAGTTATAAGGCTCGGAGTGTGTTGCAAGGCTCACAGCATCTAAACACATGAAGAAGCACAGTGACAGATAAGGAGAATAATCTACAAGAAGCGTTGTGATTTGTCAGTCATCACATAATAGCAAATTCAGTTTCAGAGTCACAACTGATGTCTGTAAGTCAGAAGCCCTTTCTCCTCTGCGGGGTCACAGGCATCTTGCACAGCCTGGCTGTTTTGTCCTTTGAGATGCATTTCAATATAATGCTACTAATAATTCAGACATGCTACCAAAGACAAGTCCACTGCAAGCCTGAAGGAAAAGAGAAAGAATAGGACCAAATTTATCACTCGTGACACTCAAGTGAATTCTGGTAAGAGTTGATCCAGAGTGCCAGGGTTTTTTCTCCTTTCCTTCCTCCCAAGAGCAGAAGGCTTTGCACTCATGGTAGAGCTGAGAGGGCTTATGCTCCGCTGGGTAGCAAGCTAGTCTCATGGGAATCTGCACCCAAAAATTGCACCAGGCACTAAGAGCCTGCAAAAGCAGAAAAGGTATTTGAGAATTATGCAGAGTTTCAGGTCAAGCCAACAATAGATGTAAATGTTACTGTGGTGGTCTTAGACTGTGAGGTCTTGGTTTCTAACAAGAATAGAAGCATATGGACTTGGGGTGGCTTGTGGGTCCTGATGGGAGACAGACAATGGATCAATATATGTTCAATTGACAGACCTCCTTTACTGGAGGGGGAGATTTTGACTTGAATCTCTGGAATGTCAGTATTTTCCTTCCCAATACTCATTTTCAGTTTAAATAGACAGAGTGAAAGGCCTATTTTCATGGCATGTGGGCCAGAAAAGGGAGGTTTTAATGACTCTTTATTCTTGGATTTATAATCTGACACGCTGTACGCACATGTTTTTGTCACAAAACTGTGTGAGGTGCCCACCATCCATCCATGCATTGTCCAGCAGATGTTAAAGCCATCAAGTGTGTTTGCTTCCAGTTCCAAAAGAAAACATTCTCTATTTTGAGATGTAGGGTTGGTTTTTTTTAAACTGATCTAAACAAACAAACAAAAATAGTCTTGGAGAGGTAGGCCTTACATGATCATAAGAAACCTGTGTAAATGAGGATCTAAGGCCTGTTCCCTGACCCATAAACTGGGTTAGTAATCAGTTGTTCCTGGTTCCTGCAGTTTGTTGTTGTCATCACAAAACCTGAGGTTAGGCTGCGAACTATTTAAAATTCACGTGCATTAGCAATATGGGATAACTAAACATACACTTACTCAGTGACACAGCATTAGTTGCTCCTTATAATAATACCTGAGAGCCTGCAGTCACAGCAGAGGTCACATCATGTGAGGTACTGAAAGCACAGAGGTGTCCCCAAGGGGTTTACAGCCAAAGACCCCAAACCTACAGATGAATCTGCTAGGTGGGACCTTGTACTCATGATGCTCCATTGCAGGACTAGGACCTACAGTGTATGGACAGTGGGATACCTCCCTCTCTCTATTTTTTTATATTCATGTGTGCTTCATTATTAAGAGGATGGAAGGTAAAAGCATAAGCTGAACTGAATAGAAATAAAGGCTGTTTCTAGCACCAACTGGATTCCTGTTGCTGCACTACAAATCTCTTAACTTCAGATCGATGAATTCTGTGTTTCAGTGATGAGATAAAACAGAATTAGCCAGAGAGAGATAAAAAATGGCAGCCCCCTGACTAAGAAATCCTACTGTGTGTGAAAGGATGTGAAAGGATGCAAAATGTTTCCTCTGGCTGCAGGGGAAGAGAGCAGGAAGCCTAGAACTCTAGCAATTCTGCAAATCTGTAATTGTTGTAGGCAATTATGCTCCACCTTGGTTGCTTGGTCAAGGCAGACCCAAAACTGCTTGTAGGATTACGTTTGCTCACTTTCCTTGAGCAAATTATTACCTTGTAAGTGATATGACAGTGCAGCATCCTTCAAGAGCAAGGGACGCCCTCCTGTACCCACAGGCACATGATGAGTCAGGACACTGTCAGACTTTCTCATGGCAGGCTAGGAACTGCGTGAAGTAGCTGTGTGGGTGCAAGGCAGATGCAGGATAAAACAGTAACATAGTCACTGCTACACCAAGGCTACTCTTACATTGTTTTATAAACACTCAAAAATTTTTGGAACAACCTGTGGAATTAATGAAAACTGAGCTGAAAATCTCTAGAAACAACTTTGTAAGTCTTGATCTTACTGTCAAAGAAGCCAGTGGGTATTTGAATGTTTAGTTCCTCCAGCTCTAACTATGAAAGGAAAAAGCCCCTAAAATATCTTCATAGGTAGCCCCTATAAAAGAACAAGATTCAAAAGCATTCCTTCAGGAGATCAAGGACGGTCCAGCCTTTGAAGCCTGGAGGATTGGGAAATTTAAAGATCTTTGTGGCAATCATATTGTGCCATTAGAAATCTACCATTTGGAATTGTAAAGCGTTTAAAAGGAATGATTCCAAATTCCACGGCTGTCTGGTAAGTGACAACTTGATGTGGCCTGGGGGGGAGGAAGAAGGTCATTGTTGGGAAAACAGTTAAAATGAACATTTTCTGAACAGATGCTTTAGATAATACTTTGATAAATGAGGTTAAAACCAAATAAAATATTCTGGGTGACTTCCAGAAAATAACAGATTAGTAAAACAAACAAACAAAACTTAAAATGCAAAGGCAAGAAATAGGTATATGGCTGGTACTTAGCAAATAATAGAGGATTGTTCAAAATAACATGAACAATAAACAGAGTCTGAACCAGCAAGATGAGACAATTCTGCTGGCTATGGGAGGCGATACATTTTTTTTATTGCACTGCAGTTTTGCCAAGGCAGAGAGCTTCTGGAAGGCTCGGCTGTTCATTTTGATACATTAAAATATTTGAGAATCCCTTTTTATTGCCTTTTTTTCCAAACCATTCAAGCAGCTCAGCTGCTGATCAAAATACAAAAGCATTGCATGTGCCTAGCAAGTGGATAATGAAAGCGATCCCCTCAGTTTAGTATCTTTGTCAGCCGAGTGTAGTGAGAAAAGTAAACAAACAGCATCACTGATGACAAATTGATTTATGGAATTGTTTGTTTTCATAATTTTCAGCATAATTATGACTAAAGGTCCCGATCCTCTGGCTGCTAAGAACCTTGTGGGGATGGCTGCTGGCTGGGTGCCCTTAGTACTCATTAAAAGCTCCTTGTAGATGTGGTTTGGAAGCACACAGAATAGGGTCTGTTTGGATTATTTTTAAGGGAAGTTTTTTCCTCACCCTTTAACAGAACCCATACCAAATAGCTTCTAATACTGATTTCCTCTGGCAGACATTTTATAGGTAAAACCAAAACGATATGTATAATTTGGGATAAAAAGGAGAAAATTTACTCCCAAATTCAGCATAACCTTTTAATTTTATCCTCTTTAATCCTTTGATAATTTTTGTGCTTCTCCTGCAAAAAAGCAATTTTGCTAATCACCTTTGTGCCAATCCCTGCATTCCTGACAATAGCGTGAACAGCTTCCATCAGAGTCTTTGATGTGGGAAAGACACACACACACACATATAATCTGAAAACAATTCAGCTCCTTGGTTCTCAATGGTGACCATTCTGCTTTAATAGAGTGCAAGTTCCGTGGAGGTTTCTAATCCTTTCTGCCAAACAGAAGAGACACAGTCAGGTAGCACACCTTATTCAGAAGTTAAAATAACATGTTACTTGCTCTCAGAGAAAATCAAAACAACTCAAGATCAAAACCAGATTCCGCCAACCCTAACGGGATAGACTTTCTACTCAGATAACTCTTGATCTAAGTGTGTAACAAGTAACCTGCTTTAATCCCTCAAAGCGATGGTGTTACAGATAAGTACTGTAGTAGCAGAGGAGGTGTCTTAAGTTTCAGAAATACACAAAAGCATCGGTTGGAAGGAAAAACAAAACAAAGAGTGGTCCAAATGATTGTGTCTTTAGCTGCAAAGGTATATTTGAGGGCACTGCAAATAATAAAAACCCCTGAAGACAGAAAAAAAAATAATGACAGGCAGGTATTGAAATGGTGTTCCTTCCAAGCTGAATTTCATTGACTTACACTGTTAAAGCACAAGCTTTACAGGTATAACCCCCCAAATTTTTAGCTTACATACCTTGCAAGCCATAATGCTGGAATGGGCTGCTACTTCAGCTCAGAACCCTACTCCCATTTCCTACACAGGTTCAGAGTGGTCATGAGCCATGAAAGGATTGGGATCTTTGACTGTAATATTTAGGAAGGATATATTATTGACTTTATGATTATAATGCCCTGAGCACCTGCACTGAGTATGAACAATGTAACGGAAACAATCATGCTACACATACAGTTTTAGTAATGTAATACATAATCTTCCTTGGGTCTTGCTCCTGCGGGCACCTACATATACTTTGGCACTGCTGGGAAGACTAGTGCCATTGGGTTCTTAGCCTGTGAGGCACAGCTTTGGCAGCTCCACAGCAGTCACAGTAGCTGAAACCGTGCCTGAAAACAAGAGTATGCAGTTGCACACCCATTTTTCTCAAAAGAAACCCACAGAAAATAATGGATGATACCTACGTTTTGGGCAAAGAACAATTACTGTCACTATGTTGTAGGGCCATTATCCATACTAGAAAACAATGTTACATTTAAGAGCAACACATCATAACTTTTTCTTCATATTACTCAGTGTCCTCTGTCTGGAGCATACTTGATGCTTTCCACAATGACTGCATGCAAACACATGCTTCATCTTAGCCAAGTATTTAATAGTTGTTTATACTTTGGGTCACAAATTGGAAAGCAATAAGGCCTGCTCCACTTCTACAGATGCACTTGTCCATACCTTGCTCCGGGTATCCCAGAGGGTCACACTGCACATATTACTTTGCACCCAGGCTCCTCCTGGACTGCACCAAGTAGTGTCCTTGGTAAAATGGTACGGCTACAGACCGGAGACTACTGTACACTGGAATACGGGTCTCACACAGTGCAGGGAGACATGCACTTTGCAGAAGTTGCCTCTGTAGAGTAACAGAGCCTAAGACCAGAAGGGACCCCTTTGACTGTCTTAGTCTGATATCCCGAGTTAGGACTAGCCAGGTCAATTCCTGGTTTCAGTTTTAGTCGTTGTGGTCTAGCCAGACTCTCTAAGGGAAAAAAACCCAACTGGTATTGTTTTTTAAAAAACTCAGTTAATGATGAATCTTCCATAAATCTTGATAAGCTGTTTCAACAGTTAATTTTCTTCACTACAAAAGCATGCTTTATTTATGAATTTGTTTCCCATTGCCTTCTGTCAAGAGATCTTATCTCTTTGTCTGCTAAATAGAAGATCCTGGTATTACCAGATTTTTCTTCCTGTTTCAGTGCTCATAAGGTATGATCACCTCGCACCTTAACCTTCTCTTTAGAAACCTAAATAGACTGAGCACTTTGGGTCTCACTATAAAACGTGTTTGACAGACCTGTAATCATTCTTACTACTCTTCTTTGAAACCCCTCTAGTTTTTCAACATCCTTCTTGAAATGTTGGCTGGACAAATTATTTCCAAAGCAGTCACAACAGAGTCAAAACCAGAGGTAAAAGAACCTCCCAGCTCTTGTTTGTTTCCCAGGACAGCACTAGCCCTTTGGTCACAGCACTGCAGAAGGAGCTCACATTCAGCTGATTATTCATCTTAATGAAGTCTTTACGGAATTGCAGCTTTGCAGGATAGAGTTACATCCTTTCAGTGTGACCTACATTCTTTGTTCCTAGATGTGAGACTTTACATTTGGCTTGATTGAAATACATACAATTTGGTTATGCCTATACTTAACACAGGGCTACGCAGCCATAAGCATCCTTTGCCTCTTGCACCGTGTTTTGTGCCTTCTACAAAGTTTTGATAATAGTAATTTCAGATTTTTTTCGTGTTGCTAGTAAAAATATTAAATAGTGTAGGGTCCATAAGCTGTCTCTGCGGGATCCTACTAGAAAAAGACCAACCTGATAATAAATCTGTCTTTACAATAACAGTTTTGAGACAGAAAAGTCACTCAGCTTTTAATAAATTTTAATGTTTCAAACATTTAGCTTGTCTACTACAAAAGAGCTAAGTTTAATGTCATTAACAAGTTGATAATAAAACTGCATTCACACCAAGTTTCCATAATCTCATGTTAAGCAAAATTTGTTACATTACCTCCTTTTCAACTGGCTACTTAAGTCCTGTACCAGATATGCTGCTATTTCACCTGAGCCCAAACTGAGGTTGAGAAATTTTTAATTACTTGGGCCACCTGATTCACTCATTATAAATACTGATACAACATTTGCTGCCTTCTGGAACTTCCCTGACTTCCAAGGTGTATTGAAACTTGGTGTAAATGGACCAGACAGTTGCTCAGCCAGCAGTTTTGAACCTCTCAGATATGAAGCTTCCAGAGTTGGTGACTTACTTGTAATGAGTATTTTGAGTGGTTGAGATTACACAGCCAAGATGACCTTCTGGAACAGGATGCAAGTACTGTCTAAAGGCCTGTATGTTATGGTAACCTCATTATATGTTGAAATTTATTTTCCTGCTTCACTGTGCAAAAGAAGATGTAGGCTGTGGTGGGTAAGTGATACCTGTTCAAAGCATTCTAGGCAGATGAGGAACTTCTTATAATTTATCTATTTTTTAATTTTGAAGGAGAAATTTCCCCAAGCGTTTCAGGCTTCTGTGGAGTGTAAAGTACTATAGGCAAGAATAACACAACACTAGACTCATATTTTCCTGCTCTACTGTCTGTGGAGGGCTACTTTGCCATTTTGGACCAGAATCTTTCTGCATTGCCAGTGCTCCAGGCTCCTGTGGATGGCAACAATGACTCAGTTATTATGTGCTTTCATGGCGGTGTGCTTGTATGTATGTAAACACGTATGAAGTGCAGCCACTTCTTAGCCCCTGCTCTGTGGAGCCCTAGAAGGGGGAACGGACTGCATCAAAGGGCCCTGTGAAAAAGCCAGCCTTAAATCCACTGCAGTAGGGTCTGCTCTTACATAGGGAAGACCCTTTCTTTTGCACAGCCCAGGAATCTGGGAGTGTTGAAAACTGCTGTGCAACACCAGATGACCCCTGCTGTCACTTCGTGGGTGACAGGCACTCCTGACCCTGCTCAAGGATAATTCATGAGCATTAATCACCTTGCTGTTCGCCTTCCTTCGCAGGAGTGCAGTGGCTAGCTGGGGTTGCTCCAGGTGGTGGAGCAGATGCTCTGGTTACCTGGGATCAACGGCCCCACCATTCATTATTCATGTTATTAATGAATACGTGGATCAGGTGACATTACTAATGCCAGTTCTGAAGAAGGGCCCGTGCGCCGGGCCGCGGGGGGGTGGGCCAGTTGCGCAAGGGGAGTCCCAGCGGCTCCCGCTAATGAATTAATTCACTAACGAGGGTGGGCTTGGCGGCTCCGTGCCCCATCCCGCCCCGGTAGCCGCCTCCTCCCCCGGAGGGGGGGGGAGTGACAGGCAGCGGCTCCTGCCCCATGTGACTGGGGAGCGGCTGCCCCCGTCCATGGCTTGGCCTCCCCCGGGCAGCAGCAGCTCCGGCTCCCGGGGAGGAGGGGCAGGAGCTGCTGCTCCATGGGGAGGAAGGGCAGCCCCCGATCCCCCCAGGCGGAGGGGGGATCCCGGGCCGCCTCCCCCCCCTCCCCGCTTTGGGCCTTACCCGAGGAGCTGCTGCTCCTCATCTGCTCCTACCTGGACGCGCAGGCCTTGGGCCGCCTGGGCCAGGTCTGCCGCCGCCTGCGCTTCCTCAGTAGCCGCGATCTCCTCTGGAGGCGCATAGCCCGTGGCTGCCTCAACTCCGGCTTCACCCAGCTCGGCACCGACCTGTAAGCGCGGCCTTCCCGGCGGAAGGGCGGTGGGGAGGCGGCCGCGGCGGCTGGGAAAGGCCGGGGATACTGCGGCCTAGCTGGTTGCTAAGGGGCGTTCTGCGCTGCCGGCGTAGTTGCTAAGGGGGGCTCCCCACTGCCGTGAGGGGGCGGAGGGAAAGGGGGACTATTCTCGAAGCGCGGCTGCGCCGTCTTTAGCGAGCGCCAAGCGGAGTGGCGAGGGCAGAGGAAGGGCCGTAGCGCCGGGCCCGCGGTGGGGCCGCCCCTGGGCGGGGAGGGCCCGCGTGTGGCGGCCCGCGGGCGGTGGGGCCTGGCTCCAGCGCTGCCCGGGAGGGACGGGGGTCTGCGGGGCGGTGCCGCAGTTTCCCAAGAGGAAGCGATCGAGCACGGCGAGGCCTTCCCGGGCCCCCTCAGCACCAGGCCCGGCAAGCGGCCCTCAGGCATTGGGGCCTCAGGCCTTGCTCCAGATCGGCTCGGTCCCCCAGAGTCCTCCTGGCAAAACACGTAGGGTCCGGGGCTTCCAGCCAGGGCAGGTGAGAGCACGAGGTAACGGAGGGAGCTGCCGCGTGCAGCGGGGGTGACCCCAGTGTGCCCACTTGCCCTCCCTGCTTCTGAGCCGCAGCCCCTGCCGTCCTGAACATGCTTCAAAGACGAAGCTGTGAGGGAGCAAGGCCTGGGCTGGTGTCCTGGGTAAAGGCTGGAGAATGGGCTCACGTATGTTATTAGGTGGAAGACCCTTTGTGGCGGGGGTCCCCAGGAATACATGTTTCTTAGATTCTTCTGTTCACAGAATAGCTTAATGCTGTAGCTGGTGATAGCTGTCACAGAGAAAGTGACTCTTGGACTCTGTGGCTTCTGGGTTTTAAAATTTTGTTGACAGGAGTTCTTCCCCACCCACCCCCAATTCAACAGCACATCATAGGTTAGGAACAGGTGCAAACCCTCTTGGCTTTGCTGTGTGTAGCACCAGCATCTTTCTAGATTAAGTGCTTTTTGGGGCTTGGGCCTTGACCCAAAGATTGCCTTTCTTCTCTCAAATTTGCTAGCATACAAAATGCCACTCGGAGGCAGCCACACAATGCGAGCTTTCCTTGCTACTGTAAGGATCCAAAGAGGGAGCTTATGTTCTTAGGATCTATGAATCCCTTCCTATGGTTTCCCTTTAGCCGCCAGCCCAGGATCATGTTTGTCATCCAGTGACTCAGTATTGTTTCTGTAAACACTCTGTGGACATGAACCAAAAGAAGGGATGTCAGGTTTTGAGCTCTATTTTGCTGTTTCCTATTGCTTTCTCGTAAATAGCACAGTCTTTACAGAAACAATTATGGCTCCTGCTGGCAGGAGCAGAACTTTGGTGGCGCTGAAAGTCCTTGTGTTGGGTTTTCAGGCTAGCACTTCAACCCATTCAGTCTTTCCAGCTTTTAAGTTAAGCATGGTTCCCTTGGAAGTCAGCAGGTTGTGCTGCAGAATGGTTGTGCATTGGACTGTCTCTACTGTGATATATGATTTTGCCTCCTAAGGAAATGAAGTTCTGTATTTTTCATTAAGAATAAGGTGATACTATGCTGCTTCAGTTGCAGGAGGGATCAGGTGTACAGAGCAGGTGCAGCGTATGTAAGGACCACCACTTCCCCCTGCAGAGGAATGCAGGTCTATAAACAGCTACAGAAGAAGTTTGCTAGGTCAGAGGGTTTAAGTGAAGGGAAGGCTGCTTGAGTATCATAAGCTCCCAGGGATTTCAATGCTGTTAGGTTTGCTGTGAGCAGGGTTGTGGGTTTTGGTTTTTTTTAGTAATTCTAGGATGTGCTTTTTTGCTGAGTCCTATTTTCAGGTTTTCTTTAAACAGCTCTGGTACTGAGTGCTGCTTTTAGTATTGGTCGGCATTGCCCTGGTCCTGTGGAGGTCAATGATGGGTAACATACCAAGTGACATTATAAGCTGGTTATGCAGGAACATTGAGATATATCTGGAGGATGAATCCTTTAATTGCTTTTAACTTCATGGAAGGCTCAGACAATTTTCAGTTCTTTGAAATAGCATGCCAGGTCTTATGGAGAATACCTGAAAGCCAAGCACTTGTTTTCCCTGTGTGGAGATCCAGCATCTGGGGGCAGTTGCAGGAGTTTTGCTCCAGTAGGGTAGACAGTTCTGGCAACAGATAAAAGACAAGGGCCTACCACAGTACCAGGAGGTCTGGGTATCTGTATGGCTCCAGAAGAACCAGCATGAGTGTATACATTGAGTTGTGGTACAGCTGTAAAATTTACTTAGCTGAAGAGTTTTAATAGGCTTTGTGGTAAAGGTTTTAAATAGCCATGTCTCCTCCATACCACTTGCTTGTCATGCATGTCTCCAAGATTGCTGCTCTTGCAATTGAGGGAGTAAGACTTGCAGAGAGAGGTTGTATTTTATTTGACTAACTGATGCAAGTTGGGGAGGGGGTTGAGGTAAGCTTCTGGGCTCACAGTCTTTTTTCCTGATAGTAATTCTAAGTAGAAACCTGGTAGGTTGCTCACTGAAAGTTAAATTTGAGCTGAGTAGGTATTTAAGCTGAAATATCACTGGGTAAATAGAATGGTGATGAAGATGATGGATAGCTGGGCCTTCTTGATAACTGTGCTTTCTTAGTGATATGGAGTAAATCTTGAGTTTGTCAAGCTTGGCTTTGACTTGCTCAAGAGCTGAAGCTTCTATTGCACATTCTGGATAATGTTGCATGAGACAAACATTGGGTTTTGCTTGTAAGAGGTTTTCATTCAATACTGTCCACTATTGAGAAAGAAAAGGCTGGAACCATTTATCGTAAATGTACTTAATGAAATAGCGTGCATGGTTCTGACATTAGATCTTAAACTGATGGTCCCTGGGAGGCTGGCATAAGTTAAAAACTAGTCTAGGGAGTATTTACTGTTTAAAACAACAATAACAAAAAAAAGTCTCAGAATAGTTTGATCATTTCTGCTGTTAAATGGCTTTTGATAAGCCATCTGTTAATGCTTTGTAAATAGAGATAAATTTGAGCCTAGAGTGTAAGATAACTGAAATTCACACCCCTGCCTCCACTTCCCCATTTTTTAAAAGGGTGATTAACTTGAAAATGACACCATTTCTTTAAAATGTTGTTTCTGTTAGGTATATCTTCAGATAATTGTAACAAGAAGATCAGAGGGAACAGGCTTTAGTTTGTATGTGAAACAACTGTTCGCTCAGGCAGCTTGCTTGTAAAGCTTCTTTATGCCGAAACAGGGAAGAGAGAACATTTATAAGAAACTGGTTGCAAAACCCTAGCTGTTAGTGGCATGGAAAAGAGAAGTTTTAGTATACCTGAAACAATTTGATTTAATTTTTAAAAATGATCTACTTCTCATACTGACTGTGTACCTTTAAAAGTTGCCAGCTGTGGCTATCTCAGGGCATGTACATAGGCTTGAACAATGTTAAATTGAGTTGCTAATGTTTTCAAAGGAAGATGTGGACTAAATCACAGACATTAGCTGTGCTGCTGAAAGGCACATTCACAACACTAACAGTCTCTCATATTTGCCCTCTCTGGTAGATTCAGCTAATTGGGAGCTGCAGATGTTAAATACTTAAGTATTTAAGGTATTAATTCAGTCATGCACTTGCAGAGAAAGAAAGAAGTTTTCTTTGAGCGGTGTTTCTGTACACTTAATTCCTTTGGGAGCAAGGCTGGGGAGAAATCACTAGGTTCGCATCAGTGTGAATTACTGTATGTTAGGGGCAGCAGGGCCTGACTTGGAAGGATTCTTAAAGCACGTTCTTAGTGTTAAAAATGTGCTGTTTCTTCTTTAAATCGGCAATAAGTAAATGTTTAATAGAACATTGTGTCACTGTCACGGAAGTGTAGATGGATGTGGTTCTTGGCACCTGTGCTACAAGTCTCTCTATGCCAGGTTGCCACTTTTTCTGTGTAGTCATGTTAATTTTACTTATAGACCTGTAGTACAACAAGACCTTGTCAGGGAGATGGTAAAAAGGTAGTCCCTGTGCTGAAGATTTTTGCTTCACTCAGTCAAAGCAGCAGCTGAAGCAAGAGTTGAGCACTGTCTTTGTGATGTAAGGTGTAAGGAACATTTTTGCTCCAAAAATTGCATGGCAGCATATCACAGAAAAGTTGAGGCTTAAGAACACTTTCTGCAGCTAAACTGTAGCTGAGCAGTAGTGCAAAGCCTTTGGGTTTTTTGGCGCGTATAGTGATATTACAGTTGTGTCTCATAGCCTGTGTCTGTTTTGCCAGCTGTTGTACAGGCCCAGCAAGAGCAGTCTCTGCCCTGACCAGCTTGCTGCCTAAATAGCCAGGGTAAACAAGGGCTGGGAGGGGAAGCAGAGGTACAGAGATGTCAACCAAGCTGCCCCCTGTGCAGCAGGTCAGTGTCAGAGCCAGGAATAGCAGAGGGTGCTTTGAGCCTTCATCCAGTGCCTGCCTGCTGGACCACCTTGGACTGCAGAAATCGGAGAGGCAAAGAGCTCATTGCAAGGTGATTCTTTATTTAAAGCATGGAAGAAAGGACTGAAGTTGCAGCTGGGCTAAACTTATTTCCTCTTTGTTACAAAGGAATTTTAGAGGGCAAGTTAAAAGTTGCAACCTAAATAGCTTGACAATGTGCTCTTTGTAATATATTAATAGCTGTTGTCAAAATACAGAAATGTTCCACTGTGTGTTTTCTCTCTCCCTGTTTCTTGTTATGCCTGCTAGGATCATGGCATATTCTCCAGTTCAAAGAAACCGATTAATTAATAGATGAATTTATCATCTCTGAGTATTTAAGAGCTTGTGTAAGCACTGTGGGTTAATAAAAGCTGTGTTTTCTCCAAGTCTTGGAAAAAATATATACACCTGCAGGAGCAGGAAATGGCCAATCTATGCGAGTCAAATCTAAATGCAAACTGCAGCAATCATAGGAGACCTCTGCCTTCAGTACTGGAGGGGGAGGGAGTGTGAACGCCTGTAAAGCTGCTTCAGTTTCCTTCATCTTTTAAAACTTGTTTTACTGAAGTTTCATTACTTTAAGTCAGAAATTAAGTAGGCAATGAACTGGTGCAGATGATGCAGAGGAGAATACTCTGGGGAGGATATTGCAATAACGGCAAAAGCCTGGAAGAGGGCACACAGCTATTGCTTTGTGCTGAAAAAGTCAGTAGTTTTTAGAAACTCCTATTAGATTTGTTCTTATTCTGTCTTAAACTGTTCTGGGCAGGACAGATCTGCCAGGACAGCTCCATAATTTCAAAACTGCTTCTTGTTCTGGGAACCTGAAATTCTTCATAAGAGTTCTTTCAGGCTTGCCTAACCTTCCCTTAAAATATTCATGAGTTCAAAGTGGAAGAAGAATTTTATGTACTTCAGGGCTTAAAAAAATGTGTGCTGTGCTTGTTGCTATTATACCTGTAACCTGCATCAGTGAACTAGCTATGCAAATACTACCCTGACGGTCTATGCTTTCAAATCAGAATATACATGACAACTATTGAGCAGCTGCAGGTTTTCTCAGATCTTCCTGGGGCTATGCATTTTTTGAAGCAGCCCAGATTTCATCTCCAAACAGCCTGCATAAGTCCCTGGGAGAGGCCAAACCCTGTAGTTTCTAGCCATGATCCCATTGCAATTACTTGAGAGGGCGTTCGATTGGCAGGGTGGTCTGGCTCAGTGTTGGTGATGCTGGTTTTTTGGAAAGCCTATGTGAAGGTGTGTGTCTTTGTGTGTACAGAAATTTGCCTGCAGGTCTGGCTCTTATTAGAGTCTCTGGCTTCTTCATGCAGGTGAATCGTTAATGAGAGCTGTGAGGTGGAGCGGTAAACCTGCACAGCCTGCTAACGTCTGACTGAGATAGCACAGACACACCAGAGGAGGCAAGGAACAGTGAGAGAACACACTGCAGAGCTCTCTTGCATCTCGGAGTTACTTGAAACTG